>NC_140272.1:16610093-16795093 GCF_964030765.1 Micromesistius poutassou
CAAATAGTGTAAAAAATTCCATTCAAACAATAATAACCTCATCTATATTTTCAGTTTGAATATAAATAATTACCGGTCTAGAATTGGGAGACAATATCAAAGTAAAACAAGAAGCAGCTTCTAAATCATGACAGAGTGTGGCCTTTGGTTGCTGGCGATGCACTGCGCTATGCCTTGTCACATTTATTCCGACGTGAAAACAGTTAATTAACCTGACACAGCAACTTCAACCCAGCGTGTTTAAGCGAATGCCAGGTAAGAACAGAAGAAAAAAAAAAAAACACAACAGCCTCAATGCACTAATGAACACTTGATTTGCGAGGAAGACGTCGTCTCACCACCTCCATCTTCCCCCAACATAACCCCCTTATCAGATCATCCCTCCACCTCTCCTGCTCTGCCTGATGTTCCCCTCTCTCCCCCCCACCACCACTCCACTTTAAGTTTCCTTCACTTTAACATTTCAGAGCACATTCCCCATCCAACACCCCCCCCTCTCCCCCAACATACCTTTCCATCCTAACCAGCCACCCCTTCACTCACTCACACACAGACACACACAGACACACAGACACACACACCTCATTACAGCGGATTTGCATGTCTGCTCTGGAGAAGAATGAGGAGGAGATGAAACAGAACTCCCAGTGGCTGCTTCTGCAGAGCTTCACTCGCCTGACAGAGAGACGGAGAGAGAGACACACACACACCGAGAGAGACAGAGAGAGAGCTCTACTTTAGGATTGCAGACAGGGCACATGCATGCAATGAGTCTTGCAGGGGGCATTATGCGTGGGTGTGCACACACACATACACACACCATATTTAAAAAAAAAAAAAACTAGTTCCGCCATGCATGTTGCCAAGCTAACCCACTCAGCGGTGCAGTGTGCTCACGTCTTACACTAGACAGCACCTCCCGTGCCATCAGTCTTCATCGACTCCGAAAGAATATCACACACATCCAGGAGTCATCATTTCTCATTTACACGTCTTGGCCTCATTACCTGTCAGTGCGTTTTTATTACAATGGAGGAGCATGAGAAAGCGTGTGCTGCTCAAGGGCAAAGAGTGCAGTGCGGTAGCAGGCCTACACGGTGGGTAATTCTGCTTATTGCTCTCCTGGGCCTGGCCGCCCCGTGTAGCTTAGTGCCGAAGCAGTCGAGGGAAGGGGAGCTGCCCTCGTACAACCCACACAGCAGATGGGCCGCTGCCCAGGGAATTCATTCATATTTCTATAAATCACAGCAACTTAAGCTGCCACCACACACACACACACACACACACACACACACACACACACACACACACACACACACACACACACACACACACACACACACACACACACACACACACACACACACACACACACACACACACACACACACCGCAGTTCCTTAGCAGAAAACAAACATGACCTTCATGGAAAGGTTAAGGACTCTGATTGGTTGAGGACTTTTTGCGGAAGAATTTTAATAAGCAGGAGGGAATTATTTCTGCCGACTAACTCGGTTCCAACTTTCAAACGTGAAAGTAAACGTGCAAAGGTGTGTTTTTTTTGTAAAGATAGGAAAAAGAGAGAAATGCTATAGCTCACTGCGCTAACTCATCGGTTCCCTTCGCTCGGCCAAACTGTAACCGACGGTCAAGAGTTGTTTTAAATGTCACACAGCGCCGCCTTTGCAGGGCAGAGGGCCTAGAAGAAAAGAAGAACACAATCCCCGGCCCATCGCGGCCTCCTCCGAGTGAGACGCTTTTGTTGGGGATGAGTCATCTGGCGAAAGTGGCGTGTCATGTGGCTCGCAACATGACTCACTGTGGAGGGGAGGGGGGAGGGAGGGGAGAGTCGACTCGGCCAGACTTCTGATCCACTGCAATCAATCATGAAGGCAGGAGAAATGCGTGAAGCGTTTTTGCAAACCACACCGGTTCATGTTCATGTTATAAATATATATAAATATATACACACACACACACATCTAAATATATGGTGTGATTTGTGGTTTCAGTTTATTAACGTAAAACATGGTTTGAGACAGACACTTGGGTCATGCGCGTTATCAATGCCCGATGAGGAATTCTGAGAAAACGAGAACTATTAAGAATTATTTTAGGATGCACAACTTTCATTTCCTTAACCTTCAAGTTAGTTGCGATTGGATCTGTTAGTTAATAGTAATGCACTGACAACTTAAGATCATTTTGATCATGTTAAAAGATTTGTGTTTTTAGGTGGAGGGTAGCTTGTTTATGTTGTATATAATTAGGCCTCCGTGTAGGCTTAATCGCAACATCTGTCATGATGCTGTGTATTACTATGCAAATAGACAAAGGGTAGGTTATATGCTATACATTGTAAATCAAATCAAATCTCCTCACCTTATCCATTATGTGTTTCTACAAAATACCCGAAAATACATTTTAGAATGAAATCCAAAGCTTGGTTGTTTTTTTTAATCCTCAACATACAATTTTAACCAGATATCAGGGAAAAAGCAGTTTGTTATACAAGTTACAACTTGGATCCTGCCTTTGATACACTGACTAACACACAAAATCTATTGCCCCACGTTTTTCTTTTAGACGTCCAAAGGGTGACCTAATGCTGTGCACATTACTCCTCCAGATAATTAAATGAATCAGAAACAACAAAAAAGCTGATAGGCTGCAGAAAGTATCAAAGCAGTAACACCCTTGGACAGAAGTGATATGACAAATTTTAATCAGAGAACACACAAGAAGATTTCAAAAAGCAAAGTCGCTTTTCAGGACTTGACCGTAATTATTAGCCATGAGCCTAAGCAGCAATCAACATTAACCAAAGATGTGTTGATTTGCTCTGCCCTAATTATGATCCCTTTTTGTCAGAAACCTATTTTCTGCGTGTCACACACACACACACACACACATACACACCAGCAATTTGAGCCTGCTAAAGCAACAGCAGTGCAACGGGGCTGCACAGTGCGCGCATCAAGTCCTTTAATGTCTCCCGTGTACACACTCACTCACTCACCCCCCACTGTAATGACCAGCAACCCCCCCCAAAACGTTTAGCCTCTCTGGCCCACCGAAGCTCTGCCTGCCATCTTCATCAGGGAAACTAGAAGGGAAGTGAAGGCATGGTAGCCTTTTAGAGGAAGCTGAATAAATGACTACACACATACACACCCTGGGGCGGCATGCTGGGGAGGGGGGGGTTCCGGGGGGGGTGGAGAGAAGGGCGGGCAAAACGGGGCCCATCGTGTCGAGACGAAGGAGGCAGACTCAAACACAACTGACATATCAAAGGGGCAAAGTCTTGTAGATGGGTAAAAAGAGCAGTCAGAGACGGCACAATCTACCACACTGGGGGGGGCGGGGGGAGGAGGTTCTGCTGCAATGAGGAACAACGCCTCCAAAAAACGTTTAAATGGGTGATTAAAAGTGAAGGCGCTGCCCGTGTGCGGATGGGGGCTGCATTCGCCATCAGGGCTCATCTGACTGATGATCATGCCCCGTTTCATTCCTGCTCTGAGGGCAGCAGACTTGGTGGTTTGGGAAAAACATTTGTGTACCCTAAACTTTCTGCCCTTGATTCGAGCCCATGCAAAATATATGAGCAAATTATCAAACTGCACAAGACAGTAAAGATAAAAAAAAAAAAAAATGTACTACAGCTCAAGGCATTTTTATTAATTTATAAAACTTGGGTTTCTCATCCAATGCAAGCATAATCTCTGGCCAACTATCTACATTGAAAAGTAATAAAGGCTAGGTGGTGTAGCAATAGGCTACACAGGAAATTGGTCTAAAATAAGTGACTAAGTCAAAAGTGTAAGTCAAGCTAAGAAGAGACAGGATTCATTTTGCAGCTAATGAGCTATCAGAGCAGCTGTCAGCCACACGTCTTTAGTCTTCGTAAGAACAGCGAAATATGCTCTGTGGTAACTATTACGCTTACTAAGCCTCAAGAAAAAAAAAAAACAACAGTATGATTTTAGGCGCACATTAATTGACTTGTATTTAACTTTCTGGCACTCCTAGAAGACTGAAATAAAGTAGGTCAGTCAGTCTCTGGTGACTCATACTTTCTGGCAGGGGACCAGACAGGGCAGGTACGGCGATGAGACGCTTGTTGAGAAGTATATACTACGAATAGTAGGACTGTAGTAGGGCTTCCTTGTACCTCGGCGCACATTTAAATTTGCTATTAAATCTAGACAGCGGCGGCAGCAAGGAGCTGAGAGAATCAAACAAAAGTGATCTGGGTTTGTACTTCACGCCAAACCCAATCTCAATTACCTGCTGCACAACAAAGTTATTACCGAGAGACAGCTGCACCTACACTCCCGCAGTTCCAGGAGGCTTGATTGCATCCTTTGCATTCCACCACTACACTAAGGAAGCAAATCTGAGCCAGTGCGAAAAGGAGAAAGAGAGTGGGAAGAGATCGAGAGCGAGATTACTCCGATTTGAGGTGCAAGCCCATTCCTCTGCAGTCTGAGTCAATGGGGCTTATCTCAAAGCCAGTGCTGCCCGGCCGGAGAGAGGGGACAAGCCTGCCGTCGTAGGGGAGGGTGGTGGTGGTAGATGTGACTCAGCCCCATCAGTCAAGGCCATGGAAAAGGCCCACACACAGATCAGATGTTTTGCAATTTTCACTGTACTACGCAGTTCACGGGCCATTGCAGACACACCCACTTTCTTAATGACATTATGGGTTGCTGGAACACAGAAAGCGTAGACACTACCCACACAGCCCTCCTTCCTCAGTCGGCCCCTCCTCCAGCCAGCCTCGGCGCCCTCTCATTCATCCACCCGGAGGGAGAAGCACGCAGGCCAGAGGAAGTGTGACTCATCTGGGTAACTAGATGCATTCTTCACTATTCTCAACAGACATGTTGTTGAGAGAGAGACAGAGAGAGACTGAGAGAGAGAGAATTAGGAAATACCAAAGACAGTTTGAGGAAGAATAAATCACATAGTGTATGCGTGTTGGGGGAGGGAAATGCTCATCATCAGCAGATTAACGTACCAACTTCAATGTAACCTACAACAGAAATTGTGGACAGCATTTAAAAGTGTGGGTGGGTGGGTGGGTGGGTTGTATCGCAGGACGAATATGCCACACAAAAGCCTGCATCTAGAGCTAATCAATCAGGTTTCCCCAGAAACACAGTCTTGACGATGAAAAGAACGATGTAGAGCGTCTTTAACAACAAGTAAATCATATTGCAGACTTTGGCAAAGAGACTTTGGTGAGGTGCAGGCCAGAAAACACAACTTCTTCCCACCCAAAAGAAGAAAAAAGGGTCCCATCTGCAAGACTTGGCAGGCTGCACTCTAGATCACAGGGGGCACACACACACACACACACACACACACACACACACACACACACACACACACACACACACACACACACACACACACACACACACACACACACACACACACACACACACACACACACACACACACACACACACACACACACACACACACACCGAATTCCAGTATAACAGCTAGCATAGAAAGGCCGTAAGCAAGGTGGAAGCCAGCCATGTCGTTCTAGTTCCCTAACCCTAGATTTAACCTCACTAATAAGGTTCAGAGCTGTGCATCCTTCGCAGAACTTCTGCTCTCTGCATGCTGAGAAAAAACAAAAACAAGCGCACAAGAATAAGCAAAGCTGGTAAACAAAGTAGCACGAGTAATACTAGTTGGTCTAAATACAGTCTTGTAATTTTGCTGTTTTAATCCTACATGCTTCGTCCTATTGAAAACCATCCCTTTTCGGGTAGGGTTAATTTTATCTTGTTTATACATCATTCTTTCAGCAGGTTATTAGCCTTTTACCAGGAGCTAAAATTTGGATTTGCTGCGAGAGCATAAGCTAGTCACTGTAGTAATTAAAAGAAGGTGCAAATAGTATAGTGGGAGCTCCATTATCATTAGCTAAGCTCTGGAAGATTAGCAAAAACCTTTCCCTGAACACAGAGTGTGAATTATAGAAGCATATCAATCTCTTCAACCGAGCACAGGACAAATAATAAAGAAGTCAAAGTGAAATATGCTGACACTGTGCAGGACGATCCAAACTCAAGGACACAGGAAACAATAGGATGAATTATTAAATCATTTCTGGCCTCAGAAGTCATGCCAGTCATATGCCATCCGTCCCTTAAGTTATCCATTAAGAGCAGAAGACATCCTCCTATCCTTCAAATGACAACCACTATCTAGCCTTGACTTTTGTGTCTTGCATCTAGTAAAAAAAGCAACATTTTTTGGACTACAATGGATAATTTATAGCTCCTGATATCATAGAGAACTCCATACCGCTCGTATTCAAATTTCATTAAAAAATTCCATGACACCATCACATGCTTCTCACCAAACATGTTTGGCGTAGCCCAGTCTCCGTGGAACTTAAACCAAGATTGAAACAGAACTGTCTCTGCATCGTTTATATTCTGTGAATTCATTGCATTCGCTCCCGACCATGGGCTCAGTCTGGACTCAACACATGGCGGCTGCCATGTGTTGCCAGAGTTCACCAAACAGTACGCCATGACCACTCTTCTCCCTGACATACAAACCTTTAACCATCAAGCCGTGTAGCAGAGGGCGCCAGCTTCCTTTGTTAAAGAATGAAAAGTAAAAGATGAGCCAACCAGGGGAGGTGAAGCCGATCTCTTTGAATGAGAAGTGTTGCCCCTAATAGCGCAGTAGTTGGTGTTACTGGGAAAGCTACATGCTGAATTAAATATCACATGCTTCCATAACAGATCCATATCCACAATCCTTTCCCACTCTGGATGAATGAATTGGGACTGTATAGAATTAGTTTAGAGATATCGGAGCGATACATTGAAAATGTTGTAGATGGGGGTGGGGTGTTGAAACAGGGAGAATGAGGCGGTGTATTTGCAGGATGAATAAAAAATTAAACTGTACTGCTTTGGTAAATTGACTCTCTCCCGAGGAGGTTAAAGTGTGTGTGTGTGCATGCATGGATGAGTGCGTGCGTGCATGCGTGTGCAAGAGACTGGATTTGTAGTGGGGGTTGGAAAGAAGGCTTGTTCGAAAAACTCTGAACGAGTGCGGCGTTCCCACATCCATCCGTATCCAGCAAGGGGCTCTTTAAAAATTCATTAATTTACAGCAAAAATAGATTAAAGCACCCAACTGAGCAAAACTCAAATTTTAACTTCTGAATAACATTAATGATAAAACATCTTTGAGAAACCCAGGGGGCCTTGCCTGAAAGTTGTGGTGGCATTTGTTCACCTTTAAAACACCTTGCGAATAATTTGTTAAATTGTTAATAATAGGCATGTGTAGCTAATTGTCATATTTAATCATGCTTTCCTTTGGAGTCAAAAACAGCTGAGCAAATACAGCCCAAAAAAACCTCATTAAAATCCAGCCAAGAATTTGGCATTTCCCATGATGCCATGCCAATGTCATTCTAGTCACCATTTCATATCTTGCTATAGAGCCTCAATGACAGTTGCTTCAGGCCCCCCCCACCCCCCCAAAAAAATGCCTAGAACTGCAGTTACAGTAATTGCTCTGGCCAGCATTAAATGAGGTTCACTTAAGTGCAATTATCCCCCTCTGATCTCTCACATGAAGAGACTTCTTTAACATGGAGAAGTGGTCTCACACAATATGACTGCAAACAAGAATCAAATTTGAATCGGGGAGGCATTTTTCAGCGAGATGAATGGCTTCAGACCTCATCTGCATTCTAGCGATGCACAGCATTGCTAATGAAGAGTGAGCTAGACCACACACACACACACACACACACACACACACACACACACACACACACACACACACACACACACACACACACACACACACACAAGCAGGAGGAGAGATCCCTAACAAGAATGTCCAGTGATTTGACATTCGACCCACAAGAGAGGAGAAAAAAATAACATGTTCCGTTTCTGTTGTGCAGCTCTACAACTACATACAGTGGGGCAAAAAAGTATTTAGTCAGCCACCAATTGTGCAAGTTCTCCCACTTAAAAAGATGAGAGAGGCCTGTAATTTTCATCATAGGTATACCTCAGCTATGAGAGACAAAATGTAAAAAAAAAATCCAGAAAATCACATTGTCTGATTTTTTAAGAATTTATTTGCAAATTATGGTGGAAAATAAGTATTTGGTCACCTACAAACCAGCAATATTTCTGGCTGTCACAGACCTGTAACTTCTTGTAACTTCTTCTTTAAGAGGCTCCTCTGTCCTCCACTCGTTACCTGTATTAATGGCACCTGTTTGAACTCCTTATCAGTATAAAAGACACCTGTCCACAACCTCAAACAGTCACACTCCAAACGCCACTATGGCCAAGACCAAAGAGCTGTCAAAGGACACCAGAAACACAATTGTAGACCTGCACCAGGCTGGGAAGTCTGAATCTGCAATAGGTAAGCAACTTGGTGTGAAGAAATCAACTGTGGGAGCAATTATTAGGAAATGGAAGACATACAAGATCACTGATAATCTCCCTCGATCTGGGGCTCCACGCAAGATCTCACCCCGTGGGGTCAAAATGATCACAAGAACGGTGAACAATAATCCCAGAACCACACGGGGGGACCTAGTGAATGACCTCCAGAGAGCTGGGACCAAAGTAACAAAGGCTACCATCACTAACACACTACGCCGCCAGGGACTCAAATCCTGCAGTGCCAGACGTGTCCCCCTGCTAAAGCCAGTACATGTCCGGGCCCGTCTGAAGTTTGCTAGAGAGCATTTGGATGATCCAGAAGAGGATTGGGAGAATGTCATATGGTCAGATGAAACCAAAATAGAACTTTTTGGTAAAAACTCAACTCGTCGTGTTTGGAGGAGAAAGAATGCTGAGTTGCATCCAAAGAACACCATACCTACTGTGAAGCATGGGGGTGGAAACATCATGCTTTGGGGCTGTTTTTCTGCCAAGGGACCAGGACGTCTGATCCGTGTGAAGGAAAGAATGAATGGGGCCATGTTTCGTGAGATTTTGAGTGAAAACCTCCTTCCATCAGCAAGGGCACTGAAGATGAAACGTGGCTGGGTCTTTCAGCATGACAATGACCCTAAACACACCGCCCGGGCAACGAAGGAGTGGCTTCGTAAGAAGCATTTCAAGGTCCTGGAGTGGCCTAGCCAGTCTCCAGATCTCAACCCCATAGAAAATCTTTGGAGGGAGTTGAAAGTCCGTGTTGCCCAGCGAAGACCCAAAAACATCACTGCTCTAGAGGAGATCTGCATGGAGGAATGGGCCAAAATACCAGCAGCAGTGTGTGAAAACCTTGTAAAGACTTACAGAAAACGTTTGACCTCTGTCATTGCCAACAAAGGGCATGTAACAAAGTATTGAGATGACCTTTTTGATATTGACCAAATACTTATTTTCCACCATAATTTGCAAATAAATTCTTTAAAAATCAGACAGTGATTTTCTGGATTTTTTTTTTTAATTTTGTCTCTCATAGCTGAGGTATACCTATGATGAAAATTACAGGCCTCTCTCATCTTTTTAAGTGGGAGAACCTGCACAATTGGTGGCTGACTAAATACTTTTTTGCCCCACTGTACATGTTCCTTGCATCAAGGAACAAAGAAACAAAGATGTTTTTGTATTTATGTACTATAAATAAATGGGGGCTTGTTGGCCTACCTAGAATTTGTAACAAACCCCACCGATACCAATTGCAAAAAAAACTAAAATGCCATCCTTTGTGCAATTTTTTCTACCAAAACCATCCTCTATTCCGTCAGCTTTTGGCTGCAGGACAAGCCAGATGCGGTGGTCTATACCAGGGCACGGTGAAAAGGAATAGCCTACCTGTAGTTGGGTAGCCTCCAACTACTCAGGTGGGGGGGGTGCTTTTTATGTTGCCACAGGCTCAAATACCACCAGGAGTCTGATAACTGCATCTCACGGATGGCCATTTGAATAATCACTTCAACAAGGGGACAAATTAAAAAAGCCTCTCAGTGAGACAGGGCTAGGCAGCGCAGGGCCACAGCTGAATTCCAAATGAGGCCCTGGCCTTGTATGCAAACACATACACAAACACACACACAAACTAGCTCTAAATTCACTCCCAATATGGCACCATGGAAACATGTATTTTTTTTTTGCTTTGTTTAAAAACGGAATGCTAATAAAATAAATATCACAAATACATTGCTAAGGAATTAAATATTCATAGTATAAAGGGGGGAAAATAGGGTCTGATTAGTAATGTTCAGAGCTGATGGCCAAGCGGGGAAGAGACATTCATTGTCTTATCAAATATTGAAACTTGTAATATCTATCACGATATGGTTTTATCAAGTCCCATGCAGGCTAGCTGGCTAGTCTAATATCACCACAACTAAACATTTTTGAGGTTTCCTTATAATTGATATCATTCAATCTACAAAATGGCAATCACAGTAAAATCCAAGAGTATTAATAATCCAAAGACCTATATCCCAAGTAGGTCTACTTCTTATCGTATAACCCATGTCAAAAACAAAAAGTGATTTAACAGCATATATTTATACCAAACATAGGCCCATTGCGTGAAGCTGTCGGTATAAGAGCTTATCTGCCTAAAGTGTAGAGCTTGAAAGTATAAGTACCAGTATATGGCCATAAGCAATGGACAGTGTGTGTGTGTGTGTGTGTGTGTGTGTGTGTGTGTGTGTGTGTGTGTGTGTGTGTGTGTGTGTGTGTGTGTGTGTGTGTGTGTGTGTGTGTGTGTGTGTGTGTGTGTGTGTGTGTGTGTGTGTGTGTACAAGGGTAGGGACCTCAGCGAGGTTGCTAGCACTTTGGAACCATTAAGGAGCAGGCATACAGACTATATGCTTAAGACAATATCCCTCACATTGCCACAGTTAAAGAGTTACAGTGAGGACAGGTGTGTTCTGCACATTTCTTTCACAGCCTCAGATGACTTCTCAGACACTTTAACTTAAAAATAAAAGAAAATGAAAGAAAAAAATCTAAGAAAATGTGTGATCAAACCACAAATGATTCATTAAAAAAATAAAATTATATATATATATATATATATATATATATATATATAGACTTTGACACTATGTAGTAACACATCCTGTCAAAATGACATGTTCAATATTACAATTCATACGTACAACATCTATCAAAATAAATCACTGCTCTGAACTTTATAAAATGTACAAAAACAATGTGCTGTCTGCACTGATTTCTAAAAATGTCACTTGCAATGTCAGAGCCATGAACATGAAATGTGTTCAAATGTATTGTATCCTTTGTTTTCAAATTAATGACTAACTAACTAACTAACCGAATATAATTATTTTAATCTTAATAATAATAATAATAATTTCTAACACAAATATAAATCTCCAGTGCTAGGTAACTTCGAAGTGACAACATTAAAGTGGAGTAACATTAGTTAAACATTATTTTCATTCAAGGTTGCATGCTTAGCCAATACAGGCGACAAGCCATAGCCATGCTATTTCAGGAATGGGTGATTAAAACGCAAACCAGGTCTGACCTTTTATTGGGCGCTGACTAAGACTACAGCTCTTTTATTAGTAGAAACATAAAGTCATATAGGAATTGGACTTCACTGGGGGATTTACTATCTGTTGTGGTTAGATATAAATGAGCATCTGCCATCACGACAGGTTTATGCCAACTCAGTTTAAAGAAAAAAGGCCATAAGTTCATTGTAGGAAAGGATGATAACCTACTCACTGAATGACAGAGACGAAACCTTTACTGTCCATGCTGACATAAAGTCAATTACAAATTAAAATCATATTTGCTGCCATAATATTAGTATGCATCTTGCATGAACACCTATATGTTTACCTGTACTATTCACAAAGCCAGGTATGGAATCAGAAATGTATGAAGTAGCCTATGACAGCAAAACCCTAACAAAATGTTACCTTCTTAGCAATCATGCAAAACACGGGTGTAACAACCAAAACAAGATACAAGATAAAATGTAGTCGCATTACTGCTGAAACATGCTTGCACTTGTTGAGTATTCAGCCTCACAACACATTTGAGTTTTTAATATAGGTCAGCTAGTTTACGAAGAAGGTACGCGCTTTTCGCGCGGAATGTATAAGCTGTCCGACAAAATCGTATTGACAGACAAGGAAAACACATTCCAACAGCTGATGTGAGTCGAGACCAAATAGCATCAGTGCAAAGAGCCGAATGACACCAACAGTGGTGGACTCAGTTCGTGTTGGACACATCCTCTCGCATTCCGATCCCAGCTTGCTAGCTTTAGCTGTTTGAGGGGGGCGACTGGTCTGACAAAACAGTGTCCAAAGAAAAACATAGTGACTATTACCGACAACTAAACGACTTGTCTTCTCTTCTAACCATGCACTGACACCGCTCAGATAAGTTAGCAGGCTACCAATCGGGCTAGCTAGCTGTCAAAGTTGCTCTGTCAGTTGTCACTGGTTGTACGGTTGTGCTAGCGAGCTAGCGTGAGCTGTCAACTTCGAGAATTATGGAGGAACACCACAGGAAACATTTGCTATCGCCCGTACTACCATGTTAAACAGTGACCACAAGAAAACAAGAGAGAATAGCATGTGCCCAAACCCAGCCAATGGAAAACTGCCATGGCCTATTCACTATGCTCAATCCTCAGAACTTAAGTGCAGCTCACTTCCCCATGAAAGTCGTCCATTTCATGGGCCTGAGTTTAACTTCCATTCCCGTATTATTTGCTGGTAGCTCACTTACTCTAGATGAAGCTCTTTAATGTCGTTTTCTTAATCCAGTGTAGTTTTGGAATAACTGCCCCCTCCCCTTCCACTTCTTCATCAGAAAGTGTCCTCCCGCGGTGTCTGTGCTCTTGACGCTCGCCCTGTGCAAGACCCGTTGTACTCTCGCCGGTGTGCCCGTGGCTTCCCTGCTTGGGTTCTCCGCCTTTCCCCGTTCGCCTTTCTCTCGATAGCTGAGCCAACATCCGGGACTCTCCCGTATGATAAGTGACCGGAACTACTTTCAGAAACAACCCAGCATCACTCCGCGGACAAATAACCTAGTGCGGTGATTTTTCAATCATAAGAACACCTTCCCCCTAAAAATCCACTTATTTTTGTTCTGCTCATCATGATGTGTTTAGGCCTACAGGTTAACTTAAAATACGAAAAAGCATGATCAATTACTAGGTATTCTAAGTGTTGACTAGAATGGACATAGTTCTCACAAGTAACAACATAATACTGATATGTAACAATAATTACATTTCGAAAAGTTGAAAGCATGCAATTATAATTCCACTATCAATCATATTAGCTTGCTGCATGTCTTTATTATGATATAATTAACGCAGGAACTTTAAAAATGTATCTTTAGTATTGAATCAGTCCAAAATCACACAAATCACTTAATTGGCTGGTTGGGTCGAATTGCTGAAAACTATTAACAGATTTTGTTGTAAAACGGGTATACCGGTAGTCCAGTTACATAGTGCAACAGTGACTCTAGTGGGCATTCTGTGAAATTGTGTATATATTACATTTCCACGTTTTCTAATCACTGCCAAAAGATTAAACGGAACTATAAATCGTGGAAAAAATCGTTTCAATAACAGAGGAAAGGAGTAGGGTTAAATTTCCAAAAAGAATAATTAAATACTTGGAAGAATTATGACGACAGCCATACCCCTGATCAATATATTTTATTCATCCATATATTTTGAGTTGGTGTTACCAGGAAAATAACTTTTTATTTTATCATTATTATTATTACATATATTATATAGTATCATCATCTAGGGGATTGCCGGGAGTCCTCCCGACCAATGGGGGGAGCCGGGTATCAATATTGAAGTGTCTCTTTCTTTCAACTGATTGTTGCGAAGCGCCCGAAGTAACCAAATAAACCTTAAAAATAAACTCTTTATAACGTTGTTCTAATGTTCTAAGTGCTGTTGAGCTCCATCTAGAAATTAAAGTAGGCCTACCCATTTTCAGCCCGGGAATTTCAGGCCCATACTGGCCCACTTTTTTCAGGGGTGGAAGAATTTGAATAAATGAACAGCGCAAAACTCTTACTTTCCCCTTTTAATGTATATTGGATCAATTAAAAATCCACCTCAAGGATCAATTTATAAGAAAAAACGTACTTTAACTACCAATGATATATAAAACATACAATGTTAACCCAGCATCTTCCTCCAGTGGCCTTGTTTTTTTTTTTAATCTGGCCTTTTCGGATCCTCCTGGCTTTTTCCTGCCCTCCACAATCAACAACACCTGTCGTGTCTGTTCTCTACTTCTCTTCTGTTATCGCTCAATAAAAGACGCAACATGGGCCAAACCAACTCAAATAATTGGGAGGGCTGAACTACCGTACATTGTATGCGATGCTGGGGCTGAAATATCAGATGATTGAAGAACGTCTACTTAAGGAGAAGATAAAATAATGGTCAAAGTATTTTTTTTTCCCCACCCAAGCGGCCCAAAATGCATTTGAAAGTGGACCGGCCCAACGGGAAACCTCCCTAAAGTCCCGATGCCCAGGGCTTGCTTATAGCCTAGGAGTCAGTCATGCAGAAATCACAGAATCAATAAATTCTTAATAATTACAATCTCAAAAGCCTAGTATGTTATGGATCCCAGCAGCTCTATATAGCACTGACAGTATTTGCAATACAAAAATACTGCCAGTTGTAGTTCTATGTAGAGCAATATTACCAGCTCAGAGGGATACAATGAAATAACGAAGTAGACAAACAAGCCAAAATAGTATTAAAACAAGAAAATATTATACGGAAATGTTATAACTACCAGGCATAGAGAAGATTCAGTTGATCACAATTCAACGCAAAGATGTTGAGAAATTAAAACTAAAACGTAGACAAATACAATTTGATTCAGTAACAGTTATACACAGTGGAAGTACTGTATGTTGTTGAAACAGGGAAACAAGTGATGGGCCTGGTTATAATATCATAATGGCTCATAGTAGATATGACACTTGGAGAAGAAGAAATATCAATCGTCAAGAAGAGGGCGCAATTGCAACTATCTGGATACCAAGCGCCCTTAAAGAAAGAAAGAAGAAGAGTAATACACATTTTGGAAGTCAGGAAGTTTGGTTGCTGGTTTTGTATGTCAAAGTCAACACCGTGTCGTTTAGTGCCAGCCCGTGCATAGTCCGAGCAATCGGCAGGTATGTTTCGGGAATAATATACAATACTGTTGTAGGCACTTTCTACTAACCATAACATGTTATTAAGTGACAACAAATCTGCTGTCACTTTGCATAAAGACCAATATGATATGATACAAGATTTTTGGTAACGTCAAACTTTTTTACAGGAATGGCTAAGCTCAGGGCAGCTTCCATAGATGGAAAGCTAACTCAGGAGTTTGCAGTTCCCTCTCACGTCGATGATGTGAAAGAGCTGATGTCTGCCTTTGCTGAGCGCCACGGATCTGCCGGTCGCAAGGTGGTTCTTATCACATCCGGTGGCACCAAAGTCCCCCTGGAGTCCCGCACCGTTCGCTTTCTCGATAACTTCAGCAGTGGTCGTCGAGGATCCTCCTCTGCGGAGTACTTCCTTGACTCCGGCTACGCAGTGATCTTCCTATACAGACACCGCTCACTGTACCCCTACACACGTCTGTACTCCGGCATAAACCTGCTTGATAGTCTACAGCAGGGAAGTGGTTCTGACCAAGTGGTGGTCAACCAGGAGAAGCTTCCCAAAATAGACAAAGTGCTCAAGCGTTATCAGCAGGTGAAAAAAGAAGGACTTCTTCTGCCTGTCGAGTTCAGCACACTGTCGGAATACCTGCACCTTCTGAAAGCATCAGCTCAGGTGCTCGGCACATTAGGTATGCACTAAATGTAGTTATAACCAACTCATGTGCTTTCCAAGACAACTGCTTTTTTAGCATTCACATGTTTACTCTCTGCTTAGGGCCCAAGGCAATGTTTTACTTGGCCGCAGCAGTGTCTGACTTCTACATCCCAGCATCTGATATGCCAGAACACAAAATCCAGTCATCCAATGGGCCTCTTCAGGTGAGCCTTGTCATTCAACCTTAATGTAACAGTTTGGTGTTCTTTCCAATTGTGTGGTTGTGCAAACACATTCCCTTCCTTCTCCAGATCAGTATGAAAATGGTCCCCAAGATACTGTCCCCGCTGGTGAAGGATTGGGCACCACGGGCGTTTGTTATTTCCTTCAAGCTAGAGACTGACAAGTCGATTTTATTGGACAAAGCGCGTAAGGCCCTAGAAACCTACAGGCACCAGGCAGTGGTGGCGAACGTGTTGGATACCAGGCGGGGTTATGTGGTGGTGGTGACCCCGGACACCTCGGCTGAGCTCATCCTCACGGACGACGAAGAAAGCAAGGAGGTGGAGATCGAAGAGAAGATAGTCAGTAATCTGACGGGAGCACACGCTCTGTTCATATCCAAACAGGGCGGCTCAAGCTAACTTATTTTAGGAAGTAAAGTGCAATGACCTGTTGATTGTCTGTGCCCCCATTCCACATATGGTATGCATGAGTACATTCACATCCTGAATAACAGCTCTCATCTGTTTAATGCCATTGTCTGCCTTTGTACATAAACAGTCATTACCAAGTCTTCTGTGATTTACATGTAACTGCATTATGCCACTGTGAAACATAAGGGTTATCAGAAAGTTTATTTCAAGTGATTCATAGAAATATAATTGTCTTCATACAGGCAAAGGCCCTTGAATAAACACAGGATACAGTTAAAAGTACAACGTAATTTATACATCTTCTCTGGTTTGTTACGCAAGTTTGACGCTCTTTTTGAGTCCACTGCGGATTCCAGAATGTTCTCCACTGTATCTGGTCTCCTCGCGTCGCACCTCCCGAACCTAGCAAACAAATACATTTTTTTAAGTATTTCTCTCTACTGCCTTAAACAATCTGCACGTGCAAATGTACAGTAATCTGTGGCAGTCTGTCTCCATATATAGTGCACTAGTTAATACCCATAATGAAGTGTACAACTTATTTCACAATATTTCCCATGATGCATAGAGGTTTTCATTGGCTTCTGATTAATCCAATAGAGCGTTTCGGATGCATAGATTCTTTAAGCAAGCGTAAATCTAACGCGTTCCGGCATGTTCATGCAACCAATACAGGTCACGCAGTTGTCGCAACATTTGTGTCCAAAGTTCCACTATACACGTCCCTAAATAGTGTATCATATAGTGTTCGCTTTATAGGAAATGAGTGACCAAGTTAGCAAAATCGCACACAGCCAAAGATTCAACAAACACAATTGCGCAGATGGCAGCAAGGCTGAACTAACATCTTGCAGAATGCTTACCTGTCCCTTTCTCTTGATCTGAGCACGCCTGTACTTCTCTCTGTGCTTGACTCTGGGATTGCGGTTAATCTTCTTCCTTTTGGGCGTCAGCCCCTTGTTCTTGGCCATCTGTGGAAGAAGAATGTTATCCCAACAATCCTCGGTTTTCGAAGACAATACATTTAATGACACTTAAAGCCTCTGTAGGTAGGTTACAAGAGTTGTCTAAAGTGAAGTGAACTTCTCTGCTTGAGAAGTTTAGCATTCACGGAAGTGAACGCGCAGTCGACTCAAAACATTTCTCAGAGCATCTCTCACTGAAAGATATTCCATTAAAATTGCACTGAAATAATAGTTAACTAAATGTTACGTACAGGCAGCACTCTTAGTGCATTGTTTCCAAACAGGATAATGCAGATGTTGTGCTGTAATAAAAACTCCAAGAATACACTTCAAAGCCTACCTCATATGTGATCTTTCTCTTTGCATCAGTGGGAACGTCTTCTTCATCTCCATTCTCCTCCATGCTGGGGATAAAGGGGTAAAATGTATCAAGACAACAATCCCTAACACTTACTGCTGTCTTTGTACTTCAAAATGGGAAAATAACTCACCCGTCCGCATCTGGGTCCATGTTCTTTCTCTTCTTCTTGAGCTTTAGCCTCTCCTCAACCTCTTTGTAGAAGCGCAGGGCAGCCTCCTCATCATCTGAGTCCAAGTCCGAATCTTCTTCACTAGCTTCTCCCTCTGCCTCAACCGGAACCTAGTTACCCATTTAAAGAGCATCCCATGAAGACAAAACCTCTCCCGCAAACCAGTGAATTCATTAATATATCCAAAACAAATATTAAACAAACATACTTTGCCCTCCTCAGGGGCGGGCCTGCGGGAGAACTCCTCTGGCTGCCATCCGGCTAGTAGCCTGTGAAGCTGGGGCTCCAGCCTGGCATCAACTGCACCGAGCTTGTTGATGAGCTGCAGGAACCAGACACACGCAAGGGGACAATTCATTAAACCATCAGATATTAAGCAGAAACACTGATTTATATTATGCTTTCTAAAAATGGTGAACGGTATGGTATTTGCAGGTTGTCCCTCAAAGTGAGCCTATGTTCAAAGTGAGCCTATGTTGTATGGTTGGGTTCTCCCCATCAGAGCACTGATTCAAACAAAAGAGGTCTCTCGGACTACCGCCTAAAATTGGTCAATTGCCAAAAGTGCAGATTAGGAGAACCCGCATGCTAGGGAAACATTTGGAACTCCGGCTTACCATCCTTTGGCAATGAAAGGTGACCAACCTAAACGCTTACCATACAATCCAAATTACATCCATACATAACAAAACTAAGAAGCTAAAATACACATTGTTAAATCATAGGCAAAGTAAGTCGCTTACATTTCTGTAGTTGAGCAACCTCTCTATGACGGGATGGTTATGAGCTGGGATTCTTTTTGCTTTGAGGACCAGGTAGAAACTGATGTTTGTGCAGTAACTATAGAGATCAGAGTAAAAACTACCATAAGCAAAGCATCAACATGTAACAAGGTGTTAAAATGTGTACATCCATTAAGACTTACTTCAGGTAAAGCTGCTGTTTTGTCTTGAGATATTCGGCACCCTTTGAAAAAACCCAAAACAGATATTTTGAATAACTTTCTATGACAATATAACCAATGAGCGAACTACAAATGGGAGGAACTTGGACTAACCTTCCCTGGAGGAATCCGTCCATCCTTAACCATTTCAATGAGCGGCTGTATTTCATCCTTCAGTTCTGTCAGCTGTACACATCACGATACAGGGTTGGACTATGGCTGCTCACCTTGCTACATTATGATGCATGACACTCATTTTGGAAGGCTTTGCCGTTTACCTTTGCCTTAAAATCCTGAATAAGCTCCAGCATCTCAGGCGACTCCTTCTTCAGCAGCTTCAGCTTCTCTTTCTGGGACATCTGATCCAGGTCTTTCACAATTTTCTTGTCCTTTTCTGCAGTCTTATCGTCCTTCTCCACAGCGAATTCCTAATATAACATGCATGATCGTGACCGGTGCTTAAGGAAAGATTCGGGAGCTATTATTTAGATGTAATTGGTTGTAAATGTTGAGGACGATTTTTGGGCATTGTAGGTCACGCAAATCATACCTATTTAAATAAAGAAAAAATTGTAATACAAGAGATGCATCATTGCCTACCTGAAATAAATTGAGATCATAGTCCTCCTCGCTGAGATTCGCTGCCAGGCGTCTTTGTATGTTCTTAGCTTCTTCTTCCTCCTCTTTGTCCTCTGCTTCCACTTCTTCTTGCGTTTTCCCTTCTGCAACACAACACACAAGGGCTGTGATGCTCCTCCAGCACAAAAGCATATGATCAAAGCGTGCATCATCAATAATCTACATTAGGAGTGGAAGTAGAGATAAAGATTTACTCACTGGCAGCCACATAATCTGAGTCGTAGAAGAGGTTTTTTCTGTTACCCCACGCCATGTCACTAGGAAGATCTAGAAAAAAAACATCAGAAAAATGGGTTACGCTGTAAAACACAACGGCACATTTGCCATGCGAACACTTGGACAATAGACAATTATTTTACCTGCATCTTTCTTCCCCTCTAGATCACTTTCCATGTCACTGCCCTCTTCTTGTTTGTCGTCTCCATATTCCTCATCTTCTTCAGACTCCGAGTCATCCAGGGCCATCACTTCCTCCTGTAATATGAAATTAATAACGTGTGCTTAATCACAGACATAAATTGACAAACATTGTCCAATATGATCGCACTTGTGATTACCTAGGGAAAAAGTTAATTACCTCATCATCCCCATCCTCGAGGTCACTATCCATTTGGTCACCACTGGCAAGAAGTTTCTGTAACAAGAAACAAAACATTATGGTAAAATGGATGAATTGATAAAGAATTTGTCAAAAATTGCTTACTGTTCTCAAACTCACAGCAATCTTTTCATCATGAAACCGGTCCACCTCGCCTCGTGTAAAGTCGGAAGATTTCTGGAAAAAGATGCCAATAATAAAAATATAGATATTGTTACATTAACACACATTTCTGCCAAGGCCGTTCCGCTAGATGCCACGAAATTCTACACACTGGACCTTTAACAACCCTCATTACCCGAGGTTTTTGAACAGCACTTAATTGGTTTACGTGGAACAGTAATGTCAACACAATAATTCACGACATTGTGGACATACTGTCAATTTCATGATCATCTTCCAGACTGATTACAGACCAACCTTGTAATGTAGTGCACGTTCTATCAGACCACACTGCTTTTTATTAACAAAACTGGTCAGTGTACACATGCATTATCCGGAGTGATGGGGTAAACTGTGGCATACTGTAAACGGTAAAAAGTACCCATTCGAAGAGATTATGGGGTCATCGCTGTGACGTTTTATGGTTTCCCCAACAATAAACTTGATAGTGGCTTCCCACCAGTTAATTTTGCCGCAGACTGATCGCTAATAATGTTTGAGTCCAACAAAGACCACGAAACAAGTTCAAATGAACGTACCAATTTCCGCTGATCTCGAAATAAATGTATTTGGGGAGGTAAAAGTTCTTAGATAGCCTTGTTCTTAGATTCAACCTGAGTCACAGGCTTCTTTCTGCCATCCGTTTATATCATCTGCTTACCTTGTCGGGGGCTTGTGCACCCTTGTAGGCTTGAGGGTCATCGTCGTCAAATTGCTCTGGCTTCTTCTGCAGTTTAAATCGTTTTACTCTGGATAGTCAGGGGAAGAGAAGGTAGGTAGAATTGTTCACCTGTTCCCAATATCACGGTGAATACAGCTCAATACGTAACAGAGTTGCAATAAAGCAGTTTCCATGTTTTCGAAAACGTTTGCCCAGATAATGACATGGTTGTATAACGTTATGAACGAGTAAGGCAAGGACGCTGCATTTAAAGATGATTCTAACCATTGTAAACATTGCATTATTGTGTAAGATGAATGCATGATTTCATAGTACTAACCTTATCTGTCGAACCATGTTGAAATCTTGACTTTGTAGACGTTAACGTCTTTCAAAACATGTAAATTCTCTAAAACGCTGCTATTATAATTTGTTGTTATCACGAAATAGTATCGTTCAAAGCCTGGACACGTTTGAGTTCCCCATGTGCTTCCGGTATTTCTTCTTCTGGTTTGAAACATAGTGGGGTCTATTTGCCTTGATCGCCATCTAGCGGGTGATTTGTATAACGGTAACCTTCTAAAATAAAGTATAAATCAATACCCGCTCAATACCGATTTATTTTTCAGCGGATATCTTTAACTTTAAACCCAGTTAAAACACAAAATTATTTTTTTTCATTCATACATAGTCAATATACATTTTCTGAATGCCATTCTGTGAGACGGATCACATGTTTATTTTGAATCCACCTTAGTTACACTGTTATGATAGCCTGAAAATCCAGACCCACATCTAGAAAGCTGACTCGCTGAGCAAATTCAAATTGTGCTCTCGCAAGAACTCTTGATTTCCAGGCTACTGTTATGATACAAGATACAACATAATGGTAGTTTCTTGGAATGATTGTTGGTTTGTTCTTTTTATATGCATGGCAGTTTCAAGTCCTTGTGGGATATTAACATTCAATAACAGCTTTTTCTTCTAGCACTGCCTCTCTGGTCCTTTTTGTCATCTAGTTCTTCATCTCCGCATCCCTGTCACCCGGTGTCCTCCAGTCCGTTTGCATTCCAAAAGTGGAACTCCTAGGCCTCGCAGTGGGCTGATAGACGTTTGATGTCCGGTACAGTCCGGCCTTCACTTCATCATTCCTTTTCCTCATCAAGGCGATGGCCGGTGTCATGCGAGCTGGGTCAAAGAACTATATAAAGGGAGGATGTATTGAGAATTTATTGAATTATTGATATTTATAAAAAATATCAATAATCCCACCCCCACCCACACTCCCCGCATGCAGACACACATGCATGTACCACATACACACACATGCGCACATGTGAATTGCTTACATTGGCATGTAACCTCGGCACTGCTGTTCCCCTCTCTTGCGTTGGTTCTGCGGTGAGGTCCATCATGGATCTGCTGAGCTCTGAGACAGCCATCTTGGATCCTCTCTTCTGCTGTGCCGAGGTGCTCGGCTGAGGCTGCAGTCTCCTCATGATGTCACTCAGAGAGCTGAACTTGTCATTCTGGGGCACCCTCAGTATTAAAGGTTTCTGTACGGAGCGAAAAGGGCACAGTGCTTATGAAACAGTCAAAGGTTTGAAGGCATGTGTTCTTATGATCCGACATAATAATATAAACATAATCTTAAGTCCTTGTAATGTGACATATTTCCAAAAGAGTTAGGACACAAATAAAAGTAAATAAACGAAACACTGACCCTTCAAATAAAAATACTGTACTTGACTCAACGCAAAAACAATTTCACATCCACTTATTGGTCTTAGCTTAGCCTTGTTTAAGGTTTTGTAACTACGTAGGTATCGCCAAGTATATGTATCTCTATATAAAGTAATATATGTCACTAAGTGAAGCAGTAACGCACTCTAGAAGATGGCTGCTTCTCAGCTCTGAAGCTCATTTCCTCGGGGTCAACATGTCCATCTTCGTGAAAGGCTTCCCGGGTTCTTTGGTGATCTAGTCTCTGATTGGTGGAATACTTCACGATTTCGTGCTGTAAGGTTGTCTCTTTCCTGCGCTCCACATTCGTAAACATTTTCCTGTCTTCCACATCCTTGAGGCTGTCTTTGACGAGATGTCTGTTATAGACCCGTTCAATTTTGGGTCCAACCCTGGATGAGATAAAAAATATATAAATAATAAGAAATATGTTTGTCATATAAACGTCTCTAAAGACATCTTCGGTCTTATGGTCTCTGCTTCCATTTTCTATTCATCTCACCTCTGTGGTATTTCAGCGCTAGTGGAGTTGAAACCTGAATCTGTCATCGAGAATTGTGTTCTGCAGAGAACACAATGCAACACCATTAAGATATCATATATATATATATATATATATATATATATATATATATATATATATAATTTTAAAACATTACTTTTAAACACATACAGAGTTCTCAATATGTAGCATCTTATCTCTTTAAGACCTACTTGGAACATGAGTCTATATCTCGAGCCTTGTTTGCCCCTGGAGTGGTTTTGTCCCTTTGTTTGTCTCTGGCAAAGACAAGAGGAAGGTATGAGGAAGGTATCATGCTCAAACAACTGTTAATGCAAAACACATAGAAACCACACTGTGCTTTGTAGGTCAGTGGAGCCTAGCTTCTAGAGCGATAACACTTGAAGAATGAAGTCATGTTAAACGTTTACAATACATTCCAGTGAAACGTTGCTCTTAACCTTTTCTTTACAACTTTTTGCGTGAGCAACCACCAGCATTTCCAACTAAATTGTGTATTAAAAAAAAACCAAATAAACTATGTATAGATGATCTATAAAGGCTAGAGCTTAATGGATCCAATTTTACTTAATTACTTTAATTAAAATGAACCAATATAAAAAAAAAGAGGCTCTCCTGATTGGGACCACAAACTCTCCGGAATTGTGTTTTTGTGTACCTTGTATCCAGATGTTTGGTTATGTACCGTGAAAACTCATCCTCGACGGGTGGCTGTTTCTCGAAAGGCACAAAGTTCTGTGTAGGCCTCTCCCTGGCTTCCACCGACGGGTCAGTGGGACTGCCAGGGGGGTAGCTTTTCCGGCCAAAGACCCCCAGGGCTTCCCAGTCCAGAGGGTTCCCCTCAGGCGGCGGGGGAGGGGGGCTCAGGAGGGGTTCCAGCAGGGGGCGGTTGGGGTACCAGAGGTCTGATGACTCGTTCATTCGGTAATGGGTGGTATCGCCCAGGGTCGTGGGGGGCGCACGAACCTCCGGGAAGGGAAGCGAGGCGGCAAACAGGATGCGAAACTCTCGATCGAAGGATCCGACCACTGGGCCGCTGAGGAGCGTGACGAGATGCCGGTGCAGGTGGGCGTCTGTCCAGGTAAGACTGAAGAGGATATGAAAAGTAAAATAAGGATTATTGGGAAACATAACATCAACATAGCTTCGGGAAAGACGCTGGTTTTGTGTAGCCTATACCTGTAGCTGCCGTGGATAACTGTCTCTAGATCTACCAAGATATAGTTGTCTTTCATCTGCCCGACCACCATTCTTCCTTCCCTCGAGCAGAATGTTTTCCCTCCAAGAACGCGAACCTGCATGTGCTGTGATGGGCGGTCAACCAATCAATCAAAGACAAAGACTTGAGTCAAACATTGAACTTCACGTATGGCTGAAGTATATTTTGTATGAATAAATGAAACAATGTTCAGAATGACGTTCACATGATCATCCTCTGTGGGTCCTACACAGAGAGACGGATGAATGCAGTGCAACCTGTTCTTCGTGTGCATTTAACATTCTTAGCATGTCAATGTTTAAAAAAACAACATTTCTGTTTGACAGGTGCCTGCACCTGTTCATAGGTGCAGGCACCTATGAACATAGGTGTCTGCACCTATCAAACGTAGGTGTGTCGTAAATTAGTTGTAGTGACGTTGTTACGCTAGTAGTCACTGGGCAAGATTGTTGATGGATAAAGCTAAATGCGTTTGCATGAACAAAACCTAGTATATTGTTTTTCTTCCATGTTCCAAATGTTTCCATTCGCTTTGTGACCTGTGTGGGTAACAACACAAAAGAGGTAGGCCTATATGTTCAATGTTTCAACTCATAAACATCACATAAATGTTTAGTCATTAGTTTAGTTTTGTTTAGTCAATTGTCAAAGTGTGACTCACCGGATGCCGAAGCATGCTGGGTGTGTAGGCCTCCTGCGTGGACCTCTGATTCAGGATGATATAAACAGGGACCCCTCGAGAAGCAGCGCTGTGTAGGTCACCTATAACCACGTTGTCCGTCAACTTATCGGTTACTATGGCAATAACCTGTGAGGGCAGAGATTTGGCAGGCCGCCCCTTATCGTCAGAGATGTTCTGATCCCATAATTTGTGGTGGTGAACGTCAGATCAATCCAATCCCGATTCCCCTCACTTCAATTTAACTTTTCAACACAAAATACAAATAGCATTCCTCTCTGTCTCATCGTCTACCTGGCTGGCCTGCTGCAGATGCCTTCTGACGATCTCCCTGATGGACGGCTGTCCTTCCTCCGGCGGGCTGGTGAGGACTTTGACGCAGTCCCGGCCAGGCCAGACGTTCCTCTCGGGCCAGCCCAGGTCCAGACAGGGAGCGGGGGCGTCGGAGTGAGTGGGGAAGTAGCAGGACGATAGATATCGCGCCGAGCTCCCCCCGTCCTCACCGTTCCCCTCCTCCTCCCCGTCCACCCCCCCCCTCGACTCCGGCACCACCTGCGTCCGGCTGACGGTGTAGTCCTGCGTCCATCCGCTGATGTGGTTCACCTCCTCCTGAGACAGGAAGCCGCCTAGCTTCTCCGTCCCCAGCCAGGCGTAGAAGGCCGCGGGGCCCACGCTCATGAGCCTCTCCACGGCCAGACGCTCGCTCTCGCAGTGGAGGAACTCGGGACAGGCCTCGGTGACAGGTAAGAACACGGCCTCTTCGTCCAGGCTCTGCTGGTGGGAGTTGGACATGGTCGCCCCCCCCCCCCCCGCCCCCACCCCCTGCCGGCTGTGGTGCGGTGCGGGTACGCAAAGAGAGTCACGCTGTTGCACCCAGAGGGACACTCACCGACTGCCGTTGGACACCGAGTCACTCCGGTTCACCTGTCGACGGCTCCATTGGCTCTGGCGTCAGCACACAAACGGAGCAGGAGGGTGCAGCTGCAGCATTCTTGTTTGACACTTGAAAATGTGATTGTTTTTTCCTAGAGGCAGGGTTCTATCATCCATTTGGTCAAGCTTAAATAATACGATATCTCCTTTGGTGAGCTGCCAGGATCAATTGATTCAAGATTAATATCCAAGAAAATTCACACATTCCAATCTAGCCGTTCGGGCGACTTCTGTGTTCTGACACACACTAACACACAGCTCCCTTTGAGACCATTTTTTGTAGAAAAAAAAACATCCCTTGCATTGTTAAAAAATAGAAACAATGAGCCAATAGACGCCGGTAAGCTTCGGAGTCGTTAGTGAGGAGTGTGTGTGTGTGTGTGTGTGTGTGTGTGTGTCTGTCCTCTTGCTCTAGATACGTTACATCCCACTCCTTAACCCTCCCTGTTGTCTGAGTTCACCAAGCCGGGCCAGGCAGGCTGCTGACTGATCCTTTCAGCTGCTGAAAACACACATGCACTTTAGACCATCCCAAGCACCGCCCATCTCCACCACTGTCTACTATATACAACAACTCTACAACACAAAACTCAAATATTCTGACTCACGCATTGTGCCTTGCTGTGTGAAGTAGTGATGCTTTTCTGTGCTTAATATCTATCTCTGTGGTATTTTTTGTATCCGAATGTATATATATATGTGTATATACATAATTTACTCCAGGCTCAACAGCTCTCTGACTTGTCTTTCCTGACTGGTAGGTTTGGTTTCAGGCAGGTATGACAGAGAAATAATTCACTTTGCCAAGAGCATTACAAGGAATTTAGCATTTTCCTGATCACCTCATCAGCCGAGTATTAACCTATTTAAAGAAAGATTATTACGTAAACACACACACACACACACACACACACACACACACACACACACATCTGTGTTTTAAATATTAAAAACGTTCAGGTAGTCAAGTGAGTGGGGTTATTCTACATTTTGTTCTGTTTTGCAGTTTGTGAACACCTCCACCACAAAGGTCATCCACAGAGTTGCACAATATCACGAGTACTATTGATTGCACAGAGCTCTCTGAAATCATTGTGTTTAAAGGGCATTGTAACACGCCTTACATACAGCATGTCAGACAAACACGACACAAAACCAACCATTGAACCATTCAGCGCAACACAATGATACACTGCCTTCAATTTTATATCTCGGGGCATGAATACAAAATGAGAGAAGGATCACACCTCAGGGGCTGTATTTGATATTTTTTGTAGAATTTAATATGAAAAAATAGACAGGTGCACTACACAACCAAAAAGTCAGCATTTGTGTGAATCATAATACAAACACAGAGAACATCTTCATAGAGCGAATCTCCACCGCCACAGAGAAACAGAGTATCCTTAATTGTCTCTGAGTGAAACATTCATTGAAACAGAGGAGCATCACATCACTCTCTGATAGGCTTTCCTCTTGGGGGGGGGTCTGAGGGAGGGGTGTGTGTGTGTGTGTGCGTCTCACTGCTTCTTACGCAGGTGGACGTACAGGACCCCGCTGAGGAGGAGCAGCGGCACGCACACCCAGGCCATGATGAAGCAGTAGCCAAATTGGCCCGTGCTCAGATCTCTAACGTCGTCCAGGATCTCCTTCCGGCGGAAAGTGAAGATGAGGCAGGCAGCGAAGGCGGCGAAACCTAAAAGGGCCACACGATTTTGACATGGAATAATCGCACTTAGGCTGTTTCGTCTTGGCTCCCTTGTGCCCTCATTACCTATCCCCTATATAAACACTATGCAGTACACTGTCGCATAAACAAACATGTTGGCGTGACAAACATGTCATGTTGTCATGTCACTCTCTGGTAGCTAATTTGCATCTATAAATTAGCATATGTGCCGGACCATCTTTATTGGATGAATCTGATGAGATGAGAACAGCTATGCCTCATGGGACCAAATATAGGGAACCATATTTGTCCAATCACATTTCGAACGACACTACAACATTGGATAAGTGCAATATATAGGGTACAAGTTGATCAATTCAAAAGCAGCCAGAGACTGCAAGTCTATCTCTGACAGTTAAGAGTGAGAATAATAACATAAACTTTGTGGTTGCAGAATAGACTATCCCATCACCTCCACATTCAGTAGAAATTACTCATTAGTAATTAGCACAATAAGATGTACTTTATTCATCCCAGAGAAGAAACTAGGAAAAATATTAACACCATTACCACAGCCTTATCAATCATTCAACCCAGTCACAAAGTGGAGAGTTTAAACTAATCAAACAGCCCCCTGAATGTTTATCGCCTTCACAGATCTTTCCAACATTAATTCAAGGTACCATGTTGTGTTACCAGTCATCACTACTGACCTGAGAAGGTTTGGCAGAGGCCTGTGAGGTAGAAGAGCCCCCCAGTGGACAAAGTAAACAGCTGACCCACAAACACCAGAAAGGATATGGAGGAGAGAACCACTGAAAGCACCATCAGGGCCTGGATAGAGTGCAGCCAGTCTGGAAGAGCAGGAAAAGATCTAATATTTACCTGCGTATGTTTTGAAGGCTGAGCGAACGTGAAACCAGCCTGACATATTTACACAGTTTTGAATGCGCAAACAGAAGTGCAGACGTGCACACATGCATGCACCCTCTTCCACTCATCCATACATACACACACACACACACACACACACTCACACACGCATGCACACACACACATGCACACGCACACACACACACACACACACACACTAAACACGCATGTGAACATACAAAAGAAAAAACTTTACCAATTTCATTAGTTGCGCACAACCACTCATCGGTTGTGTTATCATGAAAACATTTATACCACAGGTCTGTGACTTCAGAATCGCTCCACACCCACCAGGACTACAAGCCAAAGAGAGGGAGAATTAAATTAAACCGAAGAAAAATTACTTTAGCATCAGTGATGTATATTTATCATTGATTCAACCTCCAAGTAAATGCCTGTTCCAAATTCCATTCCAAATACAACAAGGAAAACCACATTCCAACAAGCGCACCAAGTATGCAGATGATATTTTTTTCTTTGATGTGACTAACAATGGAACTCTTCGACCTATTTAATCATGCAACAATTAACAATGGACTAATGCGCCAACCACAGCAGTGTACGGTGTATGTTCGGCGTGTTGTGCTGGCAGCTGCAGTACTCACCTTCTCCAGGGTAGCGATGAGGAGCAGGGCCAGAGTGACCAGATGCATCACGGTTACAAACAGCAGGAGCAGGACCATGATGGCTGACAGGAGCACCCTCTGATTCTGTACACAAACGTGTGCACAAACGTGCGTGTACACACACACACACACACACACACACACACACACACACACACACACACACACAGTTATGGTAATATATAAACTTTGTCTCTGTGCACGTGTACACATTCACAGATTAACTTACTCCAGCTCTTTATGGTTCAACAGCACACTCTTACAGAACCAATAGGCGCTTTGTGGGTTACATGGTATTTCATAAAACCAGAATCATTAAAACTATTTTCCGAGAACGTGCGAGTCTATAAACTGTATCTAGCGGACCCAAATAGTTGCGCGGTGACTCACAATACATCTCTACCAGCTTGGCACAGCTTGCTGCTGCAGCCATACATGTCCGTTTCCTCCACCTCAGCTCAGGAGCAGGGAACTAAAAGACTTGCTTCCCCCCCGCCCCCCTCTGGTGGCCCCCTCCCCATCTCTCCCTCGTGCCGCTCTTTGTAAGGGTCTGCAGAACGGTGACTATCTTCGTCCATCTATCATGTGTGTTTGACTTGGGAATTCCACTCTAGCCCTATCTGCAACTCCAGCAGAAACATACAGACCAATCATCCACCACCAAATCCTGCACTCTCTATATAAACAAGGATGTTGTTTGATGATGATGAAGCGTTTTTGCAATGGCCGGACCAAAGGAGTTTGAGACTAGCAAACGTTACACTGGAAGAATAGGCTAGGTTAGACTACTAAGTGTAATCGACATTACATTTGATCACACAACGCCAAGTCACTCTGGAAAAAGATTGCTCTGAAAGTGGCTAGGCAGCCAGAATGAATGAGGTTGGTAGTTCCAGGGGTCATTTTCATTAATCCTATTTCTTTCCATTGTAAATGGCCAATAAAACCGTCCTGAAAGAGAACTCTACTCGGGATGAGGTAACTTCTTCACTTACCAAAGAATGTTAACATAATGGACACTGTTACTTTGAAAACTTTGTTTTTGTTTTTGTTTTTAGTTTTTTTTTACATGTAACAATGTATCATCTCTTTGTGAAAGAGTGTTTGTACTGAGAATCATGCTGATCTAGAATAAATCGATCTTAACACGCAACTAAAAAACGTAACTAGCTTTTTCTCTCTATCCGTCTGACTATAGATTTTTGCTCATAGAATGTGTTAAGTAAATTATGGATTTAGTAATTGTGAAACTTAACTCAAGTAACAGAAGTGATTAAAACATCCCCTGATGGACTCAAGCATACATACATAACATTGATATTTGTATCGTAACTTTAGCCTCAATAACGATCAGCCCAAGGGACTCTTTGTTTATAAAGATAATACACAACCGAAAGGCACGCACACACATGCAATCACACACACACACACACACACACACACACACACAGGGATGGGTGTGTTCCCCGTCCCAGCACATGGTGGTCCAGCCTATTCTCCCTTGGCCCGCCGGCGCTACCCATGGCTCTCTGAGATTAATGACAGCTTTGAGAGGCATGTCTCTGGTTACCCATATGCTCTGCAAATGGCCAGTATAAGAGGCCCCTTGGCACAGCCTGAACCAGAGGAATGTCCACATGTTCAGCATTCTTTACATTTGAGTTTCTAAATCATACACTTTGTCATAAAATCATACAATTTGGAAAAAAAAAAAAAAAAAAAAGTTTTTACTTTTTTAGTTCAAATATTGGAATCACTATGCACAACGGGATGTATTTTCACACAATAAATAATGTCCAAGGTTGAACTATGTGAACTTACCCTTACAGTCTTTTCTTGAAGCGCTGAGTAGGCCTACCAAAGGGAGACTCCTGCTTTACGGTGTGGGTTCATCTGCTGCTGGCCGTGGCTGGTCTTCACGTCCTCTCCTCCTGTCTGTGGTCACTCACTACACTCCCTCTTTCTCTCTCCTCTCTGTCTCCCCTCTCTCTCTCTCTCTCTCTCTCTCTCTCTCTCTCTCTCTCTCTCTCTCTCTCTCCTCTCTGTCTCCCCTCTCTCTCTCTCTGTCTCTCCTCTCTCTCTCTCTCTGTCTCTCCTCTCTCTCTCTCTGTCTCTCCTCTCGCTCTCTCTCTCTGTCTCTCACTCTCTCTCTATCTCTCTCTCTCTATCTACAAAATTCACAGAGGAGCAGGCGAGGAATGCAGGGTGGCTTATAGGAGGAGTCCTCAACACCCATTTCCTCTCCAGTCAACCAACCCTCCCCCTAACTTTGAGGTTCACAACTAACTAAAAATCCCAAAATAGTTTTGCTAGACAACTCACTACGGTAAATGTAAAGACAGAAGATCACAACATAAAAAACGCCCATTTTTAGATGGCTGCTGTATTTAATGTTTAGCCTCTTTGGCGATGGTGCAGAGTATGTTACATACATACAGTATGTTACAGTTACAGATGGAGTGATCTGCATCGGCATAGTAGGACTGTCTCTGGGAGTGCTGTATAGGTCATTGAACTGAAGCAGTCAATCTATTTTGATTTACACTTTCTACACAGCCTCTGTCCTTACTGCCTATATGTTCCCACAGATTCCATCTTAAAAGTGTAATTCTACTATACCAGTACCTTGAAAATGTGAGCAACATTCACTGTACTGAATGGCAAATGAAGCTTGCACAATCAAGCTTGGAAAGATGTGTGTGTGTGTGTGTGTGTGTGTGTGTGTGTGTGTGTGTGTGTGTGTGTGTGTGTGTGTGTGTGTGTGCATGCACGTGTGTGTGCGCATGCCTGCTTGCGCACATGCATGCCCATGTGTTTGTATGTGTGCATGCACTCACACGTGCGTGTGTGTGTGTTGATGTTCGGAAGGTTTGTGTAAATGTCAAGGGGAACTGTTTCGAAGGGGTTGCCTTTTAAGTCGCAAACAGAGAGGCTGGTCTTATCCAGACATTTGGAAGGCTAAGCTAAGCTACAGCTGGCAAAACTTTCTGCCTTCCAGCGTTATGGAAACTTCCGATACTACTACACTACAGTTTTCCCCAAATGCACAAACAAGTTTCAAATGAGGCACTGAGGCCTATAGAGGAAAAATACCACAACCTCTCCTGCTTTGCTTTGTAAACCACCTGAAGAGGTCTACATAGAGTCTATTATTTGCAATGTGACACAGGCCTATTTCACTCTATCACGTGCTTGTCTTATTTTTAGATTTGTGCATCCCTGATTACAAATGTTTTATTATCCTGATGTAAAACAACTATAATCATGGACGCACATATAACAATGGAGTTCACAATACTGTAATTATATTTTCCATGAAAAGACGTTAAGGTACACAATTGATGTGTGCTTTGAGAGGCAAGGCTTTTACTACTGTTAAGATGTTTCTGTATTTTTATATTTATTTTTACATTGTGTTTAAGGAAACAATACTCACAATAAACAAAAACATTTCTGAAAAGCCTATTCTCCAGACTCTCCACATGGGGGCAGCATAGCACCACCACAGCCCATGGAAGAGTCTCTTAGGAAATGGAAAATCCTGTCAGAGTAAAAACAAGTGTATTCCTGCATGTTTTCTTTACCTGACCCTAACCCTTCCCCGAATCTGCATCTGAAAAAATACTAACAAACTATAATTTTATTTTAATAATATCAAAGTACATCGTTTTAACCCCCTAGCCCAAAGGTTGTGGGTTCGATCCCCGTTGTCCACAGTCAAACTGTATCTTTCAGCATAATGTGTTCGACCTGTATCTGAATTCACTTTTGACGAAGTCGCTGAGGGGCTTTAGATAAAGCCTGCCAAACGACCAGAGATAAATGGTAAAATAGATCTGTGGTTAAGGTGACAGCTTGCATGTGGACTACATGAATTTGTTCACACCAAGCAGTGCTGTGTGTTTGTGTGCGTGTGCGTGTGCGTGTGCGTGTGCGTGTGTGTGTGTGTGCATGCAGACCCTACCCCCTTGCTTCCTGCTGGAACTGGATGGCCGCTCGCTCACTCGGGATTCTGATACATTATTCTGGTCCTTGAAGTAGTGGGCCGCTCAGGGGGGAGGAAAATGGGGGAGGAAAATGCGCCTGAAATGGGACCTGGAGGAGAGGTCTCACCCTCTTTATAGGTCCATGGTCTCGCCGGCTGGCCATGGCCCATGGCACTGACCTCCGGTGGCTGGTGGACGAGCTGGAGTGTGCACGCTTGACCCCTGGTTAGCTACGTCGAGAGAAAATGTACAAACAGAACCTCTACTTTATTTTTTCTCAACTTTAACCCATTGTGGTTGGAACACACTTCGACACAATTCTTATTTAAATTTAGAAATGTTATCCAAAAATACTGTGCAAAATATCCAGAAATCCATAGCCAAAAAAACTCTGTCACTGCGGAGAATAGCATTTGAAAGTGAAAACATCCATCACCACCACCGTACAGACACTGTTTTCTTTTCCTTTTACATTATTTGTGTATAATTAGTTAGTAAAATTGTTTAGAACACTCCACCTAGGTGGCTTCTGCTGGGCAATAACTTCCTGATAATGTAATAAAGTGCATTTCCCAATAATGTAATAATCTTTGTACCAATAATGTAATAAAGTGTTAACGGGAGGTTATTACATTATTCGGTTAGCCTTAATTTCGCAGAACCTGATAGTGTGTAATACACACACACACACACACACACACACACACACACACACACACACACACACACACACACACACACACACACACACACACACACAGCCGTGGAAACCCTTTTATTTTGTGCCAATTCAACCTCAGGCTATCGGTTATCTCTCCATCTCTTTGGTGGTTCTTTAGTGGCTGGAGTTCACACTGACAAATCACTGAGGATTACCATGATTATTGATAACCCCTCCTAGATCGCATGATCGCTGTGCACGGTGCTGAAGTCCTCCACCAAGTCTTGTGGCGTGCGTTAATCTTCAATGATAGAGATTCAGTGTAAGCGTTTACTTTAACCCTTTTGACTTTGGTACCAAAAATAATTATTTCAGTATTATCATTTCGTTAGCTGAAGGAATCTAATGATGGCACATCCATTCATTTGCTCAGTGCATTGAGAAAAATAGATGTAATTTTGAGTATCATCTTCATAGGTAGGCTACATTGTCGTTCAGAATTTGGAAAAGTCTGAGCATATAAAGGTTGAACAGAAGCAGCCCTGTGTGGGCAATAAAAAATACATATATTTGCATAAATACCTGTCCTGGCTTTGTGTGTGGCGTAGGGTGCTGAGAGACCCTTCTATCTGTGTCCGGTGGAGTAAAGTTCTCCGTTAAAACACCTTGGTGAAGTTAGTTTGATGTTGGATATTCGACAGATATTCGGATATTCATTTTGGCTTCATCAGCAATCCCATTAACTTCCTAGGTAATTTCCGAGGTGTGTCTTTGCTATGTGGTACTTACAACTTGTAAGTACCACATAGCAGGACAGGTCTGCATTGGTCTGGGGTGACTGGGTCCCATAACTTGGAAGCTATTGAGCAAAAAGTCATTTTCCATAGGAAATGAATGGGATTCTTAAAAAAATTAAATAGGAGATGCAAAATATTAATTTTTAGTGCGGTGTGTCTTGTTAGTACCACATAGCAGGACAGGTCTGCATTGGTCTGGGGTGTCTGGGTCCCATAACTCGGAAGCTATTGAGCAAAAAAGCAATTTTCCATAGGAAATGAATGGGATTGCTGATGAAGCCAAAAATGAATATCCGAATATCTGTCGAATAACCAACATCAAACTAACTTCACCAAGGTCGCTAAAACACTCTTTTTTGCATCAATACTTTGTAATTTTAGAGCTGAAACTGTTCAAAAGAATATTGAAGTAGGTAGGTCAAAGTGAGTGCAAGCAATCTAGAGAAGTCTTCCACAAATACAGTAGTGGTGTCCTTGCATGTAGATAATGATACATGTTGCCATGCTGGAGATCACTCCTTAGGTGTGTGTGCTTATTGCTGGTTAACCTGTGCACATTGATTGCTCAATGCGCAACAGGTGTGCAGCCTCACCCAGTGCCAGAGTCTGATCAGTCTGTTTGACCCAGGCCAGACCCTATGGCTTCTTAAACGAGTAGGGTCTGGCTGCAGCCTGTAGGACGTGGACATCCACATCCAACTGCTACCGTCACTCCCGTCCAGTGGCGAAGTGTTGTTCGCTGGGCGTGTAAAGTTTCAATCTATTCTTTCAATCCCTAACCCTAACCACTACTGCCCTAACCCTAACCACTACTACCCTAACTCTAACCCTAACCACTCTAACCCTAACCCTAACCAATACTACCCCTAACCCTAACCCATGATTCACTAAACATCATCGCTGGCGTAAAACCTACAACGATTTTCACAGTAGCAGTTGGATGTGGATGTCCATGTCCTACAGGCTGCAGCCAAGACATTATTGGCTTAAACCAGCCATCATCCACACACAATCCCACAGCTGTGTTCACCGCAAAAGCAAAGCAACTTTTCTGTTTGCATTATTTGCGTGAGCTGGAACTCGCAAAGAACAAGAGGCTTTAGCCCCCTATCGACTGTTAGAAGAAACAGCAATAGGCCATACGATTTAACTCTAACCCTAACCCTATTTTTTAAATGCTTCCCAATGAACACAACAATTAAAACACTCCTTGTTCCTCACGTCCCCTTGATGACACCACAAACCACACATACATCACTGGCTTTATAATCAGCACTAAAATCAAATGGCATTTTATTCATGTCATCCCTGTCATTTGCTGCACTTTCGTTTCCACTGCAAATCGTCAGTGGGCTTCATTTAGACATTGGGGCGCAGTTCCTTGTAATTCTTTGGCGCCCAGAGTAGCCTGGTAACATGTATGTCGCTCTGCCGGCCAATGAGCGGGTCCCAGCAGTACTCCGGGGAGAGCACCTTGCTGGGTCTGTGCAGCCAAAAGTACTTGTTGAGATGGCTCTCGTCCTGCCACAGCGCCTCCACGCCGTTCTCCGTGTCCCGCAGGATGCCCTGATAGCAGGTCTCCACCAGGGCCTTCACGCTGGCGCAGGAGCCCCCGAACACGGCCGCGTGGTAGTAGAAGTCCCCCGTCACCATGAAGGCGCTCGACCGGGGGTTGTGGTCGTACGTGTACATCACCTTGGGGAGCTGGTAGTACCAGGCGTGGAGCAAGGCCACCAGGTCGCCCAGAGCCTCCGACCCGAACCTCGCCGCGAACACCTGGTCCACGTCCATGCAGAAGACGTGGGTGCTGCTGTGACGGATGACCGACTCGATGGTGTCCGCGATGGTCTTCATGCGGGTCATGGAGATGTCCTGCCACCGGGAGTGGCCCTCGACTCGGATGACCTTAAGGCTTCGCTGAGGGCCCAGCTGGAGGTCGGGCACCTTCTCGGGCAGGTCTGTGAATACGTAGTACCTCACCGGTAGACCCACCATGAAGTGACGCTCGGAGGAGTTGAGGAAGGCCCCCAGGTAGGCGTCCAGGTACCTTGGAGGGGGAAACAAGGTTTTTATCTGATAATACCATAATAGTTTTGTATAATTATGAATACTATATAGTAACCTATAGTGTTCATAATTATTTGATAATTATAGTAATAATGAAAATGATAATAACCATAATAATATGATGATTATTATATTATAATAATTATTTTGGTTTATTTTCAATAGCAGTTGTAGTAGTAGTAGTTCTAGTAATATCATTAAATAAGTGTTATCATTAAAGGTTAGGGTTAGTTAATTAATGTTGCTGTAGGTAAGATTTGAGAGTGAGAGCAGAAAAACAAGATTTTATAACTAAACAACCAAATAAACGTTTGCTCCCTCTCTGCTCCTTAACATGCTAAGTTTCTCCGCCATTGAGAAGTGTTGCATGTTACCTGTTAATTAACAAACAAGATGGATTCCAAAAAACCAATTAGGTCAGATGCCATACAGAGGCAGGCGCAGTCAATTCTCAGAATGCATGTCCATCACTAATAGATTATGCATATTACACTCAAATAATAGCTCTTAAATAATCTACAGCACTAATTAAATGGACTTGACAGATCATGTGTGCCACCAGGACTCAAAGCTAGTCTCAGGAAACCAACCAACCTGCCCACGGCGAACACAGTGAGCGCCACAGACGATCCGTTTTTCCTGTGCGTCTGGTCGTACAGCTCAGCCTGGAATATGCCATCCCACATGATGGGAGCTCCCCAGCTTGTGTGTGTTTGAACGTCCCTTCTGTACCTGAAAACAGCAGGGGGGGTGGAGTGTGAGCTCTGTGACCTAATGACAAAAGCATGCGTGATAATAAGCAGTGGTCATATATGATCACATGTTGTGATTTCTATTATCTAACATTATTACAAGGCCTTGATCTATACTCAATTCTGATTGGTCAATCACAGTATTCAGCAGTCTGTGAATTCTGAATAACAGACAGGCTGCTGTAAATAACAGATCATTGCTTAGGATGCTATTTCCAACCATCGAAACAAACAGACTATTCATTATTGTAGGAGGTAATAACATCCTTTTCAATAATCATCATTAGTTTGTTATATTTTGTGTCAAATTATTGATTTATTTACAGCTCGCTGCCTTGCTGAACACTATCCCATACATAATAAAGCACAAAACACTTACCAAAGGTCTAAGGTGATGCCTGTACTGCAATCCAAGAGGTTTCTCCTTCTAGCATATGTATTCATAGGGATCTGCCTTACCAGAAATCTGATCAAACCAACACACCAGCAAACACATGATTATAAAAACAGTGTATTTTGCTCATGCTGCTCTTATGCTCATGTTGTACAAATTCCAGGTTGTGAGACAAGATGGTGGATTCACCTGACATTGGAAGGAGTGTAGTAAATAATGAAGAGTACCATGAGGATACAGAGGACCCATCTCATAACATATTTGTTCATGTCAAAGGGTCTTCTTGAAGAAAGGTGAAACATAAGGGAAACATGCATGATTTCATTCAGTTTTACCATTTTAATTTGAAATTGGTAACTCTGCTGTCTATCAGTTACTGGGGTTATCCTGAAATAAAAATAAAAAATCATAAGGGGAAGATAATGAAAATGTAAAATTGTTGTTTACACTATCCATTCCAATTTTATACGAGGTTGTGTTTACTAAATGACAGTAACAGTGTAGGTATAAAGTGCAGCAGAATAAAAAAGGACGGTACCTTATCGTGGCCTCTGAAAGCTGTCTCTGTGAACCTTGCAGTGAAAGTCAACGTCATTCCAGGTCACAGGTCGAAAGTAACTTCAGATGGAGAGAATGATATGGAAAACACATTGGTGTCAGAGATGGGATCGGGACGATGACAGTTACTTTCAGAGAAATTGAAGGATTTCAAATCGCTGAGGGGGCACACCCACGAAAACACCCAAGCCGAGTCTTTTATCAGTGTAGGTCAAGCGAGTCTCAAGTCCACAAATTTGCCACTCGAGTCCACCACAACTCAAGTCATGTGACTTGAGTCCCCCGCCTGTTATTTTCTCCCCCTCAGATCGGCGGCGGAAGCACAAGCCCACCGAACAGGCTCTGACGGATGACTGGGCCTTGCAGAAGCGTGCCTATGACTGCCACTACCAGGGGGCCGGCTCTGCTCCTGGGGCCCAGGTATGGGTCAGCTCTGTCCTGAGAGGAACAGGACCTCTTGCCCAAACTAATAAGTCTGATGTTGTACCCCCGGTGCGGCTGATCAAGCAAAACATTAATTATTACAATAATTCCAATAATTATTTCTGTGTACATGTTACTCCGTTTAAATTACATTTAATTGTGTATTTCGGTTAGGGCTAACATCCCAGCAACAAGCAATAAATCAAATGCTGTGGTTGTGGTTAGGGTGGGCAATAACTACCTCATATTCACCAAGAACTGCTCTCCTGCCGACCTTTCTGGTTTCTTAATGCCTGACCCCTTCTTATTTTACCCCCCTCTCTCTCAAACTGCCAAACCTCCCTCTTCAAAACATAGGCTACTTTCCATATCCTCCCTAGCGCCCTCTTTTCTCGCCTCCTCTGTCCTATCAGCTCTGCGATCAACCGCCCGAACGTGAGCCTGCCCACCAAACGCGTGAGGGCTCTGAAGGGGCGGGACAAAACGTGAACTTCAATTAACTTTATGCAATTGAGCGAGTCAACGCGATCGAGGCCATGCGTTTGTTGGGGCCGAGCCGTGAGCAGTACCAGTATAGTAGGCCTTTAGTGGAAAAAACGCCTCTAGTTGACTCTACAACAGGTTCAAAACAGTTTACTGCTGCTCGACTGCCAGCATGTAACACCCTCATGGCAAAAAGTGAAAAGGGGTTTGGCGTAAAAGCTGTCTTCAATTATTATTTTTTAATTTAGTAAATTACTGAAGTGATGAATCTTCCTCTGGGTTTGTGTAAATTACACATGCATGTCACAGAACATGCAACAATGGCACTAGAACAACACACAACATAGCTCATTGGTCCATGGTGTGTAACACAATGTATACATTTGTGTAGGCCTACCGAACGTTTAATGGTTTCCATTGTCTAATGTTGCTGCATTGATTGTGTGTTCATCTCAATAACCAACAGGTTTTTCATTTCATTTTTCATTTCATATTTCATTTGAAATGAAATATGAAATGAAATTTCATTTCATTTTTCATTTCATAAAACCTTTCTGAATAAGTCCCACGTTTAGTAATCCATAGGTTACGTTTGGTAATCCGTGGCTATGGTGAACGGTGCGCTGTGCACGGTGCGCTGGCTAACGCTCATGTACGATTTGTGCGCTGTACACCGCACACACACACACTGGAGAACTGCGCAAAAGCAGCTGATCGCAACCTTCCTTCCTTTGTGAGATATTCAACCGCTCCATGGTCAAGCTGCAGTTTGATTAAAAAAAAAAAGATGGAGCAAAAAACACTGCTGTGCTTAAGAAGTTGTGTATTGTAAATGGGACATTCTGGGTAAGTTTCATAAGATCAGATGCAGTGTTGGGGGTAACGAGTTAAAAAGTAACGGATTACAGTAACACACTGTGCGCTGCCTGTGTGTGCGCTGCTTGCCTCGGCACGTTGCCATAGCGATCGATTTGAGTGCCGCTGGTGCGAAGGGGAGAGGGAAATGGAGATGGAGACGGAGACGGAGACGGAGACAGGGGGTTTCGGCAAAGTGGCGATTACTTTCAGTTTATAACTTGAAAGGACAAAAATATTCGAGTGAAATGCACTCTATGCCCAGGCGACAGGCGTCTTTCAACTGTCGCAACCCAGATTTAGAAAAACACTAGATTAAAATACCCGCGACGCGCAAGCCAACATCCAACAGGAAAACATTTTCCCATTATCTGGACAAGTGTTATTCCGACATGGAATCGAAGCTCAAAATAACTTGAGTCCCTGGGTTAGTGGGGGTGACACAGCATGTGTCACCGCCGCTTAAGTGCATTTCTGTTTTAATTTTAGGGGATAAAGTGACCTTTATTTTAATATTTTTTATTGAAAGTAATAAGTAGTGAACTACGTGTGGGGCTGTATGTGGGGTGCGTACCAAACACCATCTCCTGGTACTCCCCTGAGTAACTCACTAAAAAAGTTATGTGCACCCCTGTTATAGGCTCATTTTATGAAATCATAAAGGTTATTAGGCCTATACCACGAGTTAGAGCAATGGTCGACAGCCATTTCAAATAGACTTAACGTTTAAACTCCTACCTCGCAAATGACAGAATAAGGAAGGATCGTCCAGGTTAACACAATAGTAGATGAGTGTTGAAAGACGAAAAGTTTATAACTCGCCTGTTTATGGTTGCCAACAGTCCATTGATTCTCCTATATCCAGCACTGAAATATGAAGGCAACGTATAGAGGCTGCAGCTGTAAGAAATGACAGGGAGGACTAAGAGAGCATGCACGATTGATTTGTATCTTAACCAAATAACTAGTCCCGAGTCAGGTGGTTCCCTACCTTGAAGGTGTACCAATAACACGTTATCAAGACCTTTCGCTGGCGCCTCCTATGCACATAGTAAATTAGTACTGCAGTGTGTTTATTAGGCCAACACACAATTGTATATATTTAGGCCTACTCAAGGATATATATTTTTATTGCCTATTTTTTTTTTATTATTTATCTTTGTAAATCAGGCTAGTTCAAGGATACAACCCCACGCACCTCCTGCAGTGGTAGGGGAGAGTGGGGTAAGTTGTGCCAGTGGGGAAGTAGTGCCACCCCTTGTTTCTAGAAAACCATAGAAAAAATTGGTCATGTGACGACATTTTTTTGAAGAGCCATCCATTGGACTCATCCTGCAAAGAAGGGAGACACATGGAATGAGAGGTTTGCACATTTAAGCTAAAAAAAACTGTTTTTTGCCTTTCAAAGTAAAATTTCTAGGTTTTTTGATTGTTGCGTCACATGACACATGTTTTAGTGCTTTAGTATGCTACACTATATGAGTCTATACAGTTAGCACACATGTTATCCCTGAGTTATGCCACTGGCACAACTCAGTAAATTAGTACTGCAGTGTGATTAAGAAATATGAAAGAAATATGAAATCTTAGCCATTCATTTGTAAAATAAATGTTTCCACTATCAAACATCCTACAATGTTTTAACAATATATAACCCAACATAGGTTACATAAAAAAGGGTCACATCTTTTACCAATGAAGATAGTTTTGAATATGGGCTAGCCTACTCATTTGACAAACAACACCTGCAGGTATAAACACCTTGAAGAATGGTTGCCCATAAATAATCTACTTCAAATAATTAAAAGCAAACACATTGTATCTCAATCTCAGCCAGAATTGTTAACTTTAATGAAGAATAATTAAAGTTCCAAGCAACGATGGCGGGGTCCTACCGGTCCCCCCGAACATGGTGACTCAGTCAGCGTTTGGCGCTCCCGTCAATGCAGCGCCTCCTGGAGGAGACTAGGCCTCCTGTACCCCGTCCCCGATTGACCGTTTTCACAGAGGAGTCATCGTAGCCAGGGTGCAAATTATGGGGGAGCAGGGGTGGTGTGGGTCCTCCCGGGACATCCAGAGTCTTCGTTAACAGGCAGATCCTGACGAAGACTCTATGACCGAAACAGGTTTTTATTGGTGAAAAGAAAACACCAAGGGAGCAATATACAGTGTGCATACTCTTTCATGCCCCTTTAAATCCTTCTCAACTCACATCATCAGCAACAAGGAAATACCTAGGACAAGACTTGAAATTCTATAATTATTTATTATAAAAAAAGAGGTTAACAGTTAGTTTATTTACAGTAGGCTATGGAACATGCTGGGAAGGCAGAAAAAAAATAAGAGTTAACAACAAACACAGAACACCTAAACTGTAATTAAGTTAAGGCTTGAATGTATATAAAATGACAATATGTCAATATGATGATAAATATGTAGGAAAAAATGAATATGAACATCTTTACATAACAAGACCATGTCTTTATGTGAGAACGGGATGCCTTAATGAGACTCTCTGATCTCCTAAAGTCAGAAGACAGTCTGCTTCTTGGATATATGACAATTACTGAACCTTTTTCTCTTGCCAAAACATTTCTACTACGCACACCCAATAAAGTACAATGTGGATTAAAAGTACATTAAGTGCATCATTCAATGGATATCAACACAATTAACAAATATTAGGATGACTTAGCAAGGGGCTATACTGGTTATGGCCAATAGATAAAATAATTTTCAGCGAGTTTGACTCTCTTCGTTCTTTTTTAAACCAAAAAATGAAAAATATATAAATTTTTACTTTACGGTAACTCTTTGATAACACAAGAGTTTCTGACACTCGCCATGACAGTAATACTGGAATGTAAGGCTGGCAACAACTCGGAACGCAGAACAACTGAAGGTCTGAGCAAAAAGTAAACCAAAGAAAGGGCAATCCAGAGACACTTGAAGATGGTGTTGAGAATACTGCGGTACAACACTGACCAACACTTGATGTGAACATCATTGCCACAAAAACATGAACAAAATAAAAGGTGTAACATGAAAACATGGCAAACAGTAAAATCAACACACTTGATATAAACGTTTCCTATTTGACCTGCGGAGATGAAGACAAGGTCTCTAATGCAAATATAGTGTTTGCATTGCCTCGACTCAAAGTTACCCAAGAGAGGACTATATCAAAAGCACAACTCGTTACACAGAATTTTGACATTTTCCAGGTAGCTGCCTAGAGCAATAGATTTGTTTTCTACAAGGTAGGATTAAAAATTCTAGGCCTATCATTTCTAGGCCTCAAAGTGCTGTTATATTCGTCTTTGGAGATCCCCAATAATACCATATATGCACAGCATGAAAGAAAGACAAAAATGGTATACTTATTAAAATAGTACCTCTATATAAAAAGGTACACTATACAATCTGGCAAGTAAAGAAAAACAAAATATATTTATATATATATATATAATATATATATAAACATTAAGGTTGAAGAGGACGAGTGAAGAGTTGGTGGGGTTGGAGTTCACAGGAGAGGTCTCTGGTGAGACAGAGAGACAGACAGACAGATAGAGAGAGAGACAGACAGATAGAGAGAGAGACAAATGGACAGACAGAGAGAGACAAAGAGACAGTCAGAGACAGACATACAGACACAGAGAGAGACAGACAGTCAGAGACAGACAGACAGTCAGAGACAGACAGACAGACAGACAGACAGACAGAGAGACAGACAGAGAGAGAGACAGACAGAGAGAGAGACAGTGACAGAAAGAGCGAGAGAGAGGCGGGGGACGGGGTGTGTCTCAGATGAGGGAGATGCGGATGGGGATGACGGGGGACTCGGTCCTCTGCTGCGGGGAGTGCTGCTGGTTCACCAGGTGCTCCACCACCGTGTGCTTGGACATGTGCTTCATAAGGTAGGTCTCCTGGGGGGGCCAAGAGAGCTGCTGTCAACTTCGTCAACAACATCAACATCAACAACAACAACAACGACGCTAAAGACAACACTCAAAACGAAACCATAAAAACAAAGACAAAAACTAAGAACAACCAACAACGAGGGCGATAACAAAGCACAAATTATAAATAAAATAAATATAGAGGCAAGAGATGATAACGGGGGTCCTACATATGGCGAGCATGGCATTATGCATACATCAAATTGGACATGATTTGATGTCTCCCAATATGTTTGGTTGAGGTTGGATTCAAACAGTCGACATCCTCCACGGCCTAGCATTTCCTCCACATGCTCTGCCACAGAGTCTTCGATCCTTTGCATAAATGGTGAGCTTGGCAAGTATGGTAAAATTGTACAGCCGAGCCTAGACGCTTTGACGCTTTCGATCGCTTCGATCCTTTGCACAAATGGTGAGCTTGGTAAGTATGGTAAAATTGTACAGCCGAGCCTAGACGCTTTGACGCTGTTACAGCTTTTTAAACGTTGTGAATATGCATATATTCTACTTAAAATTGTATATCTCCAATGTATTGTACAGCCAATATAGACAAAGAAAAATATAAATACTTACAAATACAATAGGGTTCCACGCACGCACGCACGCACGCACACACGCATGCACACACACAGGGGGGGCTGGGGGGGTAACTTACAGAGGTGTATGCTCTGCCACACATGCTGCAGCAGTAGGCCTTTGCATTTTTGATGGCGTGTACAGACAGGTGGATCTGGAGGGACGCAGCATCAGAGTAGGCACGGAAACAATTGGAGCACTTGAAGGGCTTGTCTTTGTTGTGTTGCCTCTGGTGAGACTGGTAAGAGGAAAACACATAAAAAAACACAAACAAGGCTTTATATTTAAGTTTACGTATGGTAATTGAAACAAAAGGTGAACCGAGAACATATCATGCCACAAAACCACCTAATATGAATGGGGCTGAATGTAAGAGGATCACAAGATGAGTTTGCTATTGCAGCTTCTGTGTTAACAATGCCACATCTCAGGACCATCTGCTCCACCATTTTTCAGTGAAGGTTGTATAATGTCAGACCACATCACAATGACAGTGGGTGGCTCAGGGAGTAGAGGGGGTTATCTTGCAAACAGTAGATTTCCCGGGTCAATCCTCACCCGGGTCATCCTATAGTTGTGAGTGTAGAGTGTCGAGGTGTCCCCATAACTGTCACTGCTCCCAAAGACCTGGCTGTTTCCCTGCATGGCTGACGCCACCGTGGCTGTGTGAATGTTTGAATGAATGTGAGGGGATAATTGTATTGCTTTTAGTGGCCACCTTTCTGATAAGTGCTGTATGAATGCAGTACATTTACCGCAGCAGCAACACACAGAGTCTCATTTGGGTTCCATCATGTGGGATTTTGAAGTATCCTTATGTTTAATATTCCTTGTTATTTTGTGACACATTCTATAAAATAACACCTCTTCTGGTGACAGGAAATGACAGCGCACCTTTATACAATTGAGTTAGTGAAATATGTAAGGGATAATGTAGAGAACGCCCCTTCAGGGCGAAGCAAGACACCTCCGCTTCGCGTCTGTGTCCTGTTCGCCCTGTCTGGGCTTATTTTCGATAATGACCGGCGACGTTATATAAATTATCCCGCTTATTACACAGCTACTTGCCAAAACGAAAAAATAACTTCTTCTTCTTCTTTTTACAATTACCATTCGTAGTGTTGATCAGCAGAGAAATAGTCCGCCAAAGACGTTTGACGTCGCTTAGTAACCGAATGCTTAGCAACGGTCATAATTGAAAAATAATTGACCACCGGAAGTCGGGAAGGCCCATGCAAGTGAACGGAGCGTTCCACAGCATTGAGAAGAGCCGTGTAATAAGGATTAATAGTGTAGTGGGAGTCGTGTGAGGTGGAAATGATTCCATCTTTTCCGACGGTTACCTGTAGATTGGACAGCTGAGTGAATGCTTTGTCACACCCTGGATGAAGACACTTATAGGGCCGATCACCTGTATGGATTCTGGAGGAAATAAACACAAGGATTTGAGTTGAAAAAAATTTGTACAATAAATGTTCACCATTCATCACCATTCCAAAGAGTAATCCCAATGCATTGAAACAAATCACAAACATAGACTGTGTGGCACATAATTCAGTATTGGAAGCTGAGGGTGGACTTCCTTGCTGAAAGTAGATAGTAGATAGAAAGTGGTATTTATAGTATGTGGACTATAAGCCATGGACCTTCTGCTGTAGCATGCCTTAAGGACAATCTAGGAACAAACCTGGGGCTACCCAGTAGTAAAGTAGTAAAACTAGTAAAAGTACCTCATTGTACGTTATGTTTGTATATTTTAAAGAACTGTATAATATTTATAACTTCAGTAATGTATAAGTTATACATTTAGAACCTATATTTACTCAATTTAACACTATGACAACAAGTATCTTCTGTGCTGGGTATGTTTGTCTTTTGAACCAGGATGAGAGGATGTTTGCACAAATGCTTGGATTTTTGGTGAATATTAAATGTAATGTATTTCACAGCCATTCACAGCCATAATGAATTACATCATGCTCTGGCAGAAATCGATGTAGAACCGTGAGGCGTGCTATGTGAAGCGCGTCAGCGTGTCGACGGTTGCTAGGGAGACCTGGTGTGCTGCTGCAGGTGAGAGAGCTGGCGGAAACACTTCTCGCAGTAGGAGCAGTGGTAGGGCTTGACCCCTAAGTGGATCCGCAGGTGCTGTGCAAGGTAGGAGGCGTTGGCGAAGGACTTGGTACAATGGGGACACTTGTGGGCTTTGGCCTCCGTGTGAGTTTTGGAGTGCATCTGCATGTCGGACTTGCAGAAGAAGGTCAATGGACAAACTTTACACCTGTGGAAAATAGAAGGCAAAAAGAAATCCAAAACAGAACGACGAGAGTTACAAAGAATACACATTTAAATATATGCTTCACAAACTGACACACAAAGGCACACCATATAGACATGCACAGGCTAGCTTCTGCTATTCTAACCTTAACTGTTGAAGGCTGTTGAATGTGCACACTAGTAAAAAAGGAAAAATTCAGTTTTTGTGGCAACGTGTTGCCCATTCATACCAACGCCTCCGTACCTTGGAGGCAATGCTGATCACGTGTCCTCACATTCTGGACTTCTAGCTGCCCACATCGATTTCAATGGGCGGGACTTCCTGCCTTGACGGACAAACTCCTTCAGCCAGTCAGCGCAACAATCGATTAGAGAAGGTCCGCTGGTTCATACTCTTGCACTTGTTTAATATTTGTTATTGATTCTATTTCTGTAATAACTGCACTATATGGATGGGTTTGAGATACTTATGTTGACAAAAGAGTTCCTGATGGGCCCCGATTAAGTTGTGATCTCTTGGAATCTATGCGGGTGGCAGGAGTGAAAAAACAAGGTCACGTGATCAGGATGGTCTCCATGCAAGCGCCACTGTGGTCTGGGTCACAATCTTTGTGTTTTCTGTGGTAATGTTTGTGTTGACGGGAGGCCAAAGGAAGGCCAAACGTATTTGCATTTGTGTGGACAAAGACAAAACCGAACCCGCAAACCCCAGTACCTGTAGGTCTTGCCCTCTTTGGCAGTGAAGGAGACACACTGGTCGTTTCCGGAGGCCAGTAAAGGATAGGGCACCACCAGAAGTGGAGAGGTCCCATTCTCCGCCTTGATCTTTTTACGCCCTCTTTCCATCTTGGGTGGGGGTCCGAGAAGCCCTGCCAGGCCCCCGTTGGTTTTGATGGGCTCCATGCCATGGCAACCGGCCAACCCTGAGTTGAGGTGAGGCGAGGAGGCCCCGCCCATCCGACTCTGGCTGCTGGAAGTGGGCGTGGTGGGGGTGATGACATCAGAGGCATTGAGGTTGCCCGTTCTGGATGCCAACGCTACACCTGATTGGTGCACGTTGTATGAGGAAAATTAAATGTGGATATTGTCAAAAAGCAGACTAAAATCCTCTCAAAACTTTTTCTCATCTTGTCATTATTTTTTAAGCATCATATTTGCGATACAACAGCAGGGTTCAACAATTAACATTTCTCTTTAACAAAGCATGCATTTCAGAGGGTGACATGGATGCTACGGTTTGTGTCCATGCTATGTAGGTCTAACCACAATCCCATCCGACGACGGAACGCCTGGAATGGGATGCTCCACATGTGCATGATTGGTGAGAGAGAGAGGGCGGGACCTCAGAGCATGCCTCAGAGGTATCTTTATTGTATTGCATAAGAAAGGGGGGGTCACGGGGTATTTATATATTGATATATCAAGATTAAATGACTGTACAGATTAAACAGTGTATCTGTTCCATATACTTGGAATGGACTGCAGGTATCTATGAATTTAGATTCTCTCATACATTTTGATCAATTCAGCATTTTTAATTTTTAATTTTTGAGGCAGGAAGTATTTGCAATTGTTTATTGTAGTGTTTATTTTATCACGATGATATTGTATCATCATGTACTTAGTTATTTACCAACTTATTTATATTGTTTTATTCATACATATATTGTGTTCATCACGCTCATATTGTTATGGTTTTCTCTGTCACGTGGTGCATGGCGTTGCTCAAAGAAGAGCTCCTCATTAAATAATGTGGAAATAAAAATATAATATACCAAACTACTTGGTTTGAAGTCAAATGACTAATTTACCTGATAGGTGGTTTGTTCTAGAAGGTTGTTCAATGATTTGACGCAAATGCCAGTCTTCCCACAATCCTCTGGCTTTTATAGCGGCCTTGTCGTCAAGATTTAAGTTTACGTCTCCCAGGATTCTCCCTGTAGAAGAAGAGCAACATTAAACAACAAGCTTGTAACTAGACAATGACATCATATATCAATATGCCTTCACTTTCAACATCCAAATTATAACATTACCGGGCTATTTGACCACCACCTTTAGAGTAGCATAACATGCCTAGTACTGTAACATGCTGTGTGCCGTAACATGCTAAGTAACCAAAAAATGCTATGTACTCCATCATGCTAGGTAATCTAGCATTTCAAGTGCCATTACATGCTAGGTACCATAACATCACTTAAGTACAAAAATTACTTAAGTTAACAACATGTAGGTCTTGTGGTATAAGGAACCCACAGCATGAAGGAGGAAACCCACGACGGGACCATGAGAACATGCAGTCTCCACACACACACACACACACACACACACACACACACACACACACACACACACACACACACACACACACACACACACACACACACCAGTGGAACTCAGATCATCTCACTGTGAGGCGCCAGCACTAACCACTGAGCTTCGTGCTCACATACAAAGTAGCTACGGATGTTAAAGACATTCCACAAATCTTTAAATCTCATGCAAATCACAGAAACAAATCAGAGGCAGGTGGCAAGGACACGGGAGGCTGCAGGATTGAAGGGAGTCTAGTCGTGTGGAGGGCGGGGCGGAAAAGGAGCACCTGAGACAGAGCTGGAGGCGGGGCGGGCGTGCAGGGCAATGTCTGGTGGGGAGGGGCTGTGGGGGTGGAGCCCCGGCATCTGCTGGGCTTTAGGAATGGACATCACGTGTTGGCCGCCGTCCGTCTGCACCAGCAAGGGCTGCTGGGAGGGGACTGCGGCGGGCGGCAGATGCTGAGCCCTGATCTTCTCCGTCATCAGCTGCTCCTTGATTTTATTGATCAAGACTAGGTTATCCAGCTGACAGGCAGGGAGCAACATTTGTGACAAGAGAATAGCCATCAGTTTTTTGATCTTGGTATGTGTGTGCTCTGGCGTCCTCTATAGGTTGTTACTTGAATTGTTTTTGACCTCCTGGGAATAAAGGTCTGCAGTTATAGAGGGAGAGCTCAATACTAAAACATCCTAGCAACATAAATATACTGTAGGCTTTTTTTTTTGATTTTTATTTTTTTTATTTTTCTGGTTTATTGTTCCTCACTTATGAATGAAGTGAAAATAGACACCTGAATCCTACCTGGCCAGTCATTGAAGGAGGTGGAGGCCAAAAATAGGGGTTGTTAAAGCGAGGTTCAGCCATTCTGAAATATGAATGGAATGTTAATAAGGATAAATAGTTATTCATGTCAGACATTTCAGAGGTACATTAGAAAAATGGCAAACATGCTTCCGGTGCAATTTGTGAGATTTGTTGTTTTGATAAACATCCGTTTTGTGGCACAGCGGTTGTTTATCTTATCTAATACCATCTGTAATTCTGCCTTGGCATTTCCCAATACAAGTGTATTTATCGATTTGAATAGAAAATCAACCTGATTCTTTTTGCATTAGACAAGTTGTTCCAATCAAAATGCTGACAGTTGCATTCATGCATACATGTCTTTTGAATAACTTAATCAGATCAAAATCCAGAAAAGCCAGACTTTGCAGTTTGTTATACATGGATATACTGTTGTAACCTTTTTGCCAGTTTAGCGGCTTTTTCTCTTTTTCTTGGGATTTCCTACCACGACCCTATGTGTTTTTCTCTTTGTAGAGATTAGCCCTTGAAAGATTACACAGGCTAGTTGTAGAATACTTTAGTGTTATCTGAGGAACCAGAAGCGTTCGACCAGGTCTCCCTGATCCTTATCTAGACCCTGGTGTCCCCCATCTCTAGACCAGCCAAAGTAGGTTGACTCGTTTTTTTCCTAAAAAAGAGTTACCTTAGAAACACAGCATCACAAAGACCTGGATGACGTATCCTATTACCTCTGCCATGAGGTCAGTGATGAAATTAATTGTAACTTGGATATAGATAGGCCATTATTTAGCGCACACATTACTGTGTTGGCTAATGATGGGGGCAAGAATTATTGTGTCATTTTTTGTTGTTGTAGATTTGTGGCTTATAGCTCGCTATGAATATTTTACGACATGAAACTCCCAAAAAGTATTTTCCATAAGATAAATGAATTAATTCCATATACATTTCTTTTTTTGATTCTATTGAAAAAGCCCAGGCCTGACAATGCTGCACGCTCAAAAGCTATTTCCTTCCATGGTCTGTTGTTTCTTTCCATGGCCTTTCATTATACTATTTTTTTTTTCTTTATATGACATTTTGCATTGCCTTCTTTGGCACGGTTTGCCATTCCAAAGTCTGTTTGACTTAGCAGAAGCGTAGCACCGTCCGTAGCCCTGAGCCAAGAGAAACAAAAATGATATGTCCAGGGGTACGAGCGTAAACCCCACTGAATATTTCTCTAGTGATGCCAGTGGGTGTCGATTTCACTTCCTGGAGGTTCTGTGCCTCCAGGGAGAAGTCCCAGAAGAGACCAGAAGAATCAACAGGGTCCAATATGCCATGTTTATCTAGCTCTGTTGACTCTGTTGACTGTTGTAGTGGGAATCGACTTGCAGCGCAGGGTTTCAGATGGGATATTTAAGGTTAGGACAGTTCTGGGTGAAATGAACTAGGAAAGCTGCATAAAGTGGTTGCCTTTTTCTTTTTCCTTTTTTTACTGTTGGCAGAGGAGAAAGTTCCCAAAATACTGATAATAAGACTACTCGATTTGATTTTGACAAGTTATTTTTATTGTGTGTCCCAAGTATTTATATGCATTATTGTATGTATTTATATTAAGGGAATGTTCAAATAATTTGTGTCACTACGCATTTAGTCTGGAGGCTATAATAACATTATTGTCCATATTCCAATATCTATCACCAAAAATCTCTAATTGTAGGTCAATCAATTGATAGCCTACACTAAATCCACCTATAGGAGAGTTTATACATATGCTAATTATGTGTCTGACTACAGGCGTATGGCAATTTCCAAAATCCCACTAACATCGTTTAAAACTCGTTCATAGTAGCGTGAATTCAATGGACTTATACGAATCACCAACTGCATGCATACTAGATATATTACATATGCAATACAGAAGGACATAAACGCGTCAAAAACTATAGTTACCATCAATGCATGTGTTATTATTAAAAACCATATTATTATGCTACACAACAGATACAAAACAAATGCACACCAACACTCGGCAGCATCTTAAGTCAAGCATCGTGGAGCGCCAAACACATACAATCCTCCCATCGGCTCTCCTCACAGCCTCTCCCACATTCTCAGACAGTTTATTAAAAAATTCAGACAAAAGGAAAACAAAAATGGCAGCCTGTCTTATTTTTATAAGGACAGGACGCCATATTCTGCAGATCCCAAATTATACAAGATGTATAGCCTGATGTATTCAAATGATCGTCTTGCACTCGGGTGTGTCACCCGTCTATTTGCATTATGTGTAGGGATGATTGTTTACTTTGATTTGCAGATTTGAATAGCCCGGCTTGAGAGAGAGAAAAAAACTGGACACTTCCTACAACAATCACCATGCCTTACAGAATGCATTGCGTTATCATAATTGCAGCCGCGATCCGAGACACTCATTAAAATAACTGCGTGTCCTTTTAATTTCGCGTATTCCAATCTTCTTGCTCGCACTACTGGATAAAACGCAGTCTTCATGATATATATGATCAAACATGATTTAAATGCAACTTTTTATTACTCAAATAATATGCACAACGAAGCTTTGACAACTGCATGATGCACACATGGGTAAAATAGCAACGATAAATGCATAGGCAGAAGCACATACCTGAACCCTTGATAGAAGATACAAATTATAAAAGCTTGCTGGTTCTTTTTCTGCTCGCCTTCAGTCGGAGTTCAGACCTTCCGGGTCGCCTGCTGTTCACTTCTGGGTGCTGCAAGCGCCGCATCGCTCACTAGTAGGTTCAAAGATTTCACAGCGAACTGTTAAGCTCGTTTTGGGGTAACCAAATGGACATTTTATATATGGTTTATTCTATACAACCTATTTGACTCCCTAAACTCCACCATTGTACTAAAATCAGAACTACGTTTTTGATAATAATTCAAACAAAACGTTGGCTGTTCAGTGAACAGCCAACGTATTGAATTATTATACTACACCTGAATAGTGTTCAGGTGTTGTGCAGCGAATCGCACAAGGTGGTCACCTAAGCTTTATGTGTTGGAGTAGATGGCCATTTAATTGATACACTGTTTCACTAGAAAATCGCGAAAAATGTGAAATGCTTGTGAAATGTGTTCAGGAAACGCACTCTTTCAACAAATATTAAATAATTACACATATTTAAATAATTGTTTAGTAGTTCAACGTCACATGAGCGTGATGGACATTTACATAATGATATAAACTCTAATCCGACCAGCTGCTTCAAAACCAAAACAGACTGCAAAGCATCATCTAATATGCTCTATGCTTAGCTCAGCAGAAGATGGCAGTGCTGTGTTGTCGGCTACTTGAGCCTGCTCAACAGAGTAAGCCTATGGAGTAGTTTGCACACAATAATTGTGTTATAGGTAAGGCACCTGCAAAACTATGCAGGTGTTCGTCCAACTACAACGTGATATTTTCCCCCAAACTTTATACTATATCTAAATCAACGTACAAACATACATTCATGCATGCATGCATGCACACGGGAGCGTGCATGCACACATTATGCAAACAGTGTTGCTACTCGTTGGACAGGTTTTCCAGTGCTGTACTCAAATAGCACCACACCCTCCACAATGCACATGTGCTCTCACCTTAACACAGGCCAGGTGCAGCAACAGCAGAACACACACACACACACACACACACACACACACACACACACCATAGTGTGTGTGTGTGTGTGTGTGTGTGTGTGTGTGTGTGTGTGTGTGTTGAGGGGCGGGGTTGAGGGGTGGGTATTAGGGAGGAGCGAAAGGGATGTGAAGAAAGAGGATGAACCGTTTGAGGTTCATATTGACATGCCGTTCTCTGTGAGGCTCCTGTGAGGACAGGTAAGAGACACACACACACACACACACAGTTTCACAGTAAAATATCAATCTAGCTGTTATGTTGACAGGGAATGTTGAGCGCATAGACGTTCCATGTAGAAACATACACACTCTCCTGGCTGAGCACTGCAGTCCAATATGAGTTTGAATGTCAGAGTTTGATGACATGTTGTGTTTGGAGTTCACATAAAGAGCCAAAAGACCAGTAAAGGAATAATGGGAATCAAGGTATGGCAACAGAGTTGGTACACAATGAGGCTCTCTGCTGAGTTCCCTACTAGAGGACGTTTTTATTGTTTTTCTTGATGGTGGATGATAATAACGTCAAACAGTGGGCAATACATCACATTTTAATAGCCGGTATTGTAGAAGATATACAACTCGAGTTGTGGGACTATTTATTTTGAGCACAAAAAAAATAAGTGCAACACAAGTGTTGGTGCTGTCCAGGGTCCACAGCAAATGTACACATACAAATATTGATTTGGTAGGGTTTTGTCTACAAACAAATTATGTGAACCAGCTGCCTCTGACCTGCCAGCACACAGTCTGAACAGTATTACTACATGTTGCAGCACGTAATTATGTTGGGTTGTGTGTTGCGTGGTTTGTCTTTGGGCTATTTGTGTGACTCTCCTTTTGTGTTTCCTCTTTTTGTTTTTTTTGTGTGTCTGCACTTTAGCCATGGAAGGGGTGTTGGGGGCTGCGTGTGTCCTGGGTGTGTGTAAACTGGCTTTCAGCCTGTTCTTCCTGTCTGCCTTCCCGGGAATCATCAGCTTCTGCTTCTGCTGCCTGCTGATGTTCACAGATCTCCTGGTCACAGGTAGGCGTCTGCGCACAGAAACACTGTCACCAACAGTCTTACAGTCTGCCAGTCCACTGCCATCTAACTCTTTTATTTACACTTTTATTTGTATGCAGTTCACTGGTTTTCTTTGGCTTTTATCAAAGTGTTTTAGTTGTATTTTGGATGATACCATTGTTCTTAGGCACCGGGTGGGGTTTGGCTTGCTTAAGGGGAGGTCAAAGGTCAGACCCTGGACCCTTTTTTCGACTAGGAACCCAACACCGTAGCCACAAGGCAAAAGATCCCCCCCGCTCTTCATGTGATATTCCTACCCTGTCAGTTGTGGCCTGCTTGTGTCTGTCCTCGGCAGGTTTCCTCCTCTTCTTGTGGTTTGCTGATCCCTGGCTGCCCCAGCTGTCCCCTCACAGTGACCTCATCGCCCTGCGCTTTCTACTCTTTCTCGGACACACCTACGCGGCGGCGCTGCTCCTGACCACGCCCCTGGTCGCCGCGGAGACCGCCACGAGAAAAGTGTGGGCGTGCGACGGAGATGGCGGCGCCTGCCTGAGCACAGACGGCGCGGGGCGCACGGTGCTAGAGAGCAGCGTAGCCTTGGAGAAGGGCGACGCGCACCCACCGGGCGCGGACGTGGACAGAGGGCGGGACACATGGAAGCAGCTGAGCCACGCTATTGGCTACCTGTGCTGCCTCGCCGTGTGGATGGTCTCGGGGCTCTGGGCGGGATGGAGCGGGCGGAGTCTGGAGGAGCTGTGGGTCGCCGAGTGTTTACACACAAGGGCCTCCCTCAGTGCCTGTCTGCCCAGGATGTTCCCCAGCCCCGTGGAGCCCTTCTGGGGGGCGGCCATACTCAGCCTACTGCTGCTGCTCTTCCTGGCTATGGAGCTGGCGGGCAGGGTGCGTCAGGATAGACACAACATGGGTGATGGTGATAACAACATAAACAACAACAGCAATAAGAGTAGCAGTTGGCAACACCTTGTCCCAGGCCTTGTTAGGCCATTGTCCCTGACGACTGAGCCCTGGCTGTTGGTGGAGCCAGAGCCCATGTCTGTTGACCCAGAGAAAACAAGCAGCAGCTGCACGGCTCCCACGGCCGGCCGCTGGCTCAGCGAGCACCAGGTGGCTCACCGCCCCGACCCCGCCCTGCCTGACCCGGAGTCCGCGTCGGGGGATCCACGGCGAGGGCCGGACCGGGCGCGCCGGGAGACGGAGCGAGGCCTGGGGCCACAGTGCTGCCACAGGAGGCCGGGGCCACAGCACATCGTCCCCAGCCTGGGGCTGATCGTCACCACAGGGCTGGTGGGCATGCTCTCTCTGTGCACGCTGCCCCTGGTCCTCAGTGTGAACCTGCTGCTGGTTCAGATGATGCATGCCGTGGTGGAAGGGTGTGTGGACACTTGCGTAGCTCAGTGGCGGTGGGCGGAGGCCAGGTCTACTGTTCTGAGGACGTTGTGAAAGCTACTATTGCAGAGCTTGGATTTTAAGGACACGGTTTGTTTTGGGTGTGTGGATGCGGGTGGAAACTAGGTGGATATTTTGTACAGCTCGGGTCGGGTTGTTAGATGTCGTCAATTGTAAATAAAACTCTTCAAAGCAGCCAAGTCCCTGGTAAGTTGGGTTTGTGTAGCCACAAGCTAGGATTATTGCTAGGAGACAGGTTGAGGCGTGCTCTGCACTAAGACAGACACTTACATGAACCAGAGTTGCTGATGTTGTTCAAACCTTATGAACACTGACAATGAGACATCATATAACAAAGGGATGGACCGTCACTGTGCAAATAAAGTCAAAAACAATTGTATGCTTTTTAATGTCAGACGTCCAGTGGCAAACTCTCTTATACAATATCAACACAAAGGGACTGTTTTTAAAGGCTAACACTAGAGGGCACTATAATACAGTAACATGTCCAGACCTGACAACTATACATGCCTATCAAAAACGTTGGCTCGTTTAGGATCTGTAATAGAGAAATGTTTAGGGTACCGTGAAATAGCAGGGGGGGTTAAAAAAAAAGAGGAAAGAAATACAGTTTGAGCTCGTTCTCCACGAGAGAGCCAGAAGGCACAATTTAACCAATGACGAGGCTAAAGTATTCTAAACCTGTATAGATATATACTCCAACCACATCCAAAAAGCCAAGTTTGAGCAATACTTCTAAAAGCACCAACCAAGACATTAGCTGCAAAAACAATTGGTTAAACATTGCCTCACATTAGGCCTATTTAAATTATTCCAGCATTGGAAAGGTTGTCTGCAGAAAGATAAAATGACATGCCTTTGTACTGTCCGTCTGGATTCTATGCTAAATTAAGGCATAATGAAATGAAGGAACTTTTTTCTTTTCAATTTTTTGCTTCATTTCAGGATCAAGACACATTGTCCATTATTTGCCTTCAAATTGTGCTGTATTAATCCCTGTGTATAATAACGGATAAGTGGTTGGCTTACATACTTTTTTCAAAAGTTGACATTAATTACACGAATAACGTGGTTTTGCATACACATCTTAGACACTGTGTTGAATAAAGGACGCACACATGTAATTGGTATAACTCCCCATGAATCCACAGTAATAAACCATTAACTGCATTAACGCATACTAATATTAAAAATGAACTAAATTGGTTTCACATTCAACACCACATATAACTTAGTACAGCTTGTTAAACTGGTAAAGGCTTGCATTCCTGCCTCAGGAGGGACCCATTTTACGGGAAAGCGTATGTTTGTATGTGCGCGCACGACACGTGTGTGTGTGTGTGTGTGTGTGTGTGTGCGTGTGTGCGTGCGCGCTTTGGGGAATTCCTTAACAACGGCGCGTGTCAATTACAGCAGAGCGCGGGGAGGAAAGCACCCGGATCAAAACGACGAGTGTGGGAGATGTACGAATACGATGCATCTCGAACACACCAAAGGCCGCCTGTCTTCAGGCTTCCTGCGAGAACTTAAATGTGTTCCTGTTATTAAATAGGACAGAGTGTGTCACTTATAGGAGACTTATAGGCGAGGACGCGTTCTTAGAAGAAGCCTCTAGTGTCCGACTTCGGTAGTGCACATTATTTGGACGTATGACCTGAGCTTTTGCAGGGATCACGTGCTTTATCTGCGATGCATTTTCCAATTAAAAATGGATCGTGACTCATTGGTCCGAAGTTTACCCATCGATCACTCTCCCGAATTTGTACGAGATGTTCGCGGCTTCTTTGTATCTCAGGGCTAATGGGTTTAACACGACTCACACTTGTGTTACCACCGCCTAATGGAAAAATGCAAATGAGTAGAAAAGGAAAGTAAAACAAAATGGCGTCTGATAACCTATGGCGTGGAAATGGATAAATTATTGACAGAGAAAAACACCCAACGAAAAAAGCTATTTGTCCTGCAACCTCTCTCTCTCTCACACACACACACACACACACACACACACACACACACACACACACACACACACACACACACACACACACACACACACACACACACACACACACACACACACACACACACACACACACACACACACACACACACACACACACACACACACACACACACACACAGTTGGTTTTCGCAGTAATTTATTGTAGAACATTAAAACATGTCACACAAACCCCTGGCGGCGATGGGTGCACTGCGACCATCATCCAAACAATCTTTACAGTCTTCCATAGTTTTAAATTCATCGTCGGCCATCACCCCACCCTCACACAATAATCTCATATATTTTATGCAAATTGTACAGAAACATCTGCCAATAGGTCAAGCCCCAGGAGAGATGGCCTACATACCACGTGACACAAATTAATGCAAATAACTAGTATTCGATTTGCATGATAACATATATGTGATCTATCTTTACACATAGGACAATGTAAAAAAAAAAAAAAAAAATAGGAAGGAAGAACAAAGCAAGGACATTTTGAATACATTACCGATTGTCTCATCTGTCAGGTACTATTTATTACCAATTATTATGTTAAATATTATGGTGACATTATGTTGCCCTCTCTTGTCATTAATTATACCAGCATGTTTGAACAGAAATGCAAACCATCAGACCAGCCATACCATGATTAAGTCCCATTAACACCGCATACAACATGTACAAATAAACAGGGCACCACCTGGCAATGAGAGAACACACTGACATAGAAATGCAGTGGCAAGGTGAGGAATTCTTCTGCTCTAAATCTTTGTAGACAGGCCTGCTCAAACAGAATGCTTTCCTCTTCCCAACATACTTTCAGCTAGTGCAAGTACATGTGTGGAAGACCAGGTGGCTCTTGCTTGTTTTAAATCGCAGACAGCCAAGGCTGGTAGGATTTTAAATTCCTGGCCATGTTTGACCCGCCCTCCCCAAATATCACAAACAAACACTTTTTTGAAAGGCTTGTGTACAACAGTCACACTTTTTTTGTATGCAACACAGTGAGTCATGTAGATGCCAATAACAGCCTGACTATGCATTCTTAAATCAATTATCCAGCCACCATACTTCCTGGAACCAACAGGGTTCTTCTGAATTTGCTGGTGTCAATTTTAAATTTCACAAACACTGAATTACAAGTGCAATTTCACTTTTGTTAGGAATTGCAGTTCTGGATGGCCAACTACTGAACGCTTCAGTATTACTAATGATAACAGCCACATCAGAAATAATAAATAAACCACACAGGGAAGCAGGTGAAACCGAGGCTGGAATGTACTTGAGTTCTACATCGATTTAAAGAGCTACAGGGGTACTTCATGATGAACATGATCATACCTGCACTTGTTTGGAAACAATAACTAACCAATAGGTTACTCACAAGGAAAATCATACATCTCGGATAAATACTATATTGACAAACATGCAACACCTAATTTCCACATCCCAAAATAGCAGCGTAGTTCTTGACCACTTTGCTCCCTTGAAACACACTCGCACAAACTACACACTTGAGTGGACGTAGGGAGCAAAAACAAAAAAGAACGGAAATCAATTTTTTTTAGAAAGTGAGAAATCTATTTAATGACATTTTAGTTCAGTTCATTCAACTTGTCTTTTCTTCTTAAAATCTGGCATGGATCATCATTGGCCGAACACAAAGCACACACACTTGTCGTAGTAATGGTCACGCATGTCACTAACGACGACTACAGCACATCGAGGTGGTCGTAGCAAAAGGCTTGAGATACAGTGAACAAGTGACATCATTTTTCGGCGTTTTGGTAATAATTTACGGTATACGCAGGCAGAAGTAAAGTGCCGACAGGTTTTGTCAAGCGTACATTGACTCGCTGGAACTGGGGCTTCAAAAATAAGCCTTGGGGAAGAGGAGGTTAAAAAGGTGCCATTTGGACACGTTCCACGAACACAGCTAAAGCCCACTGCACAGCACAGAAAGGAAGAGAAGACCCCAGAGTCCTTAGGTCTGGAGGTGGCAGGTAGATAGAGGGGCCCCGGGCCCCCTCCAGCCACGAGCCAGACTGGAGGACCATGACCCACTGCTCTAGCAGGGCTTTGAACAAAGACAGCGGACCTTTCATTGGTCTAGCCCCCCCCCCCCACCTTCAGTAGTGCCCCTGCTTCGTAATTACAGACCAGGCTCAAGTGTAGGCATGGGAAATTCCAAAAGGTCCCAGGAAACAACGACAGCACACACAGTCATACAAGCAGCACTACGCAAAAAACAAACCAACACCAAAACCAAACACACTTCTTTTTTTTTTTTTACACACCCTGTTTAAACTATTATCTATTTTTTTAAATCACTTATTTTCTGAATGTTGTTTCTTAATTTTCCTGAAAATTCAACTGGTGACACAACCAACTCTTTGGGCAGAGCGGATCATCACCACGGGCGCTCTCGCACGCATGTATTGCGTGTATGTATTGCACGCAATTGCGTGTGTGTGTGTGTGTGTGTGTGTGCGTGCGCATGCGTGCGCGTCTGTGTGCATGTGTGTGTGCGCGTGCGTGCGCGTCTGTGTGCATGCGCGGCTCCTAAAGGCGCACAGTGTTGATGCGCAGCGGCTGCACGTTCTTGCCGTTGGCGTGGCTCTGGCCCGGACTGAAGTAGGGGAACACCTTGGCGGGCAACTTCTCCCGGTACGTGTACAGCCACGACATGTCGTCGGCGTTGTAAAACACCAGCAGGCCCTTGCCGCAGTCCAGGTACACGCCCACCTTCTCCAGCTTGGCCTTGACGTTGAGCCGCGTCCAGGGCTCCGTGCAGGCGCTGTACTGGTTGCCGTCGTGCATGACGATGCAGTAGAAGCCGCGGCTGGGCTGGATCTGGATGCTGCCCTTGCGGCTGACCGTCTCGCCGCACACGCCCATCATCCACTGGGTCTTCTCCGACACCATCACCTCCCAGTAGTGCACGCCGCCGGCGAAGCCCTCTGCGCCCAGCACGGACACCTCCACGTCGAAGCGCCGCGGCGAGTCCTGCAGCGGCTGCGGGTGGAGGTTGCCGTAGGCCACGATGGTGCAGTCGTCTGACAGGATGAGCCGCTGGTGGGCCGTGATGGGGTCCAGGGTCAACGCCGCCGGCACTGGGGGGAGAGAGGAAGATTTAGTCTGGTTACCGCAGGGTACGTCTGGGGTTAAGAAGAGGGGTGTTCACTTAGAATGGAAAGGCCTGAAAGCATACTGAAAAGCGAATGTGACCATGTGTTTGTGTTCGCGAGGGGCTATGCGAGCAGCATGCATGCTTCTTGTCTTGTTGGAAAACAATTACTACATCTTCCAAATGTCTGTTTCTTGTCACTGTGCAAGAAATGCTGGTAGGAGCAGAGAAGCACTCTTATATTGTCCTCAGAATGCAGTTAGTGGTGTATCTGGTCCTGGTGTGTGTCGGATAAGAAACTGCTACGTGCCTGTTGCAAGATAACATCTCCTGACCGATGAAGCAGCATAGATGCTGCTGGCAAGTTATTGCACCTCATAAACAAAAACATAAGAAATGTGAGATTAAAAAAAAAAATACATATCAGGTTGCAAGTGAAAAATATATATGATGGAGGTTACAAAACATGGTTACAAAATAAAAACACAGTAAAAAAAAAATATAGCAACAGCATATTTGTTTTGGGTCCTCGGACAGAAATGACCTGATTGAATTCACATCTTTACACTTCCTGTCTCTGCCTCTACATCCAATGGTGTAACACTCCCACTGAGGAAGATGTTATTCCCAGGGAAGATGGTGAGTGGGTGATGGGGAGGGAAGCAGGTTTAATAGGTTTAGTGTACAGCAGCAAGCATGAGGAGCGCATGGCAAGTCTTGGCCTGGGGTGAATGATGAGTGATGGCTTATTAGTGGGACACGCCCTGCCGCCCAGCCTCTCCTGTTCCAGGAAATTGACACAAGAGAATCACTTTTGTGTGTGTTGGGTTGTGCGAGCGTGTGCACGGCTATAAGCAGCTCTTAACGTACTCTCGGATGTCAGTGCATGCATGTACTTTCACCCCTTCATTATGCATGAACCAACAGCCAGCAATACAGGAGTACCCTCCGGTCCGCTGCTGCTGCTGCATCGCGTCCAGGTATCCCGACCATCGAGACATGTCATGCTGGGGGTCTACCTGCTATCGACAAACAGCCTACACTACCACCACCCACTTCTGTCGAGGTTTGGCCTTAGGTCATGCAAAACAATAGAGACCCATTTCACTCACACACACACACACACACACACACACACACGCTCCTGAAAATACAATGTGCTGGGAAAGTTTTGGAACAAGAGAGGCCTTTCCCTGGAGGTCCACTTCCCCTCCATCTCCGTGAGCAGGCAGAAATGGGAGTCCGATGGCAGCAGGTGGGGGGGGGGTTGAGGGTGGTTGTCTGGCAGGCTCCGCCAGCCATGGAGCAGGACAATGTATCCCGCGGCCAATGACAGGGCCGGTGTGCCTTACATTCCACTCATTAAAGTTTCATACTCCTGAGTGCCTCTTTGTTTCACACGTACACAAGCGTGCACTGCAGCTGCATCCGATGCCAGCGTTTTTTTTTTTTTTTGTGGTTAGTTACTGCTGCATGTGTGGCAGCGGCCTGAGCTGTTGACAGTGATCCGCCAAGACCCATCACCGAGAGGGATGATGGGAGGAATGCCTTTGTCTCGTCTCCCTGGCAGCGTCGGCTGATGGATCGGAACCAATTGTTCCATTTGGCAGCCAGTCAGGGGCGGCCGTGAAGCCAGGCCGTCTCACCCCCGGCTGGCCCTGGGCTACACAGGGGCCAATTGATTGAGGGGGTGAGAGAGAGAGCGACACCCCCACACAGAGAAAGGCATCTCACCCCTTCTCTGCATTGGGCCCTGCTGGGCCCGATGCCATTTCTCATCACAATTGTGTGAGTGAGAGCTCAAAAGCGTCTCAGAAATTTTAATGCAAGCCAGGATTACTTCATGCCACACAAAAAGACATCATCCCAATCCAATGTAGGCTTGTGCTGATGTGCGCTGCCATATTTTTTTCCCTTGCCCTACATGCTTTTCTGTAGGCACTTCCACACCACATTCCACAGATAATACGTCTGCCGGACTGTAGTGTTGCGGCGGATGCAGTCATCCTATACCTGGGGAGATGTCCTGGAACAAGGACTTCCATATCGTGTACTGCAAGGGCCCCATGTACTTGGACGTCGGGAAGTCTTCGTACGTCAGGTTGGTCTCGTGTATCTTCCCCTTGATCCTAGGACAGAAAGAAACACGACTCAATGTCATTCTCCACACAACTCAGCCCCGACTCCTCCAGATGCTGTTTACCACAGCAGCCTTCCCTGTAGCTAAATCCCTTCCTCAGTCTCTCGCTCCCCCTCTCCCTCCGTCTCTCTTTCTCTCTCTCCGTCTCTCTGAGCCACGCTGCATCTGGCTTGATCCTCCCTCCGACAGCGAGGGGAGATTATTATGGGTGTGGAGGATGGGAGGAGAACTGTGATTACACCATCAGGTCCCCCTAACATGAATCACATCACATGCTCCCACGGGAGCCCACGTAGGTAGTGGGGAGGCAGGTGGTTAGAGTCTTCAGAGGAACTAATGGGACTCCTCACCAGTGGAGGCTTCTCCAGTGAGGAGAGGGAGGAAGATCCTCCTTAACATTGTTGAGAATAAAAAATGTAGATTGCCCAGACTACTGTATTGAATGAATGCCCTTAAATATGACTACTTTAATGCCTTTGTATATGTAATGTTCGTTTCCCTGGGTAAAGGGACATTGGCACCCCTAATCGCCTATTGAATATTACTTCGGGGATGACGTTCCTCCCTCAGCCTCCATTGACTCCCATTCATTTCTCGGACACTACTGGCGGCCGGTGGATAACATGGGTTTCAAAAGGAGAAAGGAGGAAAGTCCTCCTCTGAGTGGGTGGGACTAGCTAAGGGATCTGAATCGCGTCAACATCTATTCACGAATAGGCTGGAGCCCTGGCTGCGCTATGAACCAATAAGAAGTAGTCCTGGCTGCACTATGAACCAATAAGCAGGAGCCCTGGCTGCACTATGAACCAATAAGCAGGAGCCCTGGCTGCACTATGAACCAATAAGCAGGAGGGAGGGTTTATCCCCTCAAGTCTCTAGGCTACAAGAACCAACGAACCCGCTCGTATGCCTCGTTTCCACCGAGCGGTGTGCTACTGTTCGTTGCGGTACAGTGCGGCTCTGTTCGCTAATATTGGCGTTTCCACCGAGCGGTGCGGTTCGGTGCGGCTTGGTTCGCTTAAATTGGCGTTTCCGCCACCAAAAGTTGGGCAAGGTCCCGAAATAAACGCTGATATTTTTGCACCACAAACAGCGAGGAGGATTTACTTGATCTATAAATGAAGTCGCTCATCTTATTCGGCTTAACACCATGACCAATATTCTGAAACATCCATTAAAATTCACATTTGCCTAAAACAATGTTAGGCTTACAGCCCATATCAATAGTTGTGAAATTATGTTCTTGTTGTTCTTTTAATTGTTTGTTACTCTGACTGTTCTGTTTGATATTGTGGAAAGGATGTTAGTGAATGATTTAGAGCATGATGCATTTTAAATGGCATCAATTTTGGTCTTGTGTCTTAATTTTTCTTAAAACAATTGTAGCTGAAAATAAAGATAGCCAAATTACAACCAATAGCTTCAGCCATTATAAAAATAGGCCCAATGATAGGCCCCGATTTTTTTAATTTAATTTTACAAATCAAGAGCACGCCTGATTTGACTAAATGGCTTTGCATGCTGCCACTGGTGGATTTGTCATCAGTTTTATTCACATAATTATCCCTCCCTGCTTTTTTGTAGTTCACCAAAACACCCTGAAACAACTTGAGTCTCACATACTTATGCCACCATATGCCACTAACAGTGCAAGCAGGCCAATGACAACCAAGCGCACAGTCCTTCCTCCCTCACTTTAAAAACCACCAGCCGCCACTGCTCCTCACATGTGTGAAGGATGGGCTCCTAAAAACCTACAGCAGCAGCCTAGGCAGCTTATCACTAGGCCCAGCTAGAATTGCAGGAAGCAGTTTTGTGTGGATGTTTTGTACAGCGGTATGAGCTTGAGGTGAACATCAAGGGAGTCTTTTATGAATAAGAATGACTCCCGGCTCCCTGTGTGTTTGTTTGGCTTTTGCCTCAATGCCTACCTGAGATCTTTGGTTTAAAACACTGACAGGAATGTGGAGGTTGTCACCCAGCCACTTCATTGATGCAGTGATTATTCACAGTTTCAACAGAAACCACAGCTAGTGATTTTATAACCAAAATCAACTCAATATAACCTAACCTCTAAAAGATAGGAAGCTATTTTAATTAAACAACACCTGAAAAATCCTGTTCCCTCTCTGGGTTAACAATCGACCCAATTTTTGTTTCTTTTCAAGGATCAGCCCATGCTTTTGCTCATCCGCGTGCCTTCTTCAAAATGTTAGTGGGCCTCCTTTAAGGTAGGAGGATACCCCTACCGCTCCTTCACTGTCACACTAATGACTTCAACCTTTGCAGCAGAGATGTCGATAGCACACGATAACTTATTAGCATAGCAAGTATATGGTAATAGCGTGCTAATTGCTAGACATAAAGGCTTTGAGTAGTCGTGTTTCATTTTAATATTCCACTGTAGTCTTCTTGCATTTTATGTATTATCTATGTCAAAATAGGAATAGATTGCCCGTTGAACCAATGATTGTTTTTGGTTTTTTTAATCAGTGTAGAATTTATTTGTGTACTTTGAGCCATGCAAATCCTTGCTGATCCTTTGAAGGCTAGGATAGCATACATTACCCTGAGGCCCACAGTAACATCGATGCTATTTTAAGAGTGGACATTGCTCCGGGAGGACTGCCATCTTCACACACATCTGCAACAAGCATAACGGCTGAGTACAAGTCTCTGAGCACAGGTCCCAGAGTACAGGTCTCTGCGTACAGAGACCACCGGTCCCAGAGTACAGGTCTCCGAGTACAGAGACCACAGGTCTCCGGGTACAGTTCTTTGGGTACAGGTCTCTGAGTCGTACAGGTCTCTGAGTCGTACAGGTCTCTGCATAGTACAGGAGACGTGGATGTCCACATAAGCAGAGGTGTGGTTCTGGCATTAAGCGACACGGATCACGTTTGGACAGAGAGGGAGTTAAAGCGGCGCACCTCTCAGACGTGTGGGCCACGCCCTCCAGGAAGTCGTGGCGCCCGCTCTCGTGGAGGCGCTCCTGCAGGATCTGGACGCCCTCCTTGACGTCGCGCAGCTGCTGGCTGTAGCGCTGGATCTTGTGCTCGATGTCGGCCAGCTTGCGCGCCGTGTCCGTCTCCAGCTCCTCCAGCATGCTCTTCTGCCGCTCGCGCAGGAAGCGGTGCAGGCGCTCGAAGGCCTCGCCGATGGTGGCGCGCAGGCTCTTGGCCGAGGACTGAATTGGGGGGGGGGGTACGGTAAGGATGTTTATAGAATGAAGCACTACAATTTTTTTTTATGGTAACCACTTCCCTGTATACAACAAAGATAGCTAAGATAAGATGCTACACAATGCTGAGTACCATTTTAAGTGGAAGGACGTACCACATACAATAAGTGCGTACATTAAGTGCCAGGACGTACAACTTACAATAAGTGTGAAAGAGGGGTGTGAGGAGGGAGGCTATGCAGAGTCTAGGTAAACAAAGCAACTGAGTCTTGAGTCTTTTGCAGAAGAGAGAGAGAGAGAGAGAAAGAGAAGGGAGGTTGAGGGATGTGTGCTAAATAGGGCTGTGCAACCTGTGCGCCTTACTGCGATATCTGCATTGTGAAAGCAGCGCTATGTATTGTACAAGAATGCAGAGTGGGCAACCATGGAGGCACATGTGGAAAATGAATTACTAACATGCCGAGGCCAAAAATAACTTTTTGTGGGTAATTAAAAGGGAGCGGGTGGAGAGAGGCATTCATCAAGGTAGCAGGTGAAGCTCCGTACACCACAATAATGGGGGCTAGTCGACATGTTTAAGATGCACTCAAAGTACAGTTAAGAGACGCCGCTCAACGCCATCATATTGATTCCTTAATGCAAGACTCACTGTCAGTGTGGCCCTGTGTAAACAAAGGAACCAACTAAGTATTTAGCTGACTCTTATGTGTAAATCACAAGCAGTCAATGCCCCACCCCCCTGAACTGTGGGTCCAAATTAAAAAGGAACCATGCAATCACACAATATAAAACAACAACCACTAGGTTTTGTTAGCATAAACACAAGATTTTCACTGAAAGATTAGGCAGCTACTTATTATACTGTTTCGTTATTGATCAAGGTATTTGGGGTGGTGCTATGAACATAAAAACACAGACAGATACAATGACTTCCTTTGAGAGAGAGTCTTGAATTGCAGCTAAAAGAGGAAAATGGGGATGCTTGACATTAAAGGGAATTAGTCATCTGATCAGCGTCTGTCTTGGAGGCAGAGCAAGACAGAGGGCTTAGAAGGGCAAGCTGTTTACCAGATTCCACTCAATTAAAACGACGGCATGAGCGACTTCAGTTCAAACTGAACATGAACTGTTGTCCAACTAGTAGGCCCAAATGCTCTCAATATGCCTTTCTAAAATGTGTCAGTGTGATAAAGGAAACGGGCCATTCTGTGCCAGTAGTTCCAGATTAGGCTTTCCGTGTCCCTCTGGTGTAGCGACGACACCAAGAATGTGTCGTTAGTATTCTGCACCACTAACCCCTAAAGAAATAAAAAAAAAAAATAGGAGAAAGTGTCATCTATTTCTGTCAAATGGCCTGTCTCCCGAGTCCTCGCTCAGCTCCCAGAGGGCAGGGAGATATTCTTACTCGTTGACAGCCAGGACATATAAAAATGTCTGCTTCCTCCACAGGCAGGCCAGCCGGGGAGGTAAGGTGGCCCTTGTCCCAGCTGTCTCGCCGGGTCAGGATTGATGGCTCGCTAATAGAAGGAAGAAGGTTGTGGTTTGGTGGTGCGTGCGTCTGTGTGTTTGCGTGCATGCGCGCGGAAATTGTCACCTTTCATTAAGTTGACGACAATAGTGTGACAATACAACGGTTTTTGTTCAGACAATATCAGTAGCTGACCAAATCTGCCCTCATACCACTAAAATGTTATATTGCATAAGCCCTAATGGTCTTGTACCCGGCCGACTGCCTATTTGTCCGTCTTGGCTACCTGTCTGTCTGTATTTCGCATACAGGAGCCGGTCTATCTGAACAGTTGGCTGTGTCTGGGCAGGCTGCACAAGGGAACCACGGAGGTGGTGGTTGCCCACAGACACCATGAGACCAGCCTGTTCTGATGGGGAGAGAATCCCCCCCCCGGGGTACTGGCACACCAATGTTTTCCTTACTGAGTCCCTCTAGAGCCCGGCCAGAATAACCAACACGGCAGCCGTGGTTGCCTGGTGTTGTAGAGAGAGGCTTCCCTCTGGATAGGAGAGTGGAGGGGGTATGACGTAGCATTGGTCCAGAAATCGGAATCGAACCTGGGACACTACGATCGCATAGCCTGTGGTCAGAGCATGAGTGGGTTCAACCTCTGAGCCGACCCGCTCGACATACATTTCAACGTGAGTGTGTATCCTAAAACTCTTCATTGCAAACTGAAACATTAACACAATTCCATGTCAACCGTTCAAAAGACCATGCTTAAACTGCATGTACAGCAGCTTGATATGCCTTCCCCGTTACAACGTGGAAACAATGTGAACGTCGAACGTCTGCACCCTATGAGACTGCAGCGGTTCTGGCAGTGAGGACTTGACGCACCAGGATAATGTCTGGTCAGCTTCCCCTAAACACAAGGAGAGCCCAGACCATCCAATGCGGCGCCTCTTTTCATGTGCGCGCACACAATTTTTACCCCACACAAAATAAAATGATGCACACACATAATGAGATGGATTGATGCTATGACAGCGGACACGTCTGGCTTCCTCTTTGGGTGGCTGAATGTGCTGCAAGTGTCCTGCACTGCAGCAGTGTCCACACAGACTGACCGCACAGGATCAGGGCTACGGTGACACGGGGAGAGCTGAGCGAACGCAGGAGGAGGGGAGGAAGAGCTAGAGAGAGAGAGAGAGCGAGAGCGAAACACAGAGAGAGAGAGAGAAAGTAAGAAAGAGAACAAGAGAGAAAAGGAGAGGGCAGATGCACTCCAGAATGACAAACACCACTGACGGCGGAATCAGCCAGCAGCCGCCCTTGCTCTGTGGTTTCAGTGTCACTACAGGAGAACGATAAGAGCTGCCCCTCAGAAATGCGTGCCAGTGTGCGTGTGTGTGCATGCGTGTGTGTGTGTGTGTGTGTGTGCGCCTGCGTACCCGTGTGTGTGTATGTGCATCTGTGTGCGCGTGTGCGTGTGTGTGTGTGTGTGTGTTGTACACACGCGTGGGTGTTAAGGGGCATTGCAAGAGGCAGCCACGTATTGACTGGAGGGCTCACTCTCTCTGCTGATTAAAACAAGAAGTCCAGATTAAATACCCGCTCGATAGACCAAGTTTCAGATTGTATGGGGAGATGGAGGGAGAGCGTGATTAAAAAGGCTGCATTGGAACGTCTCGCTCTATATTCCCAGCCCCTATCACAGCAATTTGTGAGCCAGCCGTCAAGCGGCTCTCGCAGATGGACGATTGGGGTCCATTGGGTTGTGTGTTTTCACAGGGAAAAACCTTATTGCTTATTTCTGGTAATACCTGGCTCCTCAACAGCGGCTCCGGCTGATTCCCGCCCACCCATCCGTCTATCCAGGTCTACAGTGTGACGGGCTCCGTCCTAATACCCGGCCCCAGATACGGGCTGTCGCTGTGGGGGAAGGGGGGGTGTGCATTGTGACGACCCGCTCTCCCATGAATCCAGCGGCGCCGCTGCTTGTGAGCGTATATTAAACGGCTAAACGAGTGGAACAGCCCGTCTGCGAGCCATCGAGTCGCTCTGGCGCCGACGGAAGAGGGGGGGGGGGGGGGGGGGGGGTTTACCTTGGTCTCGGTGAGCTGTCTCTGCAGCAGCTGCAGGGCCTCGGTGTGTCCCCGCTCGCTGTCCTGGAGGGTGGACAGCTGCTCCTTCATCTCCCTCTGCAAGACACAAAGCGCACACGGCACACTGCGTCAGAGTCTGGCACCCACGCTCGAGACGCCCTCGCCGCCCCCCCCCACCCCCCCCCCCTCCTTACATACACACCGACGCGGGTGGCTTTGAGTAACCTCCGTTCATTATCAGCTTCGCAATCTTAAACAGATATGATGTTATACAATACGGAGAAAAAAAAATCGCTATAGCACAGCAAAGGGTCATACAGGCATGCAGGTGTGGGTGACATCGTCCCCCACAGTAGCCCGGCAGTAGCTCAGGAGGTAGAGCGAGTGGGCTGGTAACCGCAAGGTTGCTAGTTCGATCCCCGGCTCCCAAGACACCTCACCCTAACTGCTTCCGACGAGCTGGCTGTCGCCTTGCATGGTTGACTCCGCCGTCGGTGTGTGAATGGGTGAATGTCAGGCAATATTATTAAGCGCTTTGGATAAAAGCGCTTTATAAATGCATGCCAGCGGATCATTTGTGTTGAGAAGGGAGGGAGACCAACAGACTCTCCGAGTACTCTTGAAGGTTGCCCTCCGGAGCTCAGAGTCACCGCGATGCCGCGCGGGGGGGTGTGCCTCTGATACCTTCCAGCTAAAAGGCTCCTATGGACTTATTGATCAAGGTGAGATCTATTTAGAGCTACACCGGCTGAGAGCCAGCAGCCCAGCGGTCGCGTCCCCAACCCTGATATAAAACAGGCTGAGGTACCCAGGGGAGAGGGCAGGAGCCCACTGAGAACGACAGACTGTGTGCACATCTGTATCTTTTCCGGGTGGGTTGCAGTAGCCACACCTGGTATTAACATGTACCTCTTAATGCTGCAGCAATGCAGTGATGGGATTATACTAATCCCGATCGGTATAAAAATAACTGCATGATGTTTCACACTCTTTATTACTGTTCTTCTCTTAGTTGACTAATAACCATGTTGGATATGCAAAGGCACCCAGGCTCTGCAGCTACTCAACCACCGGATGAGGGCTTTACGTCTCATTTAAAATGGATGATAACTGTCAAACACAAACGCAGGTAGACTTATACATTATTCAAAGAGCAGTGGTCGGTTTTCTTGATGTGGTTAGACACAAAATTGACCGTGGGAGTTCCCAAAACGTTAAATTTTAATTTTGATTTTAACGAGAGGCCCGGAATGAACAGGGCGAGACACACAGTGCGTAGTCGTCCAGCAGAGAGCAGTAGAAAGAGACTCTGGCTGTCTCTGGTAGCTGCTGTTACGTCAAGAGAATCTCACTCCAGGTGCCCCCCCGGGCTCTTATAGGTGCCCTCTGATGTCCGGGCTCAGAACAGCGGCGCCCATGCAGGCCCTGCAGCAGAGCCCAAGACAACGGACCACTGAACACAACTTTTAAGTGCAGCCTGACCCATTTGATTCCAGGGCTTGAATGTTGACACGTAGCCTCGCTGGAGGACTGGCAGGTAACGTTTAGCTCGGGGATATTTGAATGTAGGATGTGCCACACAGGTTGGCACTTTTACCTTTATAGTTTCAAGACAGAACTTCACCATTCACCGTTCACCATTATCATATCCGGCCTAGCCTTCTGGATCCACCAGGGACACCCTTACAGAACACCAGTGTTGAACGGCTATAAAATCTCCTTTACTCATAAATTCATTCACCAAAAAACAACTCAAACCCTCACCCCATCAAATGGTATTTCAACTGAAGAATTTAAATTGGTCTTAAAGGTGGTGGAGGTAGTGGTGGTGGTGGTGACGGTGATGGTGGTAGTTATCCAGTGCCATCTGAGTTAATGTCTATAAGTTACATAAAAAAGGTTTCTTCGATTTGAAATTATTCATAATGCATGGTCCTGCCAAAACATGTGCTGTTGAAGAAGAAAAATGCCCTGCTAGGTTCTCAAGGACAGAGCCCAGGGGAAAATAATGGTCCCGCGGATGGGTGGGGAAGTATGACTCTACATGCTGATATTACAGAGACAGCGACCAAGACAGAGAGAGAGAGAGATACAGACAGAGACCGAGAGACGGAGACAGAGAGAAGATTCAGAGAGACAGAGAGAGGAGGTGTGGAGAATGCAGGAGAATGTGCAGACTCGCCACAGATCACGGCTACTGTCTGCACGAGGTGATGGAATGCTCCCATGGTTTAAGATAGACCTTTCTACTGGCAGAGAACACATGCTGCTCTTCTGCGGCGTTCAATCTCTGATAAGATCGTCCTGGAGAAAGCCTGCTCAGATTTTGGTTTCACTTTCACTACAGCGGCGGGGGGGGGGGGAGGGGGGTTGCTTTGTGAAGATGACAAATAGTAACCTTTTGTCGGAGAGAGATAAGTGTACATTGAATTAGAAACAATCTTTCAAATCTACATTAGGTTTAGATACTTCTCTGAATCACAAAGTAAAGGACAATATATAAATGACAATTACATGGATACTTAGTGCAAGCAATTTAACCATAGTGGATATTTAGTGTAGTGTAGGGTGATATTTAAAAATAATGGGGCCATTTTCAGGAATTTATTGTGAGTCTGGGAGCCATTGCTTATACTTAATCTAAACCGTAGCAAAGCTACATTGCGGGCCCACCAACCTTCATTATGTGGCATTACAATGAAGGAGGGGGTGGTCTTAACTCGACATAACGCACTTCATCAGAGGGCTCTGAGTGTAGGTGGAGTGCTCCGCCCATCCATCTCATCTGACTAAACATATTCTGATCTGACATTTCTGCAGAGTGTCCAGCTGCAGGGTACACAGCTGTGGCATTCTAAACCTCAAGACATTTACATTTAGGGCATTTAGCAGACGCTTTTATCCAAAGCGACTTACAATAAGTACATTTGTCATAAGAAGTGAAACAATATATTGCCGTCGGTACAGTAAAGATGTTCATAGAACCAAGTGCAAGTACTAACAATCGCCAGGCTAACCTCATTCCCCGTATACAGCAGTGATAGCTAGCTACTGCAGGTGCTACACAACTAAGTACATGCTACACAACATGCATGCACAACACAATTAAGTACATGCTACACAATTAAGTACAATGAATGAATACAAGACTCAAGACTCCATCAATCCCCACACACAGACACAGACACACACACCTTTTCTTCCCTTGGCAAAAAAAAAAAGAATCAGTGAGAAAAAAGAAATCCTCACATTTTCTTCAAATATTCATTCAGGGCTTAAAATTCCACCAACATTCCTCACAGCTGCAAGCTTTATTAAATTCAGCAGCTCATTGAGGAGGTAAAGGAGGGATATTGGCTGCAAAACTGCCAGCCCTGATAAAGACGAGAAGCACACAACATGCTGCCTGAGAAATGAAAAGCCTCGAATCTCTCCCACACACCCACCTCGCGACAAACTCTGGTCAAAGGCCATGCTCAAGGTTTTCTGAATATGCACCCTCCTGTGTGTGTAAAATTGGAAATATTCCCCTGAGTTTAAAAAAAGAAAAAAAAAATGCAAACCCACCAATCACGGGGTTACACAACCTTTCGGCCGGGGCCTTAACTCACTCAACACCCTGAAAGTGCTTTTTCAAGCACAGTAAAGCATAACCTTCCATAGGCCCACAGCGTGATTGTGTCAGGTGCAGTAGACTGGGAGGTGATGGCGGGCTGGCAGCCAGCTGCGAGGCACCGAGCCCGCAGCCGCCACCGCGAACCTCGCTTTATTGCCTTATTGTCATTCACAGTCCGCCGTACTCACACCACCCACTTACCCTGTGACAGGACTCACCACTGGGATGACAAAGGCCTACCGCAAGTCCAGGACACACACACACACACACACAGGCACGCACGCACGCACACGCACACACCAACGTCCATTTTGAACCGTCCCGAATTTTCCCAAAAATCTTTTTTACATTTTGAGTTGTTACTTACTGATAATATAATAAAAACACAATACATTATGTTGATAAAATAATATATTCATTTCAAGACCAGATTTGTTTAGCTTCAAGATGACAACCAACACCCTCAGTCACAGAACTATGGTCTATGTGACCTTCTGCCACTACTCCACCATTTAGTGACTGCATTTACTGTAATTTCCAGACTATAAGCCGCAGTTTATACACGAATTCTCCAAAATTCCGTAAGCTATGCGGCTTATGCATGGGTGTGGCCAATACATGGTAAAACTATTTCTAAAAATCAATTTTCAGTTAATTAGGTTATTCGTTCTTTGCTACGAATTTCTTTCTTACGTCGTTCGTTGGTAAGGTTGGTCTGAAGCGCTCGTAGAACCTTCTTAGCTCTACTGTAGTGATGGTTCAGCTCCTGACGCTCGTCTCCACCACTGTACATTAACATTTAGAAATCCCCATTGCGCATGGAACTGCCACATTGGCAGTGATGTTTCACAATGTACAGCTGCTGTACAATGTGGCCTATATGTGGGAAATTACGGTAATAAAGGATATTTGGTGACAGTATCCTCGTCTCGTCTCAGCTTGAGCGGCAAGCAGTGCGAGAGCAGCAGGCTACAACATCGTTGCAAGCAGTCTCTGTGTCTCACTGAACAACACAAACGCGAGCGCGCCAGCCGATTGAACGAAGCTCAGTTTTTTTTCCATTTACCTTTTCACCTAAGTCTTTACCACCGACCGCAAACCCGTTCTGGTTCGCAGAAAGTGTTGAAAACTTAAATAGAAAAATTAAGTCAGTGCCCACAAAATTATCTTCGTCCCGAGGTCGACCCGATACAGAATATTGATCCTCCCGATGACAATTAATTACATCCGTAATTAATTACGTCAGTAATTAATTGTCATTAAAACTAACCGTTGTTAAAAACGAGTTTTAATTACACACACACACACACACACACACACACACACACACACACACACACACACACACACACACAGTTGGTATAGGTGTGACAGAATGTGGATTTGTCGGTCATTCCAGATGGCAGATAGAGAGTGAACAACTCAAGCTAATAGGATGATAAAGGAATGCCATGGAGATAGACGAGAGTATGTATTGTAAATACTTAAATGTTATATAGACAACGCATTTATAATTTAGCATTATTCGTGAAGATACATCAGACGTTGTGCTCCGATTTCCTTATTTCAGTGGATTGGAGCTAACGCAGCATGGAGCTCTACCCAAACAGGCAGAGAATGCAATACAAACAGCAGGCAGAGAAAACTAGAGATTAAAGTCTATGTGCTGACAGACTCTAATCTCCCACCAAAATCTCCATACACAGTGGCTTGTTTTCTAATAAGACTAAGCCAATGTAAGCAAGCGCACACACACACACACATTCACACACACACACACACAGGCGGGGGACGCAGCTGAAATCCGGCCCGTGCATGGTCATGGCAATTCAAGGGGGCAGATTTATTTTCTTCAACATTGAATGCTGACGGAGCTGACACCAGACTCTCACACCCCAGAGAGAATACACCAAGAAGAATAATCAGGCTCAGTAACATTAAGTTGTTGAAGGGTTGGAGTAAAGCCATGTGCGGGACGGAATAAATGTTTCATAGCTGTATTAGTCCTCACTGGCTTGTTTTTTTTACGGTGGAGCAGACTGTTTCTTCCAGCACGGCAGAGTTGGAATTTAAAATACAAGCGACCGTTGGGAGTTTAAGCTTAACATTGACATGATTTTCCTGAATAGTTTCTAACATCATGTTTGGCGCACGTCATCATTTGAATGGATGAAAGTCGAATGCCGAGTCAAACGAGGAGTAGCATAAAACTAATTTGCTCTTAAAAACACATTTTCATGGCCATTTCACAGAGACCATGGGGGGCAATGTGTACGTATATGTAAGCCTTTGGCAGACTGAGTGGGGGGGGGGGGGGGGGGGGGGGGGGGCTTCATTCAATGGTTCATTCAACCCCTTCATTCAATGGTTCTGGACCTGAAGCAATCACCTCCTCACGGGGAACATGGCAAACATGAAAACAAAATGAGTTTACACAGGGAAAGTTTACGCCGGTGCAGGCAGTGGACAGCTGTGCGCTCATGGAGAGGAGGCATGGAGCCGTACCTCCCACCTCAGAGCAGCTCATGGCCTATTGCCCCAGCATCCTCAGCACAGTGCTCTCAGGGTAGAATGATGCTGCTGCCACCGCCGCCGCCGCCAGAAGGCCAGCCCACAGAGAGCAGAGCCGAAAGCAGCCAGCCGAGCCCAACCGGGGGCCACACTCCTCTCCGGTGGTAGGCGTTCCGTTCGTTTAGGGAAGAGAAGTACAGCTGCTTTCTAAATATATGTCAGTTTCTACAAGAACTCTAGCGATCACAGAGTAACTCCATGGTTGGTAATATACATGTTTAATTATTAAACCCCACTCATGCCACTCCGCAGAGATGATTTATTACTTATGGCCCCCCCCGCCTCAGTAAATATTAACCAGGGTTGATCCTCTAACAGGCAACAAGACATAATGATACAGTATATGCTTCACTTGATATTATCACGACTTAAAAAGTGAAAGCTTTTCTATGGGGCTTCTTAGAAAATCAAATGCATAAAAGAAAGCTACTCAATGGATGGGGATGTGATGGAATATATTTTACGCTGACGAAAATCACAGACGATATAGTCTCTTGACGTAGATATATGTCCACTACATGCATGGTATGAATCGGTGCAGCTAGCAGGCCCATCAGTACGATCTTCAAAAACAAAGTAATTGGTTCATGGTTACAGCTGTGATGGCAGCGAAGAGAACAACTCATATAAAAACAAACCCTCCACCTGAAACATGTGAATCATCAGCATATCTTCAAATGCATATTGCTACCCCAGAAAGTAGGTTCAAATCACTTAAACTTGCAGATTCTGTGACCCAGAAACTAAAAGAATAATACTGTAAAAATACAGTCATAATGAGGCACGGTTCTTTCAGAAATCGTATGCTTCCCAAAACTGAACAGCAGTCTGTTGACTGCACAAGAAGCAGGAGAAGAAGCAACTTTCTGACAGTTGGCTAATCTTAGCGAAAGGCTATCCAGCCTTTGCATATGAAACACTGCACTCTTGCTATTTTTACTTCATACAATCAACAATAATGATACAACCGCTAGACTCAAGTGTCTAAAATAACCAAGGCCTATATGCCATGCTACCGTTGATCCGCACCATGGTAATAGCACTTTGCATATTTGATGTGGTAAGTTACCCAGTCTTAAGTTGTACCCATTACTTTTCAGGTATTCTCAAAAATATAAAATGTCATTTGATGACATTGACTATGTCCTGATCAAATATCAGCACAGCTGAATAGGAAGAACTATACAAAGCAAGCTCTCTTGGAAACCCCCTTCATTGTACATTCGATAGGCAAAGTATCACTGCCCTAGGTCTACAGACATTTCTGTTGACAGGCGATGGTTACAAACAAGCCCAAACAAGCCCAAAATATCTCTTTCAACCAAGAGTGAGATTTGGTGGCCTCCATGTTTGTCATTTCATTCTTGGAGCTGAAAAGGCAGCTGGATCAGACGGAACCAAAACAGCTGAGGAACCACACCGACACACTGAGAAGCACAAGGGATTATCATTTAGATAATGTAGAAAAGGAACACGGAGCATGTACACCACTATACGACTGACGAATCAATCAATGGCAACGTGCCAAATCTTAGCAAAAAAAAAAAAGAAGCACAAATATATTTCATACGGTGGGACCAAGGTTTAGCCCCCAGGTGGTGCATCGTAATTAATTATTATTATTAAAACGACATTGAAAACGACGACAGCTGTTGGAGCTTATAATGAAGTGTGTGCCGGGAGCGCGTGGATATTACCAGCAGACATCAAGGCACTGTATAAGCCCCTCTGAAAGGAACCACCGCTCCACCGCCACTGGCTAGCACCCGGCCGTTGAAATGTAGGCCATGTCACGTAAATGATGAATGTGACCAACGTCCCGCTCCGCGCTCTAGAACAGCGAAGGGCAGGGAGGGAGACGATGTCGTCCTCACAAGAACCTGCACCATGGAGTTGTTCCACTCCGTTCTGCTGTTCCTTAATGCTCCCAGGGTTACACATGCGTGTACTGCAAAGACCGTGAGGAAAATGCACTGAACAGCGGAGCGGCGGGTTGTTGGACCGTTAGCACAGCAAAGTCAGCCTGAGGTAAGGGGACACAGGGCCCAAGGAGAGCCGTGAGGATTTAAAATGACTGCCGGGTCTCGCGGCACATTTAATAATTCGGGAGGAACAAGCCACGAGACGTGGCATTGGTATGAGCCCATGTGAGGGGCTTAATGGAAATGAGGCAAGCAGGGGGGACTTGTTGCATGGGCACAGAGGACGGCAGCCGCTTACTGAAGTCTCATAGCTTTCATAGCCTCTCCTTCGATGCGGAGCCAGAGCGAAGGCGGTTTCACCAGCAGTATCCAGACCTACGAACACGTCTCCAAGACGCCATTAATCATAAGGGGGTCTGTTGCTAGGACTGAGACACAAGGGGGGGGGGGGGAAAGCCATACATCATCACTACAGGCAGCTGATAAAATAGGAATTTAGGGCTGAGGGTGGGCTGGAATTTGTTCATCTTGTATTAAATATTAGGTTTGTACACAGGCACTCTTGGTGCATCACTTTAGTAATAACAAAATAAAGTGGTCAACAGCTCGAGGCTATATGTAGAGAATGAGATAATTCCGGTAAACCTCCTGCCAAATCTTACACCTCTGAATTCAGCCTCTGAATAAGACGCATGAATGTTATTTCAGCAAACACACTCCAAATATGACCCTCAGATCTGCTTGAATGTTAGGAGATGATCACAGAATCCCAAAACCTGGCCATGTCATCTTTACCAAAGAACGCCCCTAAGGATTATGCAATCCTTGGATAGTCAGCAAGTTGTTTATTGGAAAAAGAGAAAACATGACTGATGATTCATGATTAATGATTCAAACACACCACCTCATAGAAGACATGGCCTCCTAGGATCAAATTGGAGTCAAATAGCTGTCTCTGTCAACCTTTTACATTTGGCACACTGAAAAATCAATAGGACATGCTCCAGTCTGGGTGCGTGTGTCTCTATGAACACTTGGCAGGTATCCAGCCTCACTAGCCGGCCAAATAAAATGTCTGCATCTACTTTTGTCTCAATCCCTTGAGTGAGGTAGAATCCTAAATTAAATATTTGGGTTGTAAGATGTCGCCTCATATGGTACACAAACACATTATCATAGACCGACAATAGTCATTTCCTATTGTTGCTCACTCATCCATGCATTTCTATTAAATTATACATCTAGGGCTGTGCCTGTAACCAAGCCAAACAAAGCTAGCAAAAATGTAAACAAAGGAGCTGAACTGGAACGTGACAGTTCCCTGAGTATGCAAGGTTCCAGTCCAACATGACGAGAACCAGATGAAACGGCCACGATATCCCAGGAGACACTGCAGTGCTCCAACTGTTTAAGCCTGGACAAATAGTATCGCTTTGTGCATTTGGACCGAGTATATCATCGTGTTTACCCTGCTCGGAAACATTACACAATACACGTGATTAAATGACTGCACAACCATTCGTCTTTCTTCTACCAAGATGTTATTTTTGGTGATGTATTTGGATCCAATGGCCTTCAGGTCTTTAGCTTAAACTAGAAAACACACCAGCATTGAGCAAAGCATGCAAATGCATCAAAGTATTTTTGTTGTTGAAAGATATTCTACATTTTTTCCTGTCATGTCTGTCAACATTTTTACTTTTCTTATCATCATTGTCATCAATATTATCACTGATATTATTATATGTTAATGTATTGGTCTTTATTGATTGGGTTTCATTTTTAGCACATGGGCTACCTAATTAAATAGAAGGTTATACATAATAATAACTAAAGTTTAACTTATAGTGCAGGGGGGGTCTGGTTGGAGTTCATACAGAAATGGTTGTGCAGGAGCCACTGCGTTGAAAGAGGGCAGGGCCGGTCAGACTTCCCACGAGTCGCTTATCAATATGAGGCAACCCAACAGGAAGACACTAGGAGGCATAGAAAGGCAGTAAAACCAAAAACCTGAATTCCTTGCATCTCCTCTTGCTGCCGTTGACCAGGCTGCTTGAAGGGTGTGATTTGAGTCCCGCCGATGGGAAGCACTAAAAGAAGACTCTTATCAGCAGCACGTCTAATTAATTCATCTGCAGCGAATCATGGAAACAGGGAATTACAAGTGATTATATGGACCGGAACTGGCCCCTCTCCCTGGACAGTGGAACAATGCTCTTTAATCTGGCCTAATACCCCCAGCTAATCAGGGAAGACAGTTGTAGACAGAGTAGCAAGACCAATGGACCGGCTATGCATGGCCAATCAGAATGATTAGCATCTAACCTGCATGACAGAACAGGCAGCCACGGAAAACTACAAGGCAATGGAAATGTTAACCAAAAATAAAAAAGGTGGTATGACAAATTGACCTAAATTGCTAATATTCTCTGCTGATAACCATGCTGTACAACACATTATAGTTTTTTGTTTAATCTTTTGTTGATGATGCTAACAGAACATGAAGGGTATGTCATATCCAACCAGTTGGCAATGTACTGGGGGCAGGGTTATCTAACAAGAGGGAAGCCAGAGCCTTGTCCCAGCCACGGCCAAATGAAAATGAGTTGATTTGCAATTAACCATGTAATGTAATCATGGATTAATAGGTATTTTTTTTGGAAAGAAAGGTTTGACTTTGTAGATGACATATCCAATATCAACCTGCGATCAAAAATGTATTTATTCTCATTTGGAAGTCCAGTTGGTATCTAGTCTTCATGGGAAACCAAGATCAGAGGTCTGTTTACACAACTCATAGTGCAGGTTCCACTTAAGGGCAGTCACCAGTAACAGGCTGAATAAAAGTACACAAGAAAAGCCATCATTAGCTGCAGCCCTACTTCCACTTTTGCTTATGATCATGATGACCTAGAAAGCCCTCATCTCCCCCTCCCTGGGCTGCCTAGACCAGTTCTCTTTTACAAACATGGCAACCCCACAGGTGTAACAGCTTGAAACGGCTACGTTGTCATTAAAAACATGCATCATCACTACAGCTACAGGTACAATGCGCTCTAAAAGGGGGATGAGTCATCACACAGCTTACAGAACTTGCGAGTGTTCAATGATGTTCAATGGCGTTGTTTGGGAACATATATTGATCTTCGCATACACAATGGAACAAGCAAGGCGGGAGATAGAAAATAATTGGTTCATTGAAGATAATGGAGAAAAACAGGCAGATCAAATAAAGAGTCATGCAATTGAGTATGCCACGCAGAATAAGAAGTAGGACAATTAAAACCGGTTCCATTGCACCACAGTTCTTCTCTTATGATTCACCAAACAGTTCCACCCCAAAGTCATCAACCTCTTTCCATGGAGCACAAAATAAGGATGAAATGCAACGGCACAGAGGAGGTTTGGTTGTTTTCTGTGTTGTAATGTGTGGTGCCTACTCCACAAACAAGGGCAGGGGAGGGGAGGGTGGTGGCACCAGGGACTTTTAGCAGTACCTTCACCAGTCCCGTCCTGTCTGGAACGCCCAAGGAGACAGCAGCGCCACCAGACGCGCCACCACCACCACATCTTCCCAGATGAGGGTAGAAAATGGATGAACTCCCTTTTAATAGAACATGACACGCCTGCCTTTCCCCACAGCTCTGTTTATGCATGCACTCTCTGCCTCGCCACCCTGGCTGACCGGCGAGATGGAATTACTCATTTGGTAGTCCGCGCACACGTGTATGTGCGTGCGGAAAATAAATGTGTGGGAGAGCTTCGTCATAGGCATTCAACGATGCACATACCTTATGAATTAGAGGGAGATTAAAATAAAAGAATAGACAGGCCGAGACAGCAAAGTGGAGAGGAATGGAGCGGACGGGGGATGGTGACCAGGCCCCACGCCATGGAAGAGAAAGCATCCGATGATGCCCTTGAAGTTGTCCTTTGAGCAGCAGCAAGGTCCCTGTGTGCTGAGGACGGACCAGTAGAGAACTGTGGGTGGAGCTCTGACTGAGAGCGAACCACAGCCTGCTCACAGAAAGACTGCTACCCTCTAGCCTCGTGGGACCATCCAGATATTCAAGTGTGAGTTTAGTCTGACCTTGGCAGGGCAGCAAATAGATTTTCGAATATGGGCGAGGTCTTAGGCAGTTCAAAAAACTCCAGTCAAGTCAGATTTAATAACTAAGGTGACTGACTCTTGTTCCGTTCATTGCTGCCAAATCTGGTTGGAAGCCAAGCCAAAACATCAGCTCTGACAAATCTTAGTCTCGTTGTTCAGTCTATTCTATTTCATATAAAAGTTTTGATTGCTATCACTTTCTACCCTTCCATTAGCACCGCCATCTTTTTTTTTAAAATTACAGCACACTGCGGTGCACCTTGTTTTGTCATGGACTGAAACTCCCTCTCCATATTTCTGATTGTATCATTTCCACATTTTTGGGAGAGGCTGTCAACTGGCTCAAGGCCAGACTGATCTGCACAGAGAAACAGAATGTGAACTTGCAAGATCATCAAATAGCTCCACAAAAAGCCACAATGTTAGTTGCCCCCTCCTCGTCAACTCCAGCTCGCGGTATGAAGGCATTCCTTGATCATGAGTATAGTCACAGCTGCTCCCTCAGATTGACCTCCGCCATCAACAGCCTTTCAGAGTATGGAGTTCAACCAACAGCACAGTGCAGCCATCTGTTACAAACAACCCCAACAGAACCATTCAATTTTACTCCACTAAACCAAACTAGGAATTGGGCTGTAAAATAAAATTGCTAAACCTTTTTATTAATTGTAATTTTCAATTCAATTTTATTTTATTTGTTTAGCCCTTAATCACCATTACAGTCTCAAAGGGCTTAACAGGCCAAGTATTTATGACACCCCCCTGACCCAAGCCCCCTCACGGGAAAGAAAAAACTCCCTCAATTCACATACTAATTGTGGCTTTGAGAGTGGTTTGAGTCCATATATGTTTGGATAATGAGGGACTGGAACACTTCCCTTTTGGTCTTTTTGTTAGCTGATAATGCTGAAAATGCCACCTCCAAGCCCACTGTAAAACACTCATAACCATGACAATCAAGAGTCCTCATGATTACATTTGGTCATTGGGGATTTCAAAAATAGACCTTGTTTGTGCAACAAAAAAACGCTCACAACTGAACTGAAGTTCAAATGATCTGAAGTTGGAATCTTGAGGTGTCTGGGTTTAACTTGTCTCTCACACACACACACACACACACACACACACACACACACACACACACACACACACACACACACACACACACACACACACACACACACACACACACACACACACACACACACACACACACACCTAATATTTCAAAGTCTCTCTCCTTGAGCAAATGGAAAAACCACAAACAAAAGCTTACTTAAACCACATTTAAATCCTCTACAGTGAGAAAGTCCCTGTAGTGCAGACGCAGTTGTGTCAACATGCACTAAATCTGGGGGGGGGGGGGTGGGTGACGCATCAGTTCTGGCCTCAGATGCACCCTTGGGAGCAAAAGGATGACAGAATCAGAGGGGGGGGGGGGGGGGGGCAAAGCGATACCCACAGGGGTCAGAGGTCAGGGGAGTAGCATGCCAGGCTAAGAAGATTACACCCTGCCAGAGTGAAAGCCAAAGCCTGGATTCATCAGCCGCCGTCCGACAAATGCAATGTCAACACACACTTAAGGCTGAGTCGCCGCACCACAGCTGGGCTCACGACAGCAGAACTGCGCATCAACCGCGCTAGGGGAATACAGAACACTGGCTGTGCAAATGTAATCTTCAGCATGCACGAATATTGAGTTGTAATGCTTGGACCGTGCTTCTAAATAGAGAGCAGCGATACACTATTCTATTGGCATGCACTGTTGCACGCATCTGCATTGTAATCAAAAACAATAAGCCAAACCAGTGTGAATATGGTGCATGTCGTATATACAGTACATACATATTTATTCTGTACCCATGGTGGCTGGTGAGACGAGTGAGTGGCACAGTGGTGTGGGCCTAGTGTGATGGTGTTGATGTGGAAAGTCTTAAGGTTTATTATAAACACAATCATCAATCAGACTCTGCTTAGATGGTTTACATGTGTAAACAAGAACAAAACTTTTCTCCTCCTCAAAAAAAAAGGGACACGTGGAATAAATCAATAAACAGGGCAGTACCTTTTAGAGTTATCAAAACCAGAATAGAGGAAAAACAGCAATTATCTCCATAGTTTCTTTATGTGATTGTTGGTAGGTGGGTATTTTTGACATAGAAAACACCCAACATTAGGGTTAATTAAGACCATTGCCAACATCTGGTGATTTCCCCCTGCATACAGTAAATTGAGCATTGTTAAAACAATATGAGAATGACAATGTGACGATAACGACGAGCCTTGCTCCCCAGGTGGAAGTCCGGTCAAGTGTTTAGGGGGAGGGAGGGTCCCGTCCTAGCACCAGAACCTGCCTTGAGTTTATTGTATGGTCCATTAGTGAAGTAGATTTAAAAAAACAAAGTCTAGAAAACGTGTCGTACTCAGAGTTAAGTTCAGAGTTGAAGAGTGATCCCAACTCATCCCATCCTGCTCTTTCTTTGTACAAAATAAAAAAAAAGTGAACGCCTTATCTACAGAGACCACTGAGTTACAACGGGAACACCTCTGCCAACTCGTTGCACTGTGCTCCTACTTCAACTTCAACAGGTGCTTACAGTGTTTTTATCTCCAGCTTAGTCTTCTATTGGGCTGGATAAGAAGTTGCATAGAAAACCACTTGAAATACTTAAAGTGCTAGTGTGCCAAGCTCTTCACCGGGGGGCTGGGGGGGACGAGGGGGGGACGGGGACATGTGTGTTTTCAGATGAACTCCCGCTGCCTGGCTTTACTGCAGAAGCCTCCCGCCAGACCAGATAATGCCAAATCGCTGCCTTGAAAAGAACTCCCAAGCAGCGTATCGAAGCTCCGTCCAAAAATACAGCGACATCTAGCAGAGACCTAATTGTGTTGCACAAAGATTAAACAGTGTTGACCTTTTCTCTGGGTTTCCAACATGCAGTCAGAATTGTAAGCAAATATGTTCGTACATATGCAGTCTGCCGCCCTCTTTACTGACCTACTGATAATATTTGCACAAGAACTGGGCACTAATACGGTATTGTGTTCTGTCATAATAGACATCCTGTGTGCAGTATTTAGAAGCTGCAGATTGCAATGCGAGCCCATTCCTTTCCCCGACTTTGGTTTGGGGAGTCGAGCAACACGGCAAAATGTTCAAAGCGCTTTTAACCATAAACATGTTGGTCTGTTTCTTGTCCAATCCTCCGGCCCTGCCGTCCTCCATGGGAGCAGTGAACCAGGTTGTATTATTTGCTAAATCACCCTTACAAGGTTGGCCAGGAAACAGCTGCAGAGTATCTTAGTTGGCGATCGGTTGAAAGAAAATATGACTTTTTTGCGCAATACAATTGAAATCACAGAGCAGATTTTGAAACATTCAGAAAAGATTAGAGAAAAAAAAAAGTAACTTAATGGTAGCCAACGTATCTGCCTTTTTATCATGTGATGGTTTTTCCTTACGCAAAAACCTAAACTACAATATCAAATAGGATTTCTGCGTGGACGACAGTGGCTGACAAACCTCATTGATCCGAGTCGAACTAGGTTACGGCAGAGCTTCAATAAAGCCTTAAAGTCGCAGATTAAACAAACCTTACATAGTATGAGAGTAGGCCTACTTCCAATTAACACAAAGCAAATAGGGGACTTGAACATTGTGCAGTCTTGATAAAACAGGACTTTCTACCAACAAGTCGCAAACATGCATAGGCATACTGAAAAATTATCATTTTCATTTTATTATGCAATTACATTTTCATTAAAAAAAACAGACTCATTCAAATCTTGAATTGAGATCTGAATACCTACTTAACCGACGTTTGTTTGAATATTAGGTCTTGCTTCATAATTGGAATGAAGCAATAAGTAATGGCTCTGTTGCAGTTAGGGAGTTTTCAGCTCAGTGAATGTGAAATTATCCTATGAAGACAAACACTGAATTTGAATGAACATTGATTATAAAGAACATATGAAGCAAACGTTTAAATACATGACCAGAATAAATGGATGTAATGAAAAGAGCCTCCACGCTCCAAGATCTGGGAATCTCCGGCTCTGCACTCGCCCCGGTCACGTCCTACCTCACGGATCACACTTACAGGGTAACCTGGAAAGGATCTGCGTTGGATCCTTCTAATCTCACTACTGGGGTCCCTCAGGGTTGTCCTGGGTCCCATCCTCTTCTGTCTGTACAGCTGGTCACTGGGTTCTGTCATTCAACCACATGACCGTTCCTACTACAGCTATGCAGATGACCCAACCAACTCTGTCCTTTTCCCGGTCTGAAGCCCAGGTAGAAGCATGAATCTCTGCGTGTCTGGCCGACATCTCTTAGTGGATGTTGACACACCACCTGAAGCTCAACCACGACAAAAGATTAGGCCTCTTTATTCCAAATAAGGCCTCTTCCTTCCAAGACCTCTCCATCAATATGGACCACTGTGGCACCTGCGACTAGGAATCTGTGTTTCACACTGGATGACCCGCTGCACTTCGCTGCAAACATCGCTACGACCAGTCGCTCCTGCAGATTCAGGTGGTACAACATCAGGAGGATACGTCTGTTCCCCTCACCCAGAAGGCCACCCAGGTGTTGGTCCTGGCTCTTGTTATCTCGCACCTAGAACTTCCTGCTGGTATGCTTGCACATGCCATTCGTCCCCTGCAGCTCTCCCACATTACAGGAAGCTGTTCACTAGGCTGCAGGACTGCCAAATGGCTCGCTCCTCCCTCAATACATTTTTTGCCGTCCTGGCTCGACAATGGTGGAACGACCTCCCCACTGAGGGACAGCGGCCACCCTACCCGTCTTCCACCGCAGGCTGAAAAGTCATCTATTCACGTTGCATCTTGTCCCATGAAAAATAAATAAAGAAATACAATTCTGTCTCTTGTTTCGTAATTGCAGCGCCGAAAAACAGTGGCTTTGCTTATTATGTACTCAAATGATTCTGGCACATTATACTGACACTGTAAGTCGCTTTGGACAAAACCGTCAGATATTTAATTGGAATATTATGTAATGTAAATGCCATGGTGGCTGCCCATTGGAATGATGATTAATCGTACAGGTAACAATGGGAGTTTCATTTGAAATCTACTCCCACAATTGCGTTTCCATTTCTTGTAAAGACATGACCTAAAATTTGATTGAGCCAACAGCCTTCAAAGAAATATGCTGTTGGAGATGTTGTCAAGGTAAGAGGCTTATCAATGATGTACACCTATGTTAATGTGAGTAAACCAATACTTGGAACCTGGGGTGTTACATGACCTGGCATAACATTAATTAAGCAAAGTCAGAAAACATTCTGTTCCGTTTCGCCACATTCATTTAAAATGCAATGGCAGACCTAACCTAAAACACGACATTAAACCACACAAAATATACAGTCATCGAATACATATGACACAGGAACTCAAACTATATTAATAATATCGTAGTGTTGGGTCCCTGCGGATTCTCGTCCCGAATAGGTGAAAAGGTTTTTGAGGTGTGTTGTGTTTTTGAGAAAAAACACAAAAACAAGTCCCCACACTGACCTGTATCTCCTCAAAGGCCTCGTCGATGGTGGTCACCTGGTGCTGCTCGTGCAGCGCCGGCTCGTCGCAGAAGAAACACACGAGGCTCTTGTCACTGAGGCAGAAGAGCTTGACCTTCTCGTGGTCCTTGCAGGGGTACGAGTTCCTCTGGGCGTTGAGGATGGCGTCCAGCGGGAAGGCCGAGTAGCGCTCCACGATGTTGGACAGCTTGAGGCTGGGTGAGAGCAGCGGGTCGGGGAAGGAGCGCCGACACTCGGGACAGTCCCGTGCGCCGTGGGGCTCCTGTCTGATCCAGTGCTCCGTGATGCACTTCCGACAGAAGTAGTGCTCACACCCGAAGCTGACCGGGTCCTGGTAGATGCTCAGGCAGATGGAACAGAGCAGCTCGTCCTTCAGACAGCAAGCCATTAGCAAACACAGAGAGCGGGTCGCATCTAAAACAGACAGCTCTTCCGGGTGCAGGATAGCCTTGGCTTCTTGTGGAACTCTTTAAGTTTGGTCTTGATCGCTTGCTGGACTTCTGGAGAATCAGGGGGTTTCAGCTTTTGAATAGCTCTGTTGGGGATAGATACCAAAAGGTCTGTTAGCTGATCCATCTCTTAAATGACAATGGCATTGCGTATGAGGAAGTCATTGAAGGAAGTCCTAGCTGTTGCATATTTATGTTGTTGATATTAACAAAGTAGAATACATCATTTAGTGTTGTTTTAACCGACACAACATACGTTTTATTTAACATTGGTGGTTTTATAAAATCGAAAGATTGTTGCTTTCATGTATTTCATTTTTACTCCACATGTAGGCTACCATTAAATGGGTTAAGAAGTAAGGATTACTCGAGAACTTGACGTTCACTGCGATTTGTCCAGGAAATGTCAGGATGATCTATGGATGCAAACTTCAGATCACTTCGATCCGCGTTATCAATGTGGTTGTATGAATATAAAAAAAAAATGATCAGTGAATCATTTAACATGAAAGGTTGTAACAATTGATTGAAAGAATTAACGGTCCTTCTCCTGAAGGAAAAGAGCACCACGAGAAACCATGAAAAGATAGCCTATTTCACTTCTGAACCCCTGTCCCATACGGAATGCTAGGGGAGCACCTGCAGCGTTTAACCTCTCCTGCTCTCATTGTCATGATCACTGACAGATTCCTTGATTCCTCGAAACGACTAGTATTGTATTTTCACAAGAGTTAGCAGTTTCCAATCATAAAGTGTCAAACGTTTATCACCGCTTAGCAAGACTGCAATTTAACCGGCGCGTTGCACCTTGCTGTTTCCCAAGTGTAACGTTACATCTGAGCCAAACCACGACACCACCTTTCTACGGACCACAACACGCAGATGTCAGGGACTAAATAAAGGAAAACCACTTTTTGTACTTTTTGACAATAAAGACACGTGGCTAACTGGCAAAATTGGTACCACAAAATACTTTCTTTCAACCAAATAATACAACCAGTCATCAATAAAAACGCTAAAATAAACTCAACTCACCAGCTCACAGATGCCGACACGGGCAGTCCCAGCGCTTGATTTTCCTTCAGGAAGGGGAACAACAAACAGCGGCAACAGAGCAAACCACCGGTCCGAGCAGTGGGTGTTTCCATATATAATGTTTAGAAATACTGGTCACTAATAGTACTCTATCACAATACATATGGTTAAAACGCATTAAAGGACATGAATGATTAACCATTTTACGTCTTTGAAATAAAGTGTGGATTTAATATTTGAAAATTTCGGAAGTGTGGATCCTCTTTTCACCCGATAATGGTACGGCGCAGACTCAACCCCATCGCTCGCTCTTGAGCTCAGCTGACCATCTCTGGTCTTGGGCTCTTTAAATTAAATGAAAACACTGTATGGCATCTGGTATGCACTGCAACCGTTTATGCAAAAACACATCAAGTGTATCTTGTTCATTCATAGGCCGATAACATGATCAGATTTAATTCTCATATACATTAGCTAAACAATGCTAATATCAAATTCACAGTGGTTTATGAACCAGTAGGGGGCGCGATTGTCCAAAGAGAGAACGTGCCAATACATTTCATGAATAAGTATTGATAGGTTTCTATGATTCTATAAACACGTGCAACTTATCTGCCTCTTTGGTCATTTATTTACTGTACAAATATATATTTGACAATCAGCAGTTGTACATGAACGTTTACAATAACACAATCAAGGATGACATTTTACTGGTGAGGCTAAGCAACAAAATAGTTACAACTCACTGCCTCATTTTCAGTTATTGCTTTTGCCTTATGCTGAAAGAAACAAACTCTCATAGATACAATTTGCTTTGAATGCAATTCCAGGAAGAGGGGCCTGCAATCTAAAGCCTTTTTTTCCGCAAGTCTGTGCAAGTATTCTGTGCAAATAAATGCATAGCTATGGTGCAGTTTAAGAATGAATGAATTAAGTATAAATAAAAGGTGGTCAGCCTGTTAAGCCTTAAGGAAATCCAACAAACTCCATACAACACCAGTACAATACAACGGTGAATGAGGGCTTTGGCATTGGTTACAAACCGTATAGCACCCAAAGAGGTCTTGGAAGGCAACATACACAGAACCTCACCATCATCTAATATGGATCCAAAAAATAGCTTCCTTGTTTGCGTTTGCTCCTCTCACCCGAAACACACAGAACTTATTGTACAGTAAAAAAAAAAAAAAAAAAAGGTTTAGCCATCCGACTAAAAATACAAGCACTTCCCCTTATTCGGTTAAAACCAACAACACTGTCCTCTAACAACCAGACGGCCTCGTGCTGAGCCCTCCACTTCCGGCCCCATGGGGAGGTCAACATCTCTCAGGACTGACTCAGCGTTGTGCGCTGGAGAGGGACGAGGGACAGCGGCAGCAGCAGCCGCTAGCTGGGTGCAAAGTGATACCAACGTTGACATTGGGAGCAGTGCTAAGTTGGAGGGCCCCGGGCTCAGGAGTCAGTTGAATTGTCTCTCTTGTGCCCTCACTCCCTATAGAGTGCCGTGTACTGGACGCTATAAAGGGAATAAGCATCAGGGGAATTCAGACACTAATTGAACAGAGTGATATGCATTGGTTGCATAAATATGCAATATAGCGTGGGAATAATTGTGCATCAGTTCTCTACTTCTTCTTTTGAATGGGTATTAAGTAGTGCACCAGGGGGAGCCAGAAACTTCTACCTGGGCCTAAGCCACCCTCTGCTTGTGTGTGTCACACTCAAAAGCGTCTGTACAAAACCTGCACAACATTCACTATTATTGTTACACTAAAGAATCATGTTCTATGACATGGGGGTCCTTCCTCCCTGCAAAACTTTTTTCAGGAGCATCACTGCGGCCAGTGCAGGGTTCCTGAGTATCCATCAAACACTGCAGTTCAGGTGCCATTGATGTGATCTGAGTATCTAATGCATTATTGTGACGCATCTGCCGGCAGAAGAGGAGGGAAAGTCACAGTCTGCATAATACAAAATAACTATGTGTGTATTGAAAGGTGAAATCAGGATACTTACGCTTTCAACAATCTTGGAATTTCCATTTGTATCTGTCAAGAAATTGTGTTTTTGACTTCCTGAGGAAGGAACAATGAGTTGATACTTGACAGAGAGAGCTAGTTGATATTTCACATATAAAAACGGTGTATATAACACAATCTCAGTTTGTTTGACTCACTATTCGACAAGCATTCATGCAATGTCAACACATTTCATAAAAAAATATTATAATAATCTTTCAACCTATATATAACTATCTATTTGTATATTTATAACACAATTTCAATCTGAATTTCTGCATTGCATGACGGATATGTATTACAAAGAATGAACTAACTAATCAAATCAAGAAATAAAAATCTGAATTTCATTGAGTTGGAAGTGTGTATATGGTTAAAACCTAAAGGATGATTACATCATACAGCATCTAGCATTACCTCTCCTGTTGATGCCTTTAGATTGCCACAGCACCAGGATAACCAGGATAATGATGAGCAAAACACAGCCGATGACACTAAGGGCAACAACTGTAACTAATACAGTTGTTGTATTAGTTACACACACGCACACGCAAACATACACACCCACATACACAAACACACAGGTTAATATTTCAAAAAGGGATAAGATCACAATGTGATATAGTTGTTATATTCATCAAATCAATAAGACAACCTAGTTTTACGCCAGTGCTTGCTGGATGGGACGACTGGATGGGAGTCAACGTGGAGTCGGTTTTCATTGGAATTGAAGTCCTTAATACTTTAAGACTTGGGGTTGAAGTCCTTAATACTTTAAGACTTGGGGTTGAAGTCCTTAAGACTTTAAGACTTGGGGTTGTATACCCCACAGTAGACTGTGTGTCTGTTGTGGTGCTCTTAGGTATCGTGGAGTATACATAAGACGTCGGGTCACACTCTGTGTCTGAGGTAGCGGTGCCCTGCTTCACCACAGCTTTTTGACACCTTCAGAGGAAGAGACATACAGAGTGTGAGAGAGATAGAGACGGAAGGCAATTTTTTTTACATTAGCACATCTCTTGTCGAGTCAAAAGGTTTTTTTTTGTGTGATCAAGATGCATCATACACCACCCGCACCATGCCCTGCTGATCTTAGTTTCCATTACCAGTTTCCATTCCATTACCCCCCCCCCCCCCCCCCCCCCGCCAAGTTGGCTGCGGTGAGCGCCCTGGATGCTGTTTGGAGCGAGTAGTTGTATGTATAGTACTCAAATTGTATGAATAGAGACCAGACAGAAATGGATTAAACTGTCTGTTCTTGTGTCTGAGACGCATCGGCATGCATGCAGAGTATGGCTTGAGTTCTCAACAGGCTAATTCTTTATTATTCATTCATTCCTTTAACAATATAAACCTTACATCATGTGGCACTCATATAAATATATGTGAAATATATGTGTAAACACGACTGAACCAAATCAGCTATCAATGAGCTAATGAGATTAGGAATCATCTAACTGTATCCCTGTTCGTGGATATCATTGTGGGTGTTCCCTCTGTTTGAAACAGCCCGGAATTATTAAATGTCTCTTTAACCAATCTGTACAATTTTATGGTAGGCTATAACATAAAACGACATAGGCAAAAAATAACTCAAGACAAGCGCATCTCAGTTAAAGAAACACCCTCAAGCGAGTCGCCCTGTTGTAATGGAGACTCAAATCCCAGCCTCGCTGGGCTGCCCTCGTCGAGTCAAACCGAGTCCAGCCTGGCCAGTATAGTATTATGACAAACGCCAAGAGAGAGTGTGAGATAGAGACGCAAGACAAAGAATCAAAGAGACAGAGAGAGGGAGAAAGAGAGTGAAAGAGATTCAGAGAAAGAGAGAAAGGATCATCGCAGATACAGAGATTTATGCAATTAATGACCATGACCAGTGCAGACGGATGGTTTTGTTCACCTTGTATGAGGCTTGCAGGATTCAGTGTGGGAGACCACGTCAGAATATTTTCCATCAAGACAAGGTGAGCACTTTGTATTTGAATCTGCAGTCCCTGAAATCCATGAAAGAAGTATTCTTACAGTTAGCCATGAATAGTTCATGCCTTAACCATGCCAACCAATTGTTTTGTTTGCATGTCATTTGTAGATAGTCCTTTATAGAATAAATAATAGCAGGCCACTGTACCCTGATCCGAGACTCCAAAACCAAGTGGGCATGAACTGTATTTGACACATCCTGTACAGTATGGGTCATTAAATTCGACGTCACAGTACATGCCAGGCTGGCACACACACCTGGACCTGGTGCTGGTAGTGCAGTTCTGCAAATATTGCAGACCTTCATCTGAATGGACATGTATATATTAAATATTACATACACGCGGCACATGGGGTTGGAAATTAATAACATTCAAACAGAGTCGAACAAGCCGCCATCACAGAGAAGGCGTTCACTTTCGCTCTCATTCACTTAAGAAAACAACAAAACAACGATTCAGAACTCTATTGAGTCCAGAAGGGGTTTGATATTCTTTTCTGTCTCACTGATTGACACTAATGGACTTAAACTTAAAATTAAGTCAGAATTGTTGAGCAGTGCTAAACTGTTAAGAAATGGTAAGATCTGTGCCCATTACCCACCTTCTCCACACTTACGACATGAAAAGCAGCTTGATTTATAGTTCCATGCCTCCATAAACTGACCGCTCGGACATGGTTCACACACAGTGTCAGTAGTTTCATTACAGCTCACTTTCAGCATGCTTCCTGTAAGAAAATAACCCCACTAACATTCAACATGATTCCCGTCACGTGTTGTTGGGTTATATAAAGGTTATGGTAACACCAGCATTCGGATGTTTTATCAATCAAAAGGAAGTGTATACAGATTGGTGTTTCTTGTTGAAGTAGAAGATCCATTGCATTTCGTTGTACTGGTTGTCCTTACTAGTGAAATTACAATAAAGTTGAATCTAATCTATTTTATCTAATCTGTAAAGATACAATGAGTCAAAGAGTTATTATAAAGGCTCTCAGCTCATTGAAAGCAGATTTAGTTCAGATTAGTCTTGTTTACACATATGTGTCACATATATTATATAGTTAAATGAATTAACGAATAATAACAAAGCATTCCAGCTGTTTCTTTGGGAATTTTATCATGCAATCCCAATGACGTCACATATGGCTGATGATCCTTACCGGAGTGAGCTCTGTTCGGTGTGATCCCTGCCTTCTTTCCACAATGTGCATTAACATGTTTTGATATCTCTACAATCAGCAGATGGTATGATGAATGAGTTGACCCCTTCTTCTCACGTCCAGTGGTTGTGACTCATAAAGCGTAGTGTTGTAAGTTAATCAATAGTGGAATCACTTAAAGGAGGTTGTGCGGGTGCAGCTGTGTGATGCAAGGCCAGTGTCAGGCGAGAGCTTGTGTTGTCTTCATTCTCATCGTATTGTAGGCTTAAGACAGTATGAAAATTGTCACAAAGACATTTATATAATTTAAACTTGTCAGACAAATATCAGTAATAGTCACATCCATAATTTTTGCAGACTTATGTTATGATATGATCTATTAGATATTGTTGAAATGTTTTTCTCAACGTAGCAAGAGTTGCGTGCTGTAAGATGTAAATATGATTTAAAAAAAAAATATATATATATATATATATATATATATATATATATATATATATATATATATATTTAAATAAGTGGAAACTGGAAATATGGTTGGGTTGACCTAAGGATCACATGTTTAACGATGAACTTCAACTTAAACTTAAAACTGTATGTATTAATCTTATTAACAGCAATAGACGAACAAAAATCCTTTAAAATAATTAACAAATTAACATTTGTCATCCTCTGCTGCCCAAACCCTGTAAAGCCGTTCGCCCCTTTCTTTCTCCACTAGGGTCTTTCTAGCCTGGGAACCAGACTAATCTGCGAGCTCGCGTTTTATTTGTGCTAGCATATATGTCTTGCACCCCTACCGTTCTGACAGCCAACCTGGCCCGGGTCGGGCCAATCACAACACTTTATCTAAAATGTGGCAGGTTTGATACAATTGCGAGGAGCGCCCTATGAGAGCACCATTTAGTTTTTTTCATAAACAACCAAGATGGCTGCCGCTAACGTATCACACATTTTGTATCTCTGATTGGTTGTAGGTCTATCCAATTGCGTCCAGAGGCGTTTTGCTCTTTGCTTGTTGACAAAGACCCTGGGAAATCAAACATGAACTGAGACTAAGACGAACAAACATGTCCACAGGCTGCTACATTTCCCACTTCCCTCCCCATTACTGTTATATCTTATCTCCCATGGCAATGACCCTTCCTGTTCCTTTTCCTTCTCATTAACCATTATGACCTTCTTTATGCACATCATTTGTTAACATAAACTAAAAAGACATTATCCAACGTCTTTAGTTCTAAGCAGAATCATGTGGTGATAGAAGTGACAGGCGTAATTATTAATTATTGGTGATTAAGTGTGTGTGTGTGTGTGTGTGTGTGTGTGTGTGTGTGTGTGTGTGTGTGTGTGTGTGTGTGTATGTTTGCGTGTGGTGTTATTCTTTTACCTGGGGGACACCGGCTGCAGCACCAATCAGACATTGATATTTGAGTAAGGTATTCTTTCTTGGCACATTTCTCACTTGCGGTGAGCTGATACGGCAGCAGAGAGTCTACCTGCATTGACATAAAGAAACAGAGCAGATCCCTCTATTATTACTTGATTAAGAGTTGCACTACTAGAAACAACAACTTGAGGCCAGAATTATATGTTGTATTTCTGCACACACGCACGCACGCAGACACAGTAGTTACAATGTGGTTAGCATCAGCTCTGTATAGAGTATAATACTGCCAGCAATGCTTTGCAATAACACTTGCAACTGCATGCCTTCTTTAACAGGAAATTGGTGTAGCAGTGCGAGCCTAGCCCAAAGTGTTGTTTCTTCAAGGAAATGCTCATAGTCTGACGATAAAGACACACATTCTTTTCCCCGATAGAGCTACAGGAAGAACATTGTTATGTCCCTTTTTTTTTGGCTGCCTTCCAAAACAAACATGCATTTTTTTATTGCGATAAAAGAGGAGGCTATGAGTAGAATCTTAACTGCCTTCTTTGGATACAATTTTCTCTCTAGGCTATGTCAATGGCATCGTGTAAGAAACAATTTACTTAAAAAGATGGTACTGTAATAAGCCGCTTGCTTATTGCTTTACAAGCTTTACTAGCTTATTATTATAGGCCTTTTATTAATATTGACCTTAATAAGAGATTTAACACTTTTTTGAATAAAACCATTCCAAATGTTGGCAGTTGGCTAGGTCAGTGGTTCCCAACCCTTGACTTTTGGTGTACCACTATATTGTCATCACTGTCATCAGTGAAATAGCAGAAAGAAAAGGTCAGTAATGCTGCTTGTGGGAGTGACATACGTAATGCCCCTTTTCCACCGACAGTACCAGCTCAACTCGCCTCGCCTCGACTTGGCCCGCCTTTTTTTGCATTTCCATTGCCAAAAAAAGTACCAGGTACCTGGTACTTTTTTTAGTAGCACCTCTGTCGAGGTTCCAAGCGAGCTGAGCAGGTACTTTTGTATGACGTAAACAGGCTGCTGGCAACTGATTGGCCAGCGGCTGCAAACAGGAATAATCACTCAAAGTTAAAGGAATACTTCACAGATTCAGAACCGGCGTTCTATCATTATAAAATCGCTATTATAATATTTAAAAAAGTTTGTTTCTTCCCTCAGTCTAACCCAGTCCTCCCTAGGCCCAGCTGTCCTGATTACATTTCTACTGACCTGACGTCAAATGACGCATTTGACGTCATCTCAGTAGAACTTTGCTTGCCTGCTAGAAGGGCTGAGGACTACAAACCACTAGTTCCGCAAATTTGTAAGCAACCAATAAGGAACCACCAATAAGGAATGAGGGGGGCGGGAGCTTGTGTACGAGATGTAAACACAATGTCCGCCATGTTTCTTCACTGCTTAGCTAGAGAACTAGACCGACACAAACCTCTGACCATGGCAGAAGCAAATTTGCAATGGGAAACAGCCAAGTGGATTTTGAAAATATATTGTTGGATTCGGACATTCAGGGCTATTTGTACAAGCCACAATACAGCCAGGAAGAATTGAGACAAATGGAGGAGGAGGCTGCTGCTGCTGCGGCTGCAGCTGAACAAGCCTTGCCTGTTGCAGAGGACGAGGAGCCGGAGTGCGCCGGAGTGAACTGGTGGTGTAACTGTTTGAGACTACAGCCTCCCCCACACATCTACTGTCCCACTAGCTGACACACAGATAGCAGACAGACCACAGACCTTGAAGAGAGACAACAGCCCGCCCGACACCATCGACACCATGCCTTCCCCCATTGCTGATGCTGGCTTGGCGAGGAACGGCCACCCCCCTCCTCTGCACTCCCCCATCGACGATGACCTCCAGCACTCCCCCATCGACGATGACCACCAGCCTCATCTCTCCCATAGCCACAACAACAACTCCAGTTCCACTGTCTCCTCCCTTTATGATTTTCCAGATGAATTTAAGAAACTGAGAAATGTTGGCATCAAACTTGCATCTGCGTCAATGATACCATCCCCACGTCATGACCACAGTCTGATAACACCCAAGCGGAGGGAGCCCCACTTCTCAACTGGATTTTATGTTTTTAACTGAAACATGACTAGAACAAAATAACAGTGCAACCGTTCTGATAGAGACAGCTCCTCCCAACTATAACCTTTTTGATGTATGTAGATCTGTTGATTTGTTTATTCATCGGCGGCTCGAGATGAAAAAAGCCCCAAAACCCTCAAACTGCGGAGAAACGTGGACTAGTGAGGAGATAAAATGCCTCATAAATATTTGGTCGGATCAGCACATACAGGAACAACTTCCCACGACCCATAAAAACAGCGACGTTTATGCGCTATTCAGCAAGCAGCTAAGGGAGAAAGGTTATCTGCGGTCATTCAGGAGGCGGGCACGTCTCTTCTGTTTGAAGTGGCGAGCAATGCGCCGTCGACGACTCCAATGCATCATGACGTTGTTTTCGAGTCGCAGCCGCGACTCATTTTCAAACTGAATAGTTTGCTGAAAGTTACCGACACATACAATGTAATAGGCGAGAATCAGCCCCAGGAGCGCAACGAAAATCTGTCGCTCCATTTTGTTCTCGGAAGTGGCCCGTGAGTGGCGCGAAACTGGCGTAGTCTTCGCGGTCTATTTTGGTTTGCTTGGTCTATTTTGGTTCGTTTAGAAATATGCATATGTGAAAACGAACCGAACTAACGTCTGTTTGCAGACCAAAGCAATCGAACTATGTCTGAAAGCACCCTCAGAATCAACAAACGTGACATGTGGAGTCCCACAAGGTTCGATCTTAGGACCCTCTCTACATGCCTTTATCACTAGTAAGCTTGATTACTGCAATGGTCTCCTTACAGGTCTCCCAAAAAAACTCTATGGCAACTACAGCTACAACTACACTAATGCTGCTGCTTGAGTTCTAACAAAGACCAAAAAATTTGAACATATATCATTAGATTGGCTCCCTGTATGTCAGAGAATTGAATGGTTTAGGGCCAAAATATTTAACTGATATGCTTCCACTACATAAGCCTTCTAGGCTACTAAGATCCTCTGAGACCAATCTGTTAATTATCCCCAGAGTCAACACGAAACATGGGGAAGCAGGATTTAGTTACTATGTAACAAATAGCTGGAATAAACTCCCTGAGGATTTAAGACTTGCCCCAAACTCTGACAGCTTTTAAAACAAGACTGAATACTTTTATGTTTGCTTTAGCTTTCTGCTAAATCTTAAATCTACAATGCTTCTATCAATTTTTTATTTTATTACTAACTTTACCTTTATTTTCTCACTTTATAAAATGCATTTTCTTTTTACTTTGCCTTTCTAAAATGTTTTTTTTTAACTTTGCCTTCATTTTCTATCTATTTTACTTTTTACTTATCTATTATTTTCTTTTATTGTATGAAAATGTATATATGTGAAGCACTTTGAGTCTGACTTGTGTATGAAAAGTGCTATATAAATAAAGTTGCCTTGCCTTGCAGCGAATTTCAGTGTTGCCAGTTTCTTCTAGAAGAAATGTCTGAATCTGGCGAGGACGGGGCCATGTGTGTAACCTCTCACCCAGGCTTTACGCCTCATCTGAACAGTTGGGTTTTGGATACATATTTCCGGACCCAGAAAGTGAACTGGAAACGCCAGCCAAAGCCCACTGGGAGAAACGGACGTCTGAGCATAGAGTAAGTGTTGTTGTTTTTACTAACACATTGGCTAAAATAGTTTTGAGTCCCGAGGAACGTGACAATGTAGTTATCCGAAAGTAGCCGATCTTATTGGCAGAGCATAGGCTACGTTACGTGAGCTTGAAGTCTGTGTAATGCTGGATAGGCTACTCAAGGCATCATTTATCTTGCTTTGCTAATGTTGTTCTCTTTCTTTCTTAGACAGTATTGGCTTACAGCTTACCGGCATATCCTGGAGTGGATACTGCAAGGCGAGAGACGGGAGAGGCAATCGCCTTGTTTTGCCAGCCTGTGTTGTCCAGAGCTCATTACCCAGCACAAGATGAGCAGTATTGTGGCTACCAGGAGACAGTAGATGCTCAAGATGAGCTGTGACTATTTTGACTTTAGCAAACGCACCCTACACATTTTATTTTTGTAAATAGTTTATATTTTTTCATGTATAAAACTTCAAATTCATGTTGGTTGTTGTGATTTGTTTACTAACCCAAGTGCTGTTATACTAAAGTAGGCCTACTGTATAAGAGAAACACTTATTTCAACTGGGGAGAAAAGGTTGAGTACAAATACTTGACATGCTGAGGTACTGTAATTAGCAAATGTTTTTATGCTGTACAGTAATATACAAATGATACCTAAAGTACTTGATATTGTCATCTATTCTTGCTGCATTCATACATGATGGCTGTATGCTGAACCTACTTTGCATCTTCGTGATTTATACCACAGAAATTGTAGTTTTAAAAAAACATGGAAAAAAGGTAATCTGACAAATGTAAATAATTATCACAGTGAAGTGTCCCACCCACAAGTTCATTATGGTGAACATGGGTTTATACAGGAGTCCAAGGTAAGGTGGTAAAAACAATATAAGATTTTATTCACAAAGGAAAATGATCCAATACATCAACATTACAAAGATAAGATTAAAAACAAATGCTTTAATATAAAAGATAAGTAAATAAATAAAATATGTACAATGTAGCTATCCTATCCTATGGCTATCACAGCCTAAAAACAGCAACGCCACCTTCAACAGACCCAGGCTCCGTACATGCAAGCTCCAGGTAGTGACAATGCCCATACTACCCATCCCCATGGAACATGGGTACTTGAGCAGTGCACTGTGAAAGACCTCCAGCGGCCCTGTATGCAATAAAATAAAAGGAAAAGAATATGAAAATGAAAACATGATCATTAGGGAGTGATTTTGTAAAGTATTCAAGCTATTATTGTGTACTTTGTAAACAGAAATATAGTAGAATATTACGTCAGTCTTACCTGTAGGCGAGTGCTTTTTGCTGCGGGAGGTGCATTAGAAGCACTGGCCTGTTCGTCATCTGGGAACGGGCCCACAGCGGAGACGGACGGAACAGCAGTTTGTTTTAGAGCGTGCCTCATCATGCCGAAAAGATTTCTATCATAATCCTCCAGTTTGAAATGGAGACTGCATATCGTTTTACCTTTTATCATTTCAATACCGGCGTCTTCTCCAATTGTGGGGTTGCTTATCGCCCGCAGCCATCGTTTGCAACACTCACTGTCTCTCACTGGCAAAACGTGAAAGCTTACTTTCTGTCCCTTCCTAGGGACAGGTTGCACCGGTTGCACATTTTCGGTGCAACCGGGTAGGCTACCAAACAACTATTGGGCATTTTTGCGTTTGAAAAAATGAGAGCAGAAGTCTAAACTAGACAACGTATCACGGGGATATGTTTACACAAAGTTTGCTTGTGCTACCACTCGCGCAAGTATAATAGGTCCTTCCCCCTCCAAACCGAAACAGGCGGGCGGGGCAGCGAGCACAATGCACAGTGGTAGTTGGAGGATTTCTTACTTTTGAGCCAGAGAGACCATAAAAATGGATGAACCGATTTCAGTTTTTTTGAAGGAGAGGGAGAGGGGCACGCCCCGGGACCCCGGAGCACCACCGATTCCTGCAGTCTCACCTCGGGCGCCCAAACAAAAGGTAGGCAGAACCCGTAAAATCTGAATTCTGCATAGTTATATAGGAACCACATTAGGAGATGAGACTGTAGGAACGGTTTTCTAGGGGCATCCCGCGGGGATAAAGCTGAGTGCAACGTAGAGTTAACCTGTAAAAACCTGATTGACCCTAAACGCGTGACGCACGAATACTGGCTCGCTGCATGGTGAAATAATACCCTCGAGGCCTAGGGCCTATAACGATCGGGCATAGTGATACAATACTCCCGATGGCCAAGGTAGGGCCTATAACGGTCTGGCATAGTGATACAATACTCCTGATGGCCAAGGTAGGGCCTATAACGGTCTGGCATAGTGATACAATACTCCCGATGGCCATAAGATGAGAGGAAAAGATACCTGGGCTATATATGAGAGAGACCCAGAGGAAAAGATACCTAGGCTATGAGAGAGACCTAGAGGGAATACCCGGGCTTTATATGAGACCCGGAGGAGATTTATTTATGTAGGGCCTATAACGATCGGGCATGGTGATACAATACTCCTGATGGCCAAGGTAGGGCCTATAACGATCGGGCATGGTGATACAATACTCCCGATGGCCATAAGATGAGAGGAAAAGATACCTAGGCTATATATGAGAGAGACCTAGAGGGAATACCCGGGCTTTATATGAGACCCGGAGGAGATGTATATGACAACGATGATGGGTGTCCCCATTCTCGGGGGCGGGTTCACGCACAGCAACGCATAGCAAACTTTAATAGCGGGAGGGGGGGGCGTCACGCGGGACGCCCGTGAGCGTCCCTAAAACTCCCGTGAACGGGTTCACGCACAGCAACGCATAGCAAACCCCAGACCCGGGAAGGGGGGACACATGCGAACGCGGACGAACGTCCCTATATTTATTGCTTCAGCGGGGCCTATAACGATCGGGCATGGTGATACAATACTCCCGATGGCCAAGGTAAATAAGGCTCGCTGCATGGTGAAAAGAATACCCTCGAGAACCTTGATAAGTGGATTTGAGGTGCCTGAAAAAGCACGATAAATAATCTTTATTTGGGCCATATATTCATTGCATATGCGGGGACTGACGGACAAACACATGGACTGACGCAGATTAGGGATAGCCGAGGCCCACCGTCCCTCACCTTTACACACGGGACGATCACCCCAAATTGAAAAAAATAAAAATAAAAATGCTTTACTGGCACACATGCGACAAATCACTACTAAAATCAATCGGTTAATTATTCCAAGAGTCCATACGAAACAAGGGAAAGCAGGATTTAGCTGCCAGGCAACAAATAGCTGGAATAAACTCCCTGAGGATTTAAGAGGGGCCCCGACTCCGACAACTCTTAAAGGTGCGGTGTCTTGTATTGTCCTGCTGGATTTTCTTGTGGGGGTTGGTTTTTACCGGTTTTCGCATGAGAATCCAGCAGGACCCTATTTTTCAAACATGCCGTACTGCACTATAAAGCACCAACTGAAGACTTTTAGGTTTGATTTAGCCTTCTGCTAAATCTTAACTCTACAATGGGTCTATTCACGTGCGTGTCAGTGAAGGAGCCAGAATGTGCGTTTGTGTGAGTGTGAGAGTGTGTGTCAGTGTGCATGAGTCAGAAAGAGACCGAGAGACAGTGTGTGAGCGTGTATACGGCATTTCAGAATGTTAGTAAACAATAGCCGTAACGACACTTCCGGGTGGCAGAACGAGCGGCTACCACTGACCAGAAGCCATCCAGCCGGCTGTAAACACAAATAATAATAATAAATAATAATAAATAAATAACAATAAAGACTATGTCACACAGTCAACAAAACATTGTTGTTGATCTGAAGTTGAAACGATGACGAAAACTATATTAATATAATATAATATATTATATATATATATATTAATGAGACGTCCCGTAGCACCCCGCAAGAAGAAAATCATTAATTCAAGCCATTTACTCTGTTTTTCTCGATCGTGGAAGGGTTTGTTTACTAGTGGTGCCAACGGAGAACGCATCGGCTTTTGCCACCCGGAAGAACATAGTGTGACGTCATGGTGAATTGCCGTATAGGAGAAACTGAGAGCGAGTGTGTGTGTCAGTGAGAGTGTGTGCGTGTATGCGTTTGCGTAAAAGACAGCTCGAGAAGGAGAAAAAGAGGCTGTGTGTGCGTCAATGAGTGTGTGTGTTCGTTGAGGAGAGAGAGACAGAGAGTGTGTGTGGGAACTGACCCTATGCCTAAAAAAGGTAGTCCCCATCCGCCATTTTTGTAGTTCTCCCATTTCATAGATTTGTAGGCCCTGTCCGCCATATTTGAAGTTTTCCCATTTGACAAATTTGTAGTCTGCAGCAAGGACAGTAGAGATAAGAGGGGAATGCAGCCTGTGAGAGAGTCACAGGGAGACAGGCAGAGAGATTTAGAGGTTATTATCTAGACTCCATAACATGAACAATTAGCATTTAAAGTTGTCCATAGCATGCACACCGCTCGTCCACAGAAGTCCAGGGGTCAACCAGCGCTGGGGACTCTTTTTAAGAGTTCAGGGAAAATCCTCTCTCACCAATCTCAGCAGAAGGATCCGCCCTAAAAGGACTCGGGGACGGCGGAGTTAATGCACAGTTCAACAGACCTGACAAGGTTTAAGTACCAAAAAGACAGCACAAATAAAAAAAAAGATTTTTTTTAAATTCCTGAGGGATTACGGTAATAATAGACATTATATTAAAATGTATCATATAATCTAGACAGAGAAAGGCCGGGTAGTAGGCCTCATCAGGGCCACTGAGATAAGGGAGGTTACTCCCCTGCGCAGTGTTGGAACACACAAGGTGGTTCTGAAAGCATATTTCAGATGAAACAATAGAGTTAATAAGGAAATGGTCTTTACTATAACTAATTACAATTACATTTGTGTCAACTAAATTGTAAAAGATGTTCTGATATTCACATTATGGCTAAAGGGGAATACATATCAGTCATACAAAATAATAATGTTACTGCAATTGAAGTTAAGAGTGTTGTTATTAACCAAGTGATTTAACCTAAAAGAATACGGATAAACAATAGGTGTCATGCAACTTGAAAGTTAATGTTATTATTTACACTGGAAAGGATAATTGAAAAAATATGGATATTATAAGGATAAGAATGAATAAAAATACATAAAATAAAACTTAATCTTAAAAACCTCTACAAGTAGGACAATTAGATTGATTATGGATTGGATGGATTAGCGCTACATCTGCTGGGAAGGTACAAGCTAGGTTCTCAATTTACATTCGGAAGTAATGGGTTTACCTTTCAAATGCCTTGAAACCAGGGACAACCTAAGGCAGGCACAGTCACGATTACTTGGCAGAGTCACTGTGAGCATTGACTCACTTGATCGTGAAGTGACGAGCTGCAACCACCATAGGAAGAGCCGAGTGGGTTAGGTGAAAGGTGGAGGAGGAACAGGAGTCAGATATGTTGGCTCAGGCAGCGGAAGTGGTGGACTCACAATGAGACATGTCGCGTTTTCGTTTATAAAATGGTATATACTAACTCAAGTTACGTTTTCGGTTTAGTGCATAACTTTGTTAATTTCGGGAACAGTTTGGTTTCGGGCGGCTGATGGTAAACCCCACTAATATCGACCTTTGGTTTTGGATATACTGGCTTTGATTTCCCTTCCCACCAGATTTGTTTTATTTAAAGGTTGTTAAGATTAGAGACTTCAAAGTTGGTTGCACCAATGGCATTTTTGGGTTTGCTTATCATGTAATAAGCAAGGAGGGAAGTAGTGAGAAATTAGAGCAAAGTGTGGATACTGTAATCAAACTTTTGACTTAATTGACTTGTGTAGATGCACTACCACTAGCACTAATGAGTTATCACATGCATGCTAATAGAATGATGCATCTAACCCCGCATGAAATGCTTACGGGTCGACCCATGCCTTCACCTATTATTCAAGGCCCCATAAGGGACCTCCATTAGAGCAATAAGAAATAGAATTAAGAAAATATGTTTGACCACTAACTGCTGTACATAAGTTTATATTCCAACAATAGAAACACAAGTTCCAGAGCGTGAGGAGGAGCCAGATGCAGAGACGCCCGGAGCCGACCAGCCGAGCCAGGATTTGATTTTGATTTGATTTGTTGTATAGACACACACTTACACACACATGAAAAGACAAAAGAATACAATTGAGGATTGAAACACAAAAGTCCCAGTCTTATTTCCATTGTGGTCCCCAACAGGAACAACAGCCACATGATAATGCTGAAGCTGGCGAGCCTCCTGCTGACCCTCTATGGGTTTTGGCAGATAACACGGCCCCGGATAGAGAGAAGAGCAGTCTACGGAAAATATCACACTAGACACAGAATCCATGCATATCACAAGAGTTGAGATCTAATGTGTAACTAGGACTGTGTATAGATTGTGTGGAAGTTTCGTAAAGTATATCTGAAAGGTTTGAAAGTTATTAGGAAAAGTTGTTTGAAGGAGCAGAGACAAGTAGAGAAGTTGAAGGTTAAAGAAATGTACTAGATAAAATGTACGCACGAGAATTTGAGACTAGGGAAAGTTTTGAAGGAACTATAGAAGTTGGTGTGCTTTAAATTGATTTTACATGTTGAGTTTGCTTGAAAATTGCTGTATAGCCTATAATCCGGTTAAGGGAGAATGTTTTGGCAGATCCCACTGGCCCAAGGATGAATCCAGAGGAAGGATGAAACCAAACTCCAGAGGGGTCGGTGTCCAGAGCGCTGGCAGGGTTACAGGCCCTCGAAAAGGAGATACACCGACCCCCTCCCTACTCCGAAGCGGTGCCCCTCATGCCCCTGATGGATTTCCCTGACCAGCTGGACCAGGTCGGTCAAGAAGGACACCTGGGAACCGCGACCCTTGGCTATGGGTACGACCTCCCCTACCCACAGCTCCCCCCCGCCGTCGACTACATCCCCGCTGGCCCTTCCCCCTACCTGTGAAGTGCTAGTAACCTCTCCAGGAGGGTGGCCCCACTTCCCGTCCCCGCCTACAGCACCGCCCCCTCCTCCCACCTGATGCACCCACGCCGCTCGGACCAGGGATCTGCGTTCCGGTACCAGGGGCTACGGCCCGTTCCCTTAGGGCTTGAGGGCACCCCTGGCTGTATTTGCTTCAATTGCTGTATAGCCTATAATCCGGTTACGGGAGAATGCCATTTTGCAATAATATTTCCCGCTGTATTGCTCATGCTCACCAGGATAGCGCCCTGCCAGGGCCATTGAATAAACGGGTTTTAAACTAGTATGGGGGTGTTACCGCCCATACTCCCATGTGCCTCCCTGGCAGGGGCTAATGAAGGATGTCCCTGCTTGCTTATTATCTTATTTTTATTTTTCTATACCTGAAGGTGCTGAAAGGAAGATATGTTATGACATATATATAGCCTCGTATTATGCTGTTTGTTTGTTTGTTTGTTTGTTGTTGCGATTTAGCGGCCCCACCGGGCCGCTAGGAGGGATTGATTTGATTTGATTTATCTTCCGATTTTAATTACTTTGACTTGAGTTATCTTTTAATTTTAATTACTTTAACTTTCGGTTTTAATGATCCTTTAAAAATCCTTAATCGTGTTGGTTTGATTTCGTAATCACGATTTCTTACTTAATCACATGTTCTGATTTTACCTTTCCTTCTGTGTCATTGTGTAAAGGGATGCATGCAATGTAAGGCCGGGGTGGATGCCACCCCCTAGGAGGGGTGTGTATGGCATACTCATGTCCGAAGCATGAGTAGCGTTTCTCCCACGTGGTTCCCCATACACCCGGCCAAGCGAGACATTAGGATCCCATGCTCATGGTTGCTTATTTTTTATGGTCACGTTTGTCGTCTTTCTGTGATAATAATGATGCTACAATGATACGTCAAGCGCTGAGGTCCAACCCCCTCGTGTCCCTAGTAAGTGAAGCCGTCTAGCGACGGGTTGAGGGGGATAGCTGTTTTTTTATTAATTATTTTTTTGGTTTTTTTTATATGGTCGAGTTTGTCGTTATTTTTAAGTGAAAGTCGTCTGACGACGACTTGAGGGGGATATGATGGGCAAAAATAACCTAACGGACACATTACATTACGAATATAGTCAACTCTAGGTCCAAAATCTAACAAACACAACACACCACACATTCAAGAGGGTCAAGATGACCCTCGAGCCCCCCTATCAGTCTGCGGAGAACACTCTGCCACAGCTGGATGGCGAGGACACACATATCACACAGAAAGACAACACAACCCGGAGGCTCAGGGACAAGAGAACCCCCCACACAAAGTCTAGCACACACACCTGGCTAGGAAAGATACTATAAGTTTCACATGCACCGGATCACGGGTGCTCTTCTGAAGCAGAACGTCCACGGAGGCGAAGCTCCGGACGACCTCAGCGCTGTTAGGGGACGTAGAGTATTCGATCTCTCACGCTTTATGAATCAGTATTACCTTTGCCACTTTACTCAATAAATCCGAGGCCCTCGTGCTGACAGACTTTATCACCTCTCCGTCTCATTTTATCTGGTCAAGTAACTAGGCAGACTGTTTTTCCCAACATTATTCATTAAAAAAACACATGGAATACACAAAGCGACAAGTATTACATACTTATATGTGTACTGAACATAATGTATAATATGTATACATTTAATTAATTATCTATTTATTTTTCCGTTATTATAAATGTGTCCAACTCAAGAAACAAATCCAGCACACAAACCTACAGACCACAACAGGTTGGTAACACTAGATTAGGCTATGTTCAGTGAATTATAATTTGAGCAGTTCAAATAGGCGTGTAGCCTATATAAAACACACAGCATTAGGCAGGATACTTTATTGCATGGGGCAACTTTACTTGACAAAATAAGTGAAGATTTCAGGAAAGGTTTGAGCATTAAGTTTTCACACTAGTTTTTGTTGAATTGGCTAGGTCAGTGATTCCCAACCTTTGACTGAATGACAGTTCATCACAGTTGCGTGCATCCCAGCTGTCTAGAGATCTATAACAAATTAGATAAATAGCACACAAACAGGTAATAACATCCTACCTGATATGTTGTAGCAGACAACAGGACAGCCACCAGCGTTACTGCGCCCCTCATCTCTCGTCAAAGTAAATGCAACACAGACCGCGATTTGCGTCTGCTCATGCAGTGAAGCAGGCTCACCGAGTGTGGTTCAGTGAGGCTAAACAAGCCACTGTTCGATCACAGGACAACTATACTAGTACGGCGTGGTTTAGGCTACTGATCAAAGGCCAGCCAGTAAAAGAGGGAGCCTGTGTAATGTCTGCCCTTTTTCCTGCCATTGCAACTCAGGAAGTTCGCCATTACAAAAATAATAGGCTAAACGGAAATCGAAAGTGTTTTGCCAGAACGTGACCGTTGTACCATACCTACCACCTTTTAAAATACATTTAAAATAAGGGCATTATCTAGTCAATGGAACAGGCAATAACATAACATCTTCCTTGAATTACAACCGGCATGTGATGATTTGAATAACCTTAAGCTATGCTGTCAAATTCTGAAATAATATAGACATTGCATTTGAGAATATATCCCATGATTATTTATTTTAATATTTCTGTTCATTTTACATTTTTCACTTTATACTGTGCCACTATAAAATAAAAACATTTTACCACATTTCTGCACATTTCTAAATAACCTATATTGGGCTTATAGTGTGTGTAGTATTTACTAAATGGACAAAAGGCAGCATGAAGTTAACTTCTTAACTCTGTAATTTACAGAGAGGAAGTGTGTGTTGGCACACACTTCAGGGTCTTGGTTTGCTTCCGTTGAGTACAATGCAGGGCTACAGCTACATGGTGAAAATCATCTATGAAACTTGTGAGTTTCCCTTAGTTGTTTCCACTAACGTTTAAAGGGAAGTTTAAAAACAGAAGTGACCGTCTAGTTGACTGATGGGATCTCAAATTTCTCATCCACACTATACAAAAGTTCTCATGAACCATGGTTATTACTTTAATTATGCATTTTCAAATAGACATCAGACACTACTTTTGTTATTCTCAGACACAGAACAACACAAGGGAAAGAGACAAGAGGGACATAAAAAAAAAAATACTCAATCACATATGGCAGGGGTCCTAGCATTGGCATTTAACCTTTTAATTCAAAGTTAAAAATGTAAGCTCTACACTAAATTGTGGATATTTTCTAAATGTTTCACAAGACATAAACCAGGGTGCTAGTTGGTTTGTAAAACAGATGAAGAAGTGATACATTATCTGAAATAAAACATAAAAAGGTAAGAGGTTAGTCAGTACACATGGAAGGATGTGTCACGCGTGTATTTCCTTTTGGGGGAGAGGTGCTGGAAGCTGTATCGAGCGAGTCGTGATACAGTGGCCGTCTGGTCACCACGCCAACAGCCAGACCCCCCTGACAGAGAAAAGTCCTAACAAAAGACATAGACTATTTAAACTAAAATACTTTACGTTTTGTTGGATATGCATGTAGTAAAATGAGATCAGCCAGTAGATTCATTCATTACTTGATCCATTTAATGCCAATAATCAGATTCTACTTTTATGCTACCCTACAAGTAGTAAGTGTACACCATTGGCCTACATTATAATTACCATTACAGCAATTATCTAAAAGTATTGCTATGTTTTATCAATAAATAAATAAGTAGCACTCTCCAACTGCGACCAAGGATCATTGGTCAACGTTTGCAACGTCTTACCATCTCAGTCTGCGAGAGGTCAGGGGTTTTGTTCACGTTAAGACTGCCTCGTAGATCCAGATTGTCAGCCTCTGGTACTGTGGTCTGGCCCGTATTGGCCCAGCCTGACAGACAATGCTAGGGCAGAGCAAAACACTGCATGCCATTAGAATCCATCAAGAACATGTCCCATTGGTCAAAGTGATAATACTCTTGATCAAGGAATGAATATGTCAAAGGTGACCAGAAACTCCTACAAGTAGAATTAAGAAATAATGATAATAATAAAAACATCACTCACTGATGGTAAGCCCAAACTATCAGATGGATCAAAACTGCACCGGCGATGGGCTTTATATTTATATGCTGGCCCGATTGTGGAGCGTGGGATGCTGACCCTGATTAAAGAAAAAATAAACATCTCATCAGGCAACAATGTTATTAGATCCATTGGACAACCATACTTATTATTCTATTATAACTGGATTGGTTTGTTATTTGTGCCAATAATGTTAATTGCATTTCAACTTTATAGTCAGGAATCTACTTGGATAAGTTCAGAACACCCCGACAAACAATCTGAGTGCTGGAGTGAAAGCAACATTTAATGCAGATTTTTGAGAATGTAGGAAATCATCAGGTAATAGTTATTCCCCGAAAAAGAATTACCCTTGTTCAAAACATTGTCGGGCCTTGCAGAACATAAATAGAAATGGTTGCAAATGGGACCAACTTTTGGCTGTGTATGTTAAGTATGTGAGTTAATGTGTTAAGGTAACTACCATTTGGTCAATTAATCTGTGTAGAGCCTAATGAGGCCAAGGTAAGATATATTTATATCAGGTGCTAATGTTCAGGATAAACTCCCACCAAGCTTATTTACATTACCTGACTAACGCAGGCTCTGTGGCAGTATGGGGAATAGTGGATTTGGGTCTTCTGCACACTGGACAACATTCATGAGGGTCCAGGGGGACCGGGAATAGTCTGCTGTTGATCCTGTAGCAGAACGTACCTGGAGAGAGGAGGGGCCCAAGCACACAGCAGCACACTTCAACTCTGGCTCCTGGTGAATGAAGGAATGACTGAAGGAAGGAATGACTGAAGAAATGAATGAACGAATGATGAAAGTTAGGAAGGAACGATCCACTGAGGTAAGGAAGAAAGGTAAAGGGAGCCAGGAAGAAGGGAATCCATCGAGTTCCAGCACCCAACTTACATTGATGTGCGTCAGTGCTGCTCTCTGTGTTTTCCCTGTCCGTTAAAAGCAGCTGGGCAGATGGGCCCTCCTCCAACAATCTACTAAGCAGACAATAAAAGAGCCAATATACAAAGGTATTCATCTCTGAAAACAACATTGACCTCAAGTGGCATAATCAGGGACTAGTCCAATCACTGTTACCTTACAGGCCGACTAGAGACGCATGCGTCTTTATTCGTGGATCGAAATGTACGCAGGTTATCGAAGAACTCCTCAGAGCGCTCCATCAAAGAACTTTCCGCATCCAGGACTCCTAGGAGGATAATCGTGCATTTGTATGCATATGTACATGGATAAGCCAGAGATACCACAGAAGAGATCCATGAAGAGAAGGCCTACCTGCTATCCAATCATATCCAAGTAAAGGTGGCACGTAATGGTGACTTTCTGAGTGAGTCAACTCATCCTGTTCCGGAGAATGGGATGTGACCCTAACCTCAGCCGGCCTCTATAAAAACAAAAACAAGGTATGTATCGTTTATATTTACATATATGTTCTGATGTTATGTGTACGTTTTTTCAATTTTAAGAAAGGGCTATGAATGGTGGAAATGTCTCAAGTGGCTATGTCGGATGTCTATAGCACCATCTAGTGGTACAAAAGTACAACAAAAAAAGAGTTTGTACTCACCCGTTCCATGTCTCTATCGTGACGTAGTGGTGGTTTATTGACTGACAAAATAGCAAAAATATCATTATCTTGTCCGTTTAGAGACAAGGGTGTACAATTTACAGTGAAGTGAATTCATGGTCATAAAATCATCATCAAAACATTTAACAGAATTTGAACAATGAGCCATTCGTGCTATTTGAATGCATCTCTGTAAATAGATGATTCATCTGGAGAGGGCGGTGTCTCCATTCATGACCTCACCTTCTCTGCTTTGTGATGCCATGGTTTGATTTAAAGTCAGGTCCGCAGCGAAATTTACGGCATGTTTAGTGCGATCCGTTCTTACAGGTCTACGAAATCCCTTAATAAAGCCAATAGCATCTTCCCCCGTGTCCATGGTCTATACCGCCAGTGTGATGGGTGTCGCCAACTTGCTGCAAACTTTCGCTCTGCTGCCTCAACTCGTTCAACTGACTATTATGTTCTCGAATCGTCAATCGACCAAAGGAGCAAAGTAACAGAAAGATGCATTGTGGTATATTTAATTTGAAAAAGAAGGCACTTCCTCAGTTCCATAACAACGCAAGGACAACATTGACGTGATTGGCCAGAAGACGCGTTGTACCCAGAGTGCAACACGGCCGTCATAGGTTTTAAAGTGGTAGATTCCGGCTGATTGTGGAGTTGGACGTTTGGTTGTTAAACGTTTATTAACGTTTATTTATTAACCACGGTCCATTTTTTTAATCGTGTACAAATCTATAACAATGTATTCCACCAATCGTTTTGAACTCACTGTCTAATTTACTAGCTAGTGCTTTCTATGCACGTGTTTACCTAAGTGCACATCGTCATTTATATCATAGTCTTCTACTACGGCAAAGTACAAACTACAAACAAATAATTTAATTACTTGCTCAATGTATGAATATATATCTATATATAAGTTATAGCTACAGTATGTGACGTTTTTATTTCGACAGTCCTTTGAATTTGCAGGAAATTAAATGAACCGCAGAGGGCGCCGTTTCACGCGAGACTTCTCTCCTCCCCTGAACAGCGTCAGGTGAAAGCCAAACCTCTGGTAAGGTTTCGCCTCTGATTGTCTGCATGAAAGTCAGTTAGAAATTTTTACAAACAATCAACCCATTTCACAGAGGTCTCATCGTAGGACCGACACAGGTGTCAGTCATAACCCATGGTCAATGGACGATGAAAGTGTGAGTGACACCTGTGTTTATACGATGATGCCTTTGGAAAAGGCTGGGTCTGGATAGATTGGCTGGCACCAGCCAGGTAGCAGTATCAATTAGGTTTTTAGATGCAGATTCTTATTGACCTACATTATAGCGTACTGTAGGCCTATAATAGATGGCTATACATTGTATACATTAATATTGGTTAAGTGAACATAAGAAAAAACAACCAGCAAGATCTGTTAGATCATCAACGTCCTTCCCCCTCAATAAAGAAATAAAAAGAGACAGGCCGGCAGACAGTCACTGTTTTCTATAGCAAATGAAATAATTGGTCTATAGGCCTGGGCAATAAAACAATAAATTATCTTAGACTTTATCTTAGAATTAGACTTTTGATCAATATCAACATAAAACATGTTCAATATATATCGATAAGAGACTGGACCACCGAATCTAGCAGCTGGGTTTGTTACACAAACACGGTTCCATACTTCTTTACAATATTTGAGTGTTTTTCATTGTTGTATCGACATTTGAGTATTCATCAATGAAGAACAGTGGAAGGTCGTATTAAGTGTTAAACAGAAGTGTTTAAATCCAGCATGGTAATTCCTAGTCTGATCAATAGTTATCGATATCGATCAATATGATCAAGTTATATCGTGATATGTCTTTCAGCCATATCGCTCAGGCCTATAGGTCCTATCATTAATATTGTGATATTGTGCAGTAACTTCTGTTGACATTAAAACAAACTCGGATGATATAAATTATATTAATCAGGTGTTCATGGTATGATGGTAAAACTATTATTATTTTAGGCTATGCTAGCCAACTGGTATCACATAATACACAGATCAAAAGGCATATTCAAATCTGTGCAAATCCTTTAGGATGTATTTTACTTTTACAGTGCAGTTGACACTTGAGTAACAAGTAAGTAGCCTAAGAATACAATCATCTTATAAAAATCCAAGGCAGAATTGCAGGTCAAGAAATGTGTATCTCAACAAATGCAGTACAGCCTACAGTAGCAACCAAACAGTTATGTTAAGTGCACAACTTTTGTTGCTATGATTAGTCGGTTGCCGTTGTGTCATTCTCCACAGGATTCTAAGATCCGATGCGACTTTGAGACAATGCACACATAAGTAGGCCTGTGCTGCATGCTCTGCTGTGCCGGCAGATAAGCCTTATAGTTTATCTAAAATTAAACCTGTCCGTCCGTGGCGCCACTAATCATAGCCCTGCAGGTGGCGGTGGGTCACGCTATATAATGATATGCATGGACTCCTGTCGACCGAGCGGCGTTGTGTAGCCGCGGGGGCGAGCGGCTGCTCTGTATTCCAGTCACGTCACATTTGCATGGCGAGCTGTACGAGCCAGTTCGCTGTGATTAGCTGACCGCAGTTGTGCCCCATTATCATTAAATGGTGACAGTCATGAAGCCATATACTCCTCTCTGTCTGTGTAATTACTCAGCCACTGTTGGGGCTCCAGGCAATTACAGCATGCTGCCGGAATGCCTCATTGTTTATTAAGGCAGTGATAACCAGGAGCACAATAACAAAAACATAAGAAAGTGCATTGCTTTTACGATATACAAACGTGTCATTATGGGTCCGCTCAAAACACAACGTTGTTTCGTTTTTTTTTTTTTCAGTCAATGATTATTCTTCCCATGTCACCATAGTTATGGGAATATGCGCATGGTGCAGGGTGATAATCTCTCAGTGGAGCCTGAGAGCTACAACTTTGATAGCAGTATTAATGGGAAGAGCTAGGGTACGACGGGAAGAACTAGATGCAGCACCAGTACCAGTAGCCTACCAGTACAATTAGATGCCTATCTCTATGCTTGACCTTACCTGTAGAGGGCAGCATTTATCTATACAAACTACTTGGGTGAGATATTATCAAAGTGTGATTCAATCATTAAAGACTATATTTTATTTCCTGCGAAGGAATCACACTTGCGATAAAGTGTCACTTGATATTAACATTCAACAAAAAAGTCCCAAAACACCCATATACAATCCTATACAAATACGTGCCCATGGTCCAAGGGGATGAACGAAGGAATCTCCATAAAGCAAAACCATGCTGGGTGTATGTGAGGAGGCGAAACCATAGCCTCTTTATCTGACCTCAGGCCCGGTGCTCTGTGGCATCTCCTCGCAAATAAACTGTTGTTACAGCGGGGTATGAGATCATACCACCACCTTGCTGACATCGGCGAAGGAAAAGAACCCGTAGCAAAGCAATGCGTCACTCGCGGTACGCGTTTTGCAGGCCCTCAAGCGTGCATCACGTAGGCCTACACGCGTCAAAACAGGTCTGTTCGTATTTAAGTCTTTGCGACCAGGATTAAAAGGTTGTACTTTGATTTAAAATAACACAAAAATAAAATCCTGCAGATCGGATAACATTGCGGCAAAAGCATAGCAGCAGTGGAACAAGATGAGCGATAGCAGAGGGCGATAGATCAATCGTGTGGGGGGAGGGGGGGGGGGGGGGTTCTGAGGAGGGCGCTGCTGATAAAGCAATGGAAGAGGTCGATTGTCCCCTGCTGCTCCTGAGATAGCAGTGGATGCCATTAAGATAAGGGGGGGGGGGGGGCAAAGGGATGTCCTAGCCGTCGCAAACCCACTATGACACTGTTGCTGTGGAGAACAGCTTCAGCAAGGATTTGCCTCATGTCCTCAAGTTCACAGGTCAACGGCTAGAGAATATCGCAACACCTGGGAGACTTTAGTGATGTTTGATCACTCAATGTTGGTCCATGCAAGTGGCTCAACAAACAACAACAAACTCGATTGTGGTTTCACTATTCACATGGAGTACCTGAAGTTCACTTCTAGACATACAGCTGAATAACTTGATGTTGATTTATGCAGATCTCTGAGGAAAGATGAAAACAATACATACAACATTGATTTTAGACAACATAGTTTCAGAAAGTGAAAAAAAAAAACATTTTTCTCATTAGTGCCATTAAACTCCATGCTCATTAAATCGATTGCCACATTTATTTCTAGAGACCAAGGTCAACCTTTGCATTAGATTACATTATTTTAAAGATAAAATCACTGTCAAATGTGGTTTCCTGGAAAAGCAGGCCACATATACTGTCTAGCAATCTAAAGAGTGATTGGATTGATTGTGATTGATTATAGCCAAATTTGCTTATTATTGTTTCCCAGAAAATCAGGTACTTATGGGCAAGTTTAAGTTTTTAGTGAGAACAGTAATTGAAGATGGCAGTTACCACATGTCCTCAAAAGTGTTTGCACTCGTCACTTTTTTTCACTCAAATCCTATGGTGTAACAAAGGAAACAATGACGCAGCAGTTCAATGTTACTTTTAGGATACATTTGCAACCTTGGGGAGCCTGAAACGCTCTTTAAAGCCCCAAAAGGGGGCCGTTTGTTTTGACGCTGTGCCTAATGGCCCATGCGCCTCTGTGGGGCTTTTTAAACACATGCGGTGAATCAGGCGAGGCGGGAACACGCCAGTTAACCACGGTGTTAATGGCGGACGGTGTATAAATGTGTCGTGTGCCACAGACCTGACAGCCAGTCCGTGGGGACGAGTAATGTGGTGAAGCTTAACAGGCAACAACGCATCGTTCTCAGCTCTCTCTGGCAAAGATAAATCAATGCCTCTCTCTTTCACCGGCTCTTTAATGCTAAGCAAGATGCATGGTTGCATAACCAAAAGACTTAATATATTTCGTTTTTATGTGTTTTTTCTTGGTTCGTGGAGGTTATTGCAGGCATCTCCATGAACCTTTCCATGGGAGATATGAAAGTGCCATACAATACGCTATGGGATATGACAATGGTCAGATGGTGGCGAAGTTCTGCAATTTTGATTGATTGATTAATTTTATTTGACCATTTTGATATAAAATATGAAAGCACTCTGTGTCATACATTGCAATACATAAATCAAGGTCTACAATGTTGTTAAAGATTAGCACAGTAGGCCTTCTGACATTTATTTTTACTTCCATATCATATGTTTGTGATTATTTTCATCATTATTTAACTAATAAATCATATAGCAAACCAAGGATCACCTGTGTCTTAGATCGTGTCAGATTTTCTGGATCAAGGCTTTTAGCAAGCTCGGGCCACCTTGTGCAACAAACAGTATTCACCAGCCTAAAGCTTTCAAGGCTGCTGTCCAGGGCCACATAATCAGAGACTTTGAAGTATTTATTAATGGTCTGTGCAAGCACAAGTAGGCCTATACACTGGGTTATGTGTACCTCGCAATAATCCAGTGATTGACTTTAATATTTCATATCAGAGCAACAAGGCTTTGGCTTTTGCAGTGCCTGGAGTACAAGCCCTACTCAGAACACAAACACAATTGACAGTGCACACAATCAGAGTTGACAAAGTGTTCTGGTAAATTATCTTTTTATCTTTAATAAATGTTCTCTCGATCTGTTTATGAGGATGACACAACAAAGCATGTTAGTAAAGAGAATGAAACATGATCGCCTAGCATGCATTTGCAACAAATGTTACTATTACTATTAACTTATTTTTATATAATATAAATGTCCACATCTTCTTCTTACGATTAACATGATGAATAAAAAAGACCCAAAAAAATAACTTTAATAATGTCCAAAAAGTTTGAATAGCCACTGAAGCATTAGCACCACATTTACAAGTTGCCCATGCCTGATAAAAGACTTAATTATTTCATGGTTTACTGCATTTGCTCTTGGCTCTATAGATTAAGAGCTCATATATATTGCAATATATTAGAATAGTCTCCCAATATTGAATCTTGAGGACAATTTTGAGAAAAAAGTTAATATAATGGCATGAGCGAATGGCTTGGCGAAACATCAAATTAAAATCAGTTTCCATTTTCCATCACAGCTATTAAAAGTAATAAAATAATCTTTGTTAAACTTTGATAAAAGAGGCATTGAACCTTCATTTTAGACTCCATTGGTGAAGGGACACGACTACATTTAACAAGGAACATCATGATTACCTACATTGTTCTCTGCTGTTGAACACAACCATTTAAATACGGTGTCTCTAGAGGTTTTGAAACTCTGATGCCAAACCTCCGTCGACGCCACAGTCATTGTTGCTTAGCACACCGTGGTAGCGGGCCAAAGTTACTGGCACTCTCCCTCTAATAGCAGTTCATTAGTCTGCCCAATCAGGCTGATAATTACTCTGGGCCGTGTGCCATTTGTAGATGACACAGGCCCGGGTTCGTCTTATCCACCTGCTGCTTCCTCACTGTCTTCCTACGAAGACCTCAAAGATGATGAAGAGGAGGAGAGAGGCATGCAAACAAGAAACAAGGCTGTATGATGTCTGTCTGATGCTAGTATGAAAACCAAAACCCTGATGGGCCTATGAAGGCTATTGATCGTAGTGTTTCCTGAAGTACGTATTTAAAAATGAATTGAGTGACACACTGTGAACCTGTTCCAGTAAAGACACTTTGCTGATTGGGATACTGTGAGCGTTTTGACAAGTTAATTAAGTGAACGCCTCGGCTTGTAACTTCCTTTGAATAATATAATCTGTTTAATGAAGGACATAAAAATACAACCCAGGGAGATCAATCAAGTAATAAAACCCCCAAAAGCTAATTCACATTTAATGTGTAATGTCCCAAACGCATGATCAAACACATAAATCACGTCGGTCACAAAACACATCCATCACTGTCAAATACTGTGTGCCATCACGGCCCACACCTGTTGTGCATCAAGACTTAATTACAGCAGAGAGCTGCTAAGAGGCCTGAAGCTGCACCTGGTGGCCAAACTGTGAACAACACAAACAAGATAACCATCACTCAGCTGGCACCAACACAGAACATGTAGTCTAAAATGAACATTTCCACTCATACTTTTAAAGTTAAGGTTGACATTTGTCAAATGTTGCCTGCTATAATGACATCACATCAATAAGATACCTTAAAGATAGAGAGAAAAAATGCCCTTCGAACATTTCCTACGAGAGTGCTTAATACACTATACTGTTGATCCCCTTTTGTGGTAATCCTTTAAGTGCATGATTTATGCTCTTGTTTCTCCAGACTTCCTCATTCATGCCAGCTTGTGTGTAGCATAACTTTCCAAAGCAGCTGGAGGCCTCCACTACCAGTGCTACAGAGGACCAGATGGTTACAGCAACATGCCACTCCTACACCCTGCCAACACCACCACCCCACCCCCACCCCCACCCTGCTTGTACAGCACTACTCTATGCCCACAATGCCAAAACCCTGGGATATTATCCTAATCACTCTTGCAATCAATCACCCAATAAGCATCTTGCAACTCATTCGCTCTCTATCTCTCTCGCTTTTTCTCGCTTTCTCTCTCTCTCTCTCTCTCTCTCTCTCTCTCTCTCACTCTCTCTCTCTTACTCTCCCCCCTCTCTCTCTTTCTCTCTCCTTCCCTCCCTTTCTACTCTCTTTTTCCCCTTCTGCCCTCCACTCTCCTCCACTCTACCTCCCTCCCTTCCTCCCTCCACTCTCGCCCTCCCTCCCTCTCCGAGGTTGCCTCCCTCGCTCCATGAGCAGCCCAGTAGACACACACACACTGTGTATTGCATCTCCCTTCCATCCAGCAGCACAGTCTCATTTCTCCACACACCAGCTCTGAGTGGAAGCTCAGCAGGGGTGTCTGGGATAACCGCACGGAGGCTCTGGCGACGACTCTCTACAATCCAAAGATAAAGGTAAGCGCTGATTCTCAGGCTCTTTGACAGTGTGCGTGTATGTACATCTATAGGAAACAAACAATGTTGAATGATCAGCCAACTACAATATGATTGTATACCATTTCAAACACACACACACACACACACACTCTCACACAAAATGATACACACACAAATTAAGTGGTGGATTGGATTAAAGGTACCGATTAAGAATAATTTAAAATAAATTGTAGTCTGAATGTGCATTTGTAAAGTTGACACATAGTGGAAAGACAAAACTTTATGTAGTGAATCACTGGATGAGATGAGCTGTGTTTTGCAATGGCTTGTTCCTGGTGTCTTTGATTATTGGCTGTACATAAATGTAAATTATGAGAATATGGACGGAACAGAGCAGGTCACATTGCTGACCTGTCACAGCCAGTGCAATAAGCCTTGTCTTTGTGTACGAGTTACTGAATCAAGAGTAGTGACGTGGAACTGACCAAAAACAATGACTTGTAATCCTACCCGGAAAATACAGTTAAAGCAGCTTAAAGTATTTCCGTCAGTACAAATGTCCGTTATTATGTACAGCATAAACGTTGACCCACAGAACTTTCAAACCACCACACGATTTCCACACGTCTTGGCACGTCTGTATTTCTCTCTTTTTGTAAATAAAAAAATAACTAATCAATCCTTCATATATAATTCACTTGTGCTATATTATTCATGTGTCATGAACAGTAAATGAACTACGCAGTGTTTTCAACCGTACATAACCGAGACGCCACAAGAGCCAATCTGGCATAGTTCACTTTTCCTTCCTCTGCTTCCTCGCCTCCTTCCTCTTCTTCTTCTATTCTTCTTTGGCTGTTGTTGCATCTCATATCCATCCCTGAATGCCTGTAAGCGACTCCTCCTTCTCCCGACCGGTGTCACCGGGTGTTTAACCCCCTACCCCCCCCCCCCCCCCCCCACCCCCCCCATTGCCCGAGCGCACATCCATCATGATGGGTTGGCGACACACATGTGCCCATGTGTATTCATTGGTAGCAGCTGATGGCCGGGGCGTCGGTGGTAGTGGTGGTGGTGGATAGTGGCGGGGGTGGGGTTGGCGGGGGGGGGCAAAGCAGCACGAAAGCGTCGATTTACCGCCGCGCCGGTCGGCAGGGCCCCGTAATGACAGAGCGATAGGCTGCTTACGGAGGGAACAGGTGTTCAGGAGTGACGAGATGCCATGCCAGGCCACCCGAGATGCCGCAGGTGATTGTGGTTTTGTTAGCTCAACAAACACTCATCAGCAATATTGTGTTTCACATGTAAGTAATGATTAAAGGGGAAAAAATCTCTCGCACTCTCTCTCTCTTTTTGTCTCTCTCTTTTTGTCTCTCTCGCTCTCTCTCTCTTTCTCTCTCTCTCTCTCTCTCTCTTTCTTTCATGCTGGAGATTTATTGGTTCTGGAGACAGGGAAGAAAAACACACACACACACACACAGAAAGAAAGAATGAAAATAATCCAATCACCACGCATAATATTTCAAACTGATTTTGGTTTTTGGAGGACAGCGCACTGGTCTGTTTGCATGTGATCATTCATTCCCAAAAACAATGCAATACTTTATATGAATCTGTCACACGCGTCATGATCAACAGATGCAGTCTGCTGATCCAGCCGGACCCAATCTCCTAAATGACAGATGCCGTCCGTTCCCCATGCCTGACGACACCCAGCTCCTAAACACAACCTCGTAGTGTTTCTATGGATCTGACCAACCATGTTCATAGGCTCTGGTGCTGTCGTATAGGACGACAATACAAAACATTTGATTCATCAGTGTCGTGCATTTGTAGGTGTGCAGCATTTCGCATCACAGCGTGCAGCCCACACACATGGATTCCTAGCATCCCTTCTCACTCCATGCCTTCCATGCCATTCCAGAACGCCGGTGGAGGGGAGAATGGGCAAATCAGAAAGTCAAATGGACATCATGGAGAAATCAAGCAAACCAGGGAAGCGCCGTTGGACCATTGCAGAGATCAGCCTGTCTGTTCTGTTGCTGCTGCTCAGCTGTGCCTTGGCAGGGCTGATAGTGCTCTACACGTCGGCTGTGAAGGGTAGGCTACCAGAACGCATTAACAAACATACCCAAACACCTGGGGTAACGACCCGCCCAGGGTCAGTGGAAGATACTGTTTAATGAGTGTGTAATAAGAAGCAATGCCAATTTTTTTTTACATGTGGGACATATTGTTTCGTTCTCCTATTGTCGTTGGTGAGTGGAAAGTGTTGCAACCGCTTTAATAAAGCTTCATTGTTTTCAGTGCCATTGTGTTCATCGCTCACTGCGGACGATCTTTAACTGTTGTTTCCATCCACAGAACAATCCAACAGGACTGGTCTCTGGACTAGCTCCACGGACAAGGGTAAGTGCTGGTCCAGGAACATTGGAAAGCCGCAACTCTGAAGATAATAGCTGTACAATAGCCCCCATCATAAATTAATTTCCTCTGCCATCTAATCCAGACCTCCCTCTTAATTCCCCTCGCTGCCTGATCAGCAGTGTCGGACAAGAGTAACAAATAACAGCACTCAGTTCTCACATAGCCGCCTCAGACCAGACACAGCAATGTCCATCTGGTCGAATCCCATTCTGCCCGCCGCCACGTCCTCAAAGTACATATGACACCCCTCAATACGACCGCTATCCTACGTCTCGTGGTTAGGGTGGTTGGGGGTTGGGATGCTAATCAGGCTAATTTCCTGTCCTGTCCTTACTCTAACTCTCAGCCCGTATTATATTTGCAGGGCAGCAGCACGGCTCCAACATCAACAATGTGTGCACGACCGCAGAGTGTGTTGTTGCAGGTGAAAGCTTGTCACACTCCGTTTCTCTTTTGAAATATGGATATATGGAATATTGGATTTTCCATATGATTTCCAAATCCAGTACAACATCTGAACATCACAGTACAAATGAATAATGAACTCACTGTTTGATTTCATAAAAAAAAGGACTCCATGCCTTTCCCCTTCAAGAAAACCCCCCTGAACTGAAACATCATCATCAACGTCTATTTTTATTTTTGAATCGATTCTTTCTTGATTCGTTCTTGTGATGTCTCCCTGAAGCGGCGAGACTCCTGCAGAACATGGATGCCTCGGTGAAGCCGTGTGAGAACTTCTACCAGTACGCCTGCGGGGGTTGGCTGGAGCGCCATGTCATCCCGGAGACCAGCTCTCGTCACAGTGTGTTTGACATTCTGGGGGACAAGCTGGAGATTGTCCTCAAAGGTCAGCTCAAACAGACACATGTGCACACAAACACACACACACACACACACACACACACACACACACATACAGTATCTAAATCTATATATATATAAATATATATTTATTCACACACACACACACACCCACGCACGCGCACACCCACACACACACACACACACACACACACACACACACACACACACACACACACACACACACACCTGGAGAGTGTATACAGAAACAGCTTGGCGTCATCACCGCTGTGGTTGGGACTGCTTGTGGTGTCATTACAGAGTATCCATTACAGCAAAGACTTTGAAGTTTGTTTATCGTCTGGTGTTTTCAGGTGTTCTGGAGACTGAGAACGGGGAGGACCGGGTTGCTATACGCAAGGCCAAGACACTTTACAGCTCCTGCATGAACGAGAGTAAGGACCGCTATTGTCTCCAGCCCTCTCTCGCCCTTACGCTTGACATAAGTCTCAAATATAAGACATAAAAACAAGTTAAACTAATCTACTCATCTAAAATAGATGCACGGAAAAAAGTAATGTAAAACATAAAACATGTATCCCTTGTGCTTCTTCTCTTTCGGACTGCCAGTAGAAGTCACTGGAGGACACTGGAGCCATCTGTCTTGTTACAATTATCTGGACCAACCGAGTGTTGCTCTGCAGCTCCAGTGGAAGAGATGCTCTAGCACTAAAACCTTTTCCCCTCTGATGGCTTGTGATGGGCTTTCTGTTGGCAGGTCTGATCGAACAGCGAGACTCTCAGCCTCTGTTGAGGCTCATTGAAAGTATCGGAGATTGGCCAATCGCCTCTGATGATTGGAACGCGACCACAGGTAATATAAAGTTGACTATAGAGAGTAACAAAATACTACGGAACATCTTTAAGCATCGCGTGTCATCGCAAATCATTGCAATTGGCTGCGTTTCACCACAGATGGTGCCGTCGCTGTGATTTGATTTGCAGTTTGATTTGCTGTTGAGTAACTATCCAGAGATTAGTCAAAGTATGTGCAAACATGTCATAGATAATCAATACACTTCTAAACTCATCGAGCGACACAGACGTGTGCTTGTGTGAACTGCTGCTCATTGGGCAGATTTACACAACTACACAATCTATCCTCTTTGGTTCAAAATCCCAAACTATAGAAGTTTCTCTATGTGCGTTCAGTAACATTTGGCTGAGCTGGGTTCTGGGTTAAGCAAGTCACAGAGATGGGGAAGGCAGTGTTAGTGTTGGTGGTGGCTCCTCTATCAGGACTGCCACCCTGGCTTTAAATAGAGCCTCTTTGAGCTTGGTCTGTCCTGTAATTAAATGTAATCAAGCACTGTGGCTCACACAGTATTAGCCATGCGTATCTGCAGGCACATTTATGAGTGGCCGGGTAATTCTGCTGGCAGGACTGTGTTTTATTTCTTGTGAGAAGAGGCAGTCTGCTTTCATCAAAACCTGTCAGGCCTAATCTTGGGCAGGCATAGCTCTCTCTACGTAACTGTCACTCTTTGTCTCGCTTGGTCTCTCTGTCTCTGTCTCCTGGTCTCGCTCTCTCTTTCTCTCTCTGTGAATTATGGAATGGTTTCCATGAGTTTCTTCTCATTACAGAGGAAGCGTGGAGTCTGGAGGACGAACTGGCAACACTCACATCTTCCTTTCATAAGAAGGTGCTGCTGGACATGTACGTCTGGACGGACGACCGAGACTCCTGTCGCCATATCATTTACGTAAGTACGAGCGGCTATAATAAAGCACTGAAGCCCATAACCAATAACCAACCAGGCTGTATTCATTATGAAATACACACATTCTTATTGCGATTGTGAACTGAGAATGCACAGATGTACAGCGCTTACGTCTTTGGATCGTAGGGCAGCATAGTGTGGTCGTGGCCGAAAGTCTTCACGGTTTCGGTTCCCCAATGTCTGCAACCTAGCATTTGGCGTCCTTGAGCAAGACGCCAAACCCTCACCCTCACCTTCTCATGAATAACCTGTATCTGAATCCACTGTGAGTCTCTCTGGGTCCAAGTGTCTGCTGAAATGTAACTAGTTCCACACACATCACACATTTCATCTGCTTCATTATTGACAGATTGACCAGCCTGGTCTTGGAATGCCATCCAGAGACTATTACTTCAACGATGGAAATTACCAAAAGGTTGACTCTTCGTCAAAAAATTGATTGATTCAGAAGCAGCTGAAAGCATTTGCACCGCTTATCGAGCGACATCAACGTTTCATCTCCGCACCGCAGGTACGAGAAGCCTATCTGCATTTCATGGTTTCCATCGCCAAAATCGCCCGAGAGGACCGGAACCTGACCCAAGACGACGACCGCGTGTGGGAAGAGATGGGGCAGGTGCTGGACCTGGAGACAGATATTGCCAACGTGAGTGGATAGCATCGGAAATGAAATTACAATAACCGATAAGCCTCCGCTCTGATTGAATCCAATAAAACACATCAAACTTGTCCAGGGTCAGTGCCAGAGGCTCATGGCTAGACGAGATGAGCATGGCTATTTTTGCACCGGCCGCAATGAGTATAATGGGACAGGCTTTAGTGGATGTAGGAAATGTGCGGTCAACTGATAATATCACGGACGGTTTGTCATTGTTATGGTTGTTGTTGTTGTCGTCGCTGAGCAGGCCACATCCCCGGTGGAGGAACGGCAAGATGTCACGGTTCTTTACAACCGGATGACACTGGCGGAGCTCCAGGACTCCTTCAAGTTCAACGTGAGTCGTCATCAGTCACAAAGCCATTCTGGGTTAGCACAGTTACAGCATGATTACAGCCTGCACTCCCAAACACCGGGCAGGAAGAGGAAGACAAGTCGGAATGCCCCCCTCAGCTTGAGGATGTGCTGATAATATTTAGTAAAAATAAGGACTTGCAAGGAATATATATCTATATATATATATAGATATATATTTATATACTTATTTTATGAAGGGGGAGGTGAAAGCAATTTCACTAGCGTTGGGAATTTCACTAGCAATTTCACTAGCATGGAACCATGTGTTTTAAATGGTCTGTTCCTTTGTCCCAGGGTTTCAACTGGACTAGATTCATTCAAGGTGTACTATCCAGTGTGTCCATCAAAATACAGCCTGAGGAGGACGTGGTGGTCTACAGCTCTCCATACCTGGAGAAAATGAATGAAGTTTTAGCCAAACACAGTGTCAGGTCAGTCCACCCCCCCCCACCCCCCACCCTCCCTACCATCCACCCATCCTCCTATCTTCCTGCCAACCCATCCATCCATCTGTCATCACAGCGTTGCGCTATGACTATGAGCCGCTGAGATTGCCTCGCGTTGTTTCCTCCAGAACTATGCAGAACTACCTCACCTGGCAGCTCATCCTTGATCGAGTCAACAGCCTGAGTCGCCGCTTTAAGGAAGCCAGAGCACACTACAGAAAGGTGAGGCTGACGGCACTGCAGACAGACATGTTACAGCTGCCCGCTGTGATACTATTATTACATCACCACCTTAGGAGAGGCATTTCAGTGTGTGTGTGTGTATGTGTGCGTGTGCGTGTGCGTGCATGCCTGCGTGCCTGCGTGCCTGCGTGCGTGCGTGCATGCGTGCCTGCGTGCTTGCGTGCGTGTACGTGTGTGCGTGTGTACGTGTGTGTGCGTGTACGTGCCTGCCTGCGTGCCTGCCTGCGTGCCTGTGTGTGTGTGTGTGCGTGTGTACGTGTGTGCGCGTGTACGTGCCTGCCTGCGTGCCTGCCTGCGTGCCTGTGTGTGTGTGTGTGTGTGTGTGTGTGCGTGTGTGTGTGTGTGCCTGTGTCGGGGCCAGGCGCTGTTCGGCACCACGGTGGAGGAGGTGCGATGGCGCGACTGTGTGCGCTACGTCCAGAGCAGCATGGAGAACGCGGTGGGCGCGCTGTACGTGCGGGAGACCTTCGCTGGAGAAAGCAAACGCATGGTGGGTTCAGCCGTCCGGTTGGAGGCTCCATCACTCAACCGTGTGTCGTTGTGGCGGTAGAATTTAGAAGGCGTTTGGACATTTGTGAACCGTCACTATCTACCACTGTTAGTTGCGCTGGCTAAAAGTGGAACGTACCCTCTGGGAACTATACAAACCCCGTCTTGTTTCTTTCAAGTCCACGTTCTGTATAAAGTTTGCCGTATCTATATCCAGGTCAGCGACCTCATCGGTAAGATCCAGGAAGCGTACGTGGAAACCCTGGAGGAGCTGAGCTGGTTGGACGCGCCGTCTAAGGAGAAGGCCAGAGAGAAGGTGACCACGCCCTCACACACACACACACACACACACACACACACACACACACACACACACCCTGCTTGTCAGAGAGGAGGTGCTGTTGGTTGACTCCAGTTGTTCGTCTATCGCAGGCCATGGCCATAAAGGAGCACATTGGGTATCCAGACCACATTCTGGAGAAGAACAATCAGAAGCTGGATGAGGAGTACGCCCATGTAAGTAGGAATGGTGCATCTGATCTGTCTGTCTGTCTGTCTGCGATCGACCACTAGAATATACTTCTGAACGTACGGTATGTTGCAATTACCTTCCACATGATTTCTCCTCTGTAGCTTAATTTTAGCGAAGATAACTACTTTGAGAACATCCTTGAAAACCTCCAGTGTGAGGCACACAAAAGCCTGAAGAAACTCAGAGAACCAGTTGACTCCGACCTGTGAGTTATATCACACACAACAACCCTTACTATCACTACCACTACTACTACTACTACCACTGCTTCTTTAATATAGTAGTGTAATGATATCATGATAATATCCATCAACAATGACTCAGATGGCCCAACCATCAGCACCATAACAGAAAGCGTATGTTCAGCCAGCTTAGTCACCCCCTCTGTGTTTACTTAGATGGATCATTGGTGCTGCTGTAGTGAATGCGTTTTACTCACCAAACAGAAACCAGATCGGTAAGACATCCCCACTTTCCTCCTTGTCACAAAGCCTCAATCCCATTCTGCTGAAAGATAAGATAATAAATAAAAGAGATAACTGTAGTTTGAAACTGAAGACTGAATCATGACCCCCTCATATGGGGAAACATTTGTAATGGTCCTATGCCAAATGCAATGCTGCTGAGAATCCGATGATGGAGAACAGAAAGGAGGGTTTTGCCTAACACAGAATAAGCATGACATATGTGAATGGATGCTTACACAGCCAATGCTAAAGCACTAACTGAATAATACTATTAAATAATCATATATCTTTAGACTCCTTCATATCCTTCTACTCTGGCTCCTGTTGAGTCTGCTCTATTTTATTTTCTTGTTTCAGTATTTCCTGCAGGCATTCTGCAGCCACCTTTTTTCAGTAAGCATCAGCCGCAGGCCCTTAACTTTGGTGGGATCGGCATGGTGATTGGACACGAGATCACACATGGGTTTGATGACAACGGTGGGCAGGATTGATACCGTCACGTTTTCCTCTTAATAATGATCATTCTTTTCAACTTGAAATTGCACCATTCTTTAGTGGTTTTGACGGTGACTAACACCATCACATCATCGCATTGGGATTCTGTCTCCGGGGGGAATCTCGTGAGATTGTTTCTCGACTATGTCACTGTGTTTGGGTAAACTGTGTTTAACTTGGATCTTATTTTTGGTTGCAGGGCGCAATTTCGACAAGGATGGTAACATGCTCAACTGGTGGAGTAATTACTCTGCTGAGCACTTTAAAGAGCAGTCCCAGTGCATGGTGCAACAGTACGGGAACTTCAACTGGAAGCTTGCAGGTGGACAGAATGTAAGTCGAGTATTAATGTTATTATTTTGCGTTAGGATGTCTCTGGACTAGAGATAAATAGCATGGATGTCAGGACACAGTGACTGACACGTGTTTTTATGTGTGTGACATCAGGTCAGCGGTATCAGCACACTGGGGGAAAACATTGCAGACAATGGAGGAGTGAGGCAAGCTTTTAAGGTAGGATGTTTGCCATCAGCCACCATTCGACCGGAAAAAAGGCCATAAGCCTTACATACATTTAAAATTACAATTGTTTCCTGTGTGTGTGTGTGTGTGTGTGTGTGTGTGTGTGTGTGTGTGTGTGTGTGTGTGTGTGTGTGTGTGTGTGTGTGTGTGTGTGTGTCTAGGCGTATCTGAAGTGGGTGGCTAGAGAAGGTGAAGAGCCTCATTTACCTGGACTAGACCTGGATCATAAGCAGCTTTTCTTTCTTAACTTTGCCCAGGTAACTCCAAAACACACTCTAAAGCACATTCCAGGTGTCAAATATGATTTCCGTATGACCTTGTGCATTTACTTTGTTCTTTCTACCTTCCGGAGAACAAAAAACTCCCTTAAGAATGTTTTTTTCCTAATATACTATCCATTTCCTGATATACTGTCTATTCTTCACAAATAAACAATAAGGAATGTGGGGGTCGCCGTTGACGGACAGAGTGCTACAAAGATATCTCAATTCAACGCGATAGGATTTGCCAAAGAAAAGACTTCTGTTGGGCCAGAGAAAATAAACCATAACAGGCCTCTAGTCAGTTAGTCAGAAATCAGGCCCTAAATAAACAGGCTTTATCGACATACTTTTTAAACGTCACACACTCCACTGAGAGTTAAGTCGGTGGGAGGGTCAATGAATAAATCATGAAAGCTAGCTCAATGAAAGAAAACAAATGTCCTATTCCTGTTCATTCCCATAACATGCAGCGGTGTATCGTTTTTCAAAGATCCCACTGTATTTGCATCAATTATAAAACACAAAGAAGGGTCACATTTGTATTGGTTTTAAAGCCAAATATGTTTCTTAGGGTCTATTGTGACCGCTGATTTTCAAGACCATTCATGGTCATGAGAAGATCTTTCAGTCCAAACTAACACAGTTGTTTTCCCAGGTTTGGTGTGGTGCCTATCGTCCTGAGTATGCAAGCCAGTCCATCAAAACCGACTCCCACAGTCCCCTAGAATACAGGTCAGTCCACACATTGTTACCATTACAGATCATCATTTAGATTCAAGATTGATTCAGCATTCATTACACCTGATATGTCTCCTTTGCTCAGAGTTCTTGGATCCCTCCAGAACTTTGAAGCCTTCTCCGAAGCGTTCCAGTGTGAAAAAGGCAGCCTTATGAATCCTGAGATGAAATGTCGGGTCTGGTAGACCTTTCTGGTACTTTTGCTATTTATTGCTATGGATAACTCATGAAAATCCGGTGAACATCTTGAAACCAACAGAGATATCCTGCGTGAACTCCATCTGCAATATCTCCCTCTCTATATATATATGTATTTACAATGGCGAAAGATCACACACATTTACATATTAACATTCTCTTGAGGAAACTCGAGCTGTTGTTTTCGAGACTGGACGTGTATATACGTATGTCAGTAAACACAAGAAAGGAATAGATTAATGCTTCTCATATTTGAAGTCCTGCCTGTGGTCACTAGTCTCTGCTTACAAACGGTCACACTGTGTCCTTCTGGGGGCGTAAGTGAAAACAGCTATGTAAAACAAACAAACGAAGAGTGTGGTGAACGCTGAGGCCGACAGCTGGGCTTAACGGGCTTTACCAACACTTCTTGAATTAATCCTTTGGAAATATGGGAAGGATCTTCGTGATTTTTCCCAATCTGTGGGCACATAGTTGCCTTGTTGTGTTTGCTTTTATTCTCTTCGAATCAAAACATTGAAAAAGAAGAACAAGCAACAGTGTCGTTCTGCCGAAAGCTTGAAAATTAGAGAAATGTATGATGGGAGTTTTGCTGAAGCAGAGCTAAATATAATTAGTCACACTATGAGGCTTTGGTCATTCACTGTAAAATGAAAGAAATTACATGAAGACTTTAAGACTGTTAAATCTTTCCAGCTTTAACAAAAAAAAAACATTTATTAAATACTGACAGATTAACATATCTTTTTACAGTGAACTTGTACAGCGTGAATACACATTTAAAATGTAAAAGCTATTAAGAATTTGTATTCATACCGCATATCATCCAACTCCATTCTCTCACAGCCGAATTGCAAACTTTATGCCATCGAGCATGGTGTTAGATTCATGGGAGGTTGAGGTACAAGTGTGGTTTCTGTATGCCTGAGAACGTATTCCTAAAAGTTTATACAAGGGTCGGCAATACCTTGGAGAGAAACAGTTCACCCAAGTGCAGATTGGACAGAAATGTATGGCTTATTTTACTATAATAATAAAATCTTGTATCCTATCTGCTAGTTAAGGAAAGTCTTGACATTGGGGACTGAATCCGGTCAAACTGATACTCCACCCCATAACCCAGACGTCTCCTGGACTCCCTCTGCCCATTCTACCTTGTGTTGTCAAATAGGACATGACCTTTGACCTATGTGCCGTTTATGTTACGTACATGTTCTTCAAGTCCCTAATAACCAAGTGTGTTTGTGGTTCAAGTGATAGATACACATTTCTGGACAACAATAGATATCTTTTTGAGAAATATCTGTGAGTTTACTTTTTGATAAACAAAGTGACACAAAATACTCTTTGGTCAAGAAATTCAAGGAGGGGAAAAAACATCTGTTATACTCGAAGCTTTGTGATCCCCACCCTGAGGCGACGGGTGCGGTGGCGGTCACGTACAGTTGAACTCTCTTGGAAACCTTTTATCCGAGACGTTAGTGGCCCTTAGCGGCCACAGCCAAATTAGTTAGCGAGCAGAGTGCCAGAGAGGGACATAGCTGGACAAGCATCATATGAAGTGGTCTACCCTGTGATCTCATATTGATCAGTGGCGTGCACATGAAAGAAAGCGAGGCAGAGAGATAGAGAGACAGAGCGAGTGGGGGAGACAGACAGACAGAGCGAGAGAGTGAGCGAGGGAGAGAGACAGAGAGCGAGAGTGGGAGAGAGGTTTTGTCCATGGAGCTGTATGAAGCTGGCCACTCTGGGTCCTAGGCATTAGCGTGGCCATTACGGAGTCGCGCGGGGTGGGTGGGGGGTCTGGACTGTTATTTTCTACCTTGATTAACGGGTAATGACAGCGGAACACGGGAGCAGAACATAGGGATGACAGAGAGAGGGTTCACCTATATGACCAATCAGGTTGTGGTGTTGTTGCTGTTGTTGTTGTTGTCGTTGTTGTTGTTGTTGTGGCAGCAGCCATGGAGGAACATCTGGCACCAATTGTTCTTCATCCTAGTGTAGTAGGCAGTGGGACTACTCTACATTACAGCACGGGAATAACAGTGTGAACGCAGATTTGCTGATCAAAACCTGTTTTTATGTACCTAAAAACCTGTTTTAACGTATGCAATATCAATATCATATTCAAGCGTAGCCATGTTGATGTAGCCTATAGGGAAGAATATCGTATTAAGGTCGTAGTTAGTTACTTCTTCTTCTGAACAATTATTCAAATACCAGTTCAAATACATTCACCCTTATCTCAATATCTACTACGCATATCTATCTTCTATGTAAAAATTGAACTTGTATGTTATGTCTTGTGGCAACCCATTCCCTACCATACAGACTAGAGTCTATATCACTCATAATAGTGCCGATATGTAAAATTTAAAATTTTCAACTGTAAAATTTTCAGTTTATTTGAGGAGGACCATCCCCATGCTCACAATGTATCCTCTCATGCTAATGTAAGAGGCTTTGGATAATGGTGGGTCCAAAATGACTTTAATTTCCACAAAGTTCCCTGAAACTGAACTTTCGGACAGCGCAGGCAGAATGCAGCTGGGAAGGGTGACTGACACTATCACTATTCAGACCCAACAAGGGTTCAGATTTGGCAACTGTATTGAACCTATTTCCTTTAGTGAGCTGTTAAAGTGCAACAAAATAAAGTAAGCAAACTCCCTGCTGAATCAAGTTCACTGGAAAGTTGATCAGGTAGTAATCAGTGAGAGATGAGGTCTGCAGCCGTGGGACAACCAGGAAACGTAGCATTACTCCAGGTAGCCCGACATATACAGTACATAGCTTTCATGTGGAGATTAAGCATTGCTGGTGGGCCGGTGGACATGTGTCACTGAGCACGGACCAAATTAATGTAGCATTTCCAGCTCTTATTCTGTTTCTTACACATTGAGAAAAGATTGAATATAATCAACGACACTACTTATATATAGTACTTTTAAATTGTTATATATTATGTAACTGAATATATAACTGAAAGATATATTAGTTGTCTATTATATTATTCAGTAATATGGTATATATTTTGCTGTAACTACATGAAATAATATGGAGGCCTAATTACAATGTGATGTTCATAATGTGGAGGTGAATACAGTGAAGGTCATCGTGTTATTTCCGTGCTGTAACGTCGCTACCCGTCGAAAGTCCCATTGGGGATGCCTTCCTAAGTTCAACATGACTGTTAGTTTGTGACCATATAGACTGCTACAATGAATGTGCCAATGGAAGCTTTATACGCTCAGCCTGTTTACTCTACATATTGGCTAACACTGTTTTCGACTGGGGGAAATTGAAAACCTCTGTGACTAGGGACTGTTCAACTGAGAGTACTAATACTGATATACTTGGATAGTGTGTTGCCGTCTAAAGCAGCTATTACCACTTTTCACAAAAACATAAGCTAACCAACAATATAGTTTGGCTTTGATATTTTAGAAGCAACTGCTTGGCCTTTTGTAGATTTTTCTCACGTTCTCCTTAAATGTAAGGAAACAGTTGAATCCTTATTGTATCGAGTACAATAGCTAGGTTATATACAGTGTGATGTTATAGACAAAATGTTCTGTATGTTCTCTACAGTCGTGATAACAAATCAACAGAATTCAGAGGTGGGGAAATATATGGCTTGCAATTCTTAACTGTTCTTTTAGCTTTATATTCTTGTTGTAAAATCATTTTAAGAGTAATCATCAAGTGCTAATCCTAATGGTACATATATGTTGCTTTATATGTCTGTTATAGCAGCCATAAACCAACCAAACCAGAGAAAGTTTATTTATCTACATGAGTATTTATAATATACCCTTGTTGCTCTGCATAAGTATTAAAGGATGTTATATGAATGTTTCTGCTGCTATGTAATTATTGAGACTGCTATTTTTGTGACTCAAATATGTCATTAATTCCATTAAAGTATCTTTACTTGTATGGTCTCAATGTGTACCTTGAATGTATCATTGTATTCACAGACAATGCAAAAACATTTACAATAATCTTAAATGAATAATAATAATAAATTAAGTCATGGTTGAAATGATAGAAAATAGATTTTCCAATTCATATTTCATGAAGAATGGGGGAAAGGTTCTGAGCAGGATACAGATATGTAGTTAATGGCTAGAATTCCTAGGTATAAAGTAATAATGTCTTGGTATTCAAGTATACAAAAGCAGTTTTAAATTCAGTTCTATAGACGTTTATTCCGTACATACAAGATTGTACAGGGAATTAAAATATATTTAGATATGTAAGACTCTTCATAGAATAGTGACATATACTATGTAACACACAATATCCTTCTTTTTTATATTATTAAATAAGTATAACTATTTCAATCTCACAATTTCACCAAAGAGAGTGTGACTGAAAATAAATGGTGGTGATATAATGATTCACGCAAGATTTTACAAATATCAGTTTCTTCTCAGTAAAGGGACAAAATGTTCCTCTTGGTGGGATCACAGTCCGCGAGGCCATCATCGCGTACAAACTTCGTCATTGCACTGCAGGGAGTTAAAAATAAATAAAGAAGAGATCAAATTCAGATCAAACCAGTCGAAAGAATCTATTAAATATACAGGTTACAGTATACTGTATACATAAGTATAGATTGATAGAGTTAGCTAACCCCTTGATAGAGTTAGCTAACCCTAAGTATCAATAACTGGACTGGAATGCCAATAACCTGAATGGTACATATTGTCCAGGCCTAATGGTTCAGACTGGAAACAAAAACAAATAGGAGCGATAAATCAAGTAGACTACACAGACGTTTCCATACAAGGTTTATGAGCCACATGATAACCATCTCTCTCCTAGGGTGGTGAATAGCAAGTTAATTTGAGACGCTGTGCAGACACACTGTAAGTAATCGCACTTTCTGATTCCCCTGGGGCAGAACTCAGTGAGTTGAGTTTGGGGAAATAGGAACAAGGCACATTTACTGCTATATATGTACGGTTTAAAAGAGCCACATTAAGCTGTAAGGTTGTACCTCCTTAATGTTTTGTTTAAAAAACAACACATGTTTAACTGTCTGTCTGGAACAGATGTATACACCCTCCCTACTTTTTCTTTCTAAAATATAGCAGGGAAAACATGCACGCACACACACACACATTATATTTTTATATAAATTATGTCAGCTCAAAATATTTTATGAAAGGCCCATAAAGCCATACCCATAGAAATAGGAGGAGAATAGGAGATAGGAGATTCTGATTATGCTGATGGGAACCAGACTATGTTTTTTTGGCATGAAGCACAGACTGCTGAGTCCCCAGTCCACCCCAAAACTGGTCATATAGCACTTAACAAAACAACTCTGTGATTTTAAGCCAAACCTGTAATTCAAAAAGCCAATATTAAATATTGTATAAATAAAAGGATAAATGCCCATGTTGCCTTGCTTTCAACCTTTGCTATCTTGCTATAAGCACAAAAAAAAGATAAGCGGGGAACATCTCTCAGTAGGCAGTTTGACAAATTAGCAGTTAGCAGTTCCAGTAAAGTCCTTTACGGGTGAATGGTGAAAGTCCCGTCCATGAACTCCGGTGACATACACATTGCAGTGATAAAACACATTGGGGAAAGACCCGGGCAAACATACATTAGTCTATGGAAAACCGCCTTCCCTTGATGATCTCTTAAAAGGCGTGATCCTGTGTTGTCAGCCACAACACACACGTCTTTAGGCAAATGTCTCAGGGGTTTAGTTCAAGGAAATCAACTTGGTCTCGGCTAAATTCAAGGAACTGACCATGGGTCTGCCTGTGTGTGTGTGTGTGTGTGGGTGCTGATCAGTGGCGGCTGGTGGTTTTTAAAGTGAGGGAGGAAGGACTGCACGCTTGGTTGCCATTGGCCTGCTTGCACTATTAGTGGTGTATGGTGGCATAAGTATGTGAGAATCAAGTTGTTTCAGGGTGTTTTGGTGAACTACAAAATAGCAGGGAGGGATAATTATGTGAATAAAATTGATACAAATCCACCAGTGGCAGCATTGTACTTTGAAAGCTGGTGGGCAGCATGTCTTGGACTACAAGGGCAGAAGGAAAGGATGCAAAGCCTCTTGATTTGTAAAACCGAATGAAAAAATCGATCATTGGGCCTATTTTTGCCCTCAATGACTAAAGCTATTGGTTGTAATTTGGCTATGTTTATTTTCAGCTACAATTGTTTTCAGAAAAATTAAGACACAAGTGATGCCATTTAAAATGCCTCATGCTCTGAATCATTCACTAACATTCTTTCCAAAATATTAAACAGAATGGTCAGAGTAACAAACAATAAAAAGAACATAAAAAAAATAAAACAAGAACATAATTTCACAACTATTGACATGGGCTGTAAGCCTAACATTGTTTGAGGCAAATCCATGTTAATGGATGTTTCAGAATGTTGGTCATGGTGTTAAGCCAAATAAGATTGAGGGACTTCATTTATAAATCAAGTCAATCCTCCTCGCTGTTTGTGTTGCAAAGATATCAGTGACCTGTTCATACCAAACAGGATATTTTTTAAGTGATTTCAGAATAACGGCGAGTGTAACGCCACGTTTTCGCCACCCTTTCAGACGGCTTGGTAACCCAACAGTGGAGTACCAAAAAATAAGGTTTCAGCGAGTTTATTTCGGCTGACTTTTGGCGGTGGAAACGCCAATATAAGCGAACCGAACCGCACCGATCCGCACCGCTCGGTGGAAACGCCAGCGAACAGTGCCGCACTGTACCGCAACGAACAGTAGCGCACCGCTCAGTGGAAACGATACATACGAGCGGGTTCGTTGGTTCTCGTAGTCTAGAGACTTGAGGGGATAAACCCTCCCTCCGGGCTGCTCCACAGCCAGGGCTCCTGCTTATTGGTTCATAGCGCAGCCAGGGCTCCAGCCTATTCGTGAATAGACGTTGACGCGATTCAGATCCCTTATGCCGCTTTTCCACCGCCAGTACCAACTCGACTCGACTCGACTCGCCTCGACTCAACTCGGTTTGGTTGCGTTTCCATCTAAAAAAGTACCTCTTCAATGTGGGCGGGTCGTAGAAAAGAACCTCTCCACCATGGGCGGGTCGTCATTAGGTTTTAATCACGGGAGACGCGATTCCCGGGAAATCTGAATCTGATCAAGACTATTTCCTGATTCCCGGGAAAGGTTATGATGGGAAATAAAATAAAATAAAATAAAAAGCGCAATGACTGCGCGTCTATTGTTGTCATACGGTAACGTTGATAGAGGCGAAACTCGAGCCCTATAGGAAAGGAACGACACTGAAACGAAACAGCGAAACGCCGGTCCGTGGACTCCAGCCACGCCGGACACACACAACCACGCCCGACACACATAACGACGCGCAGCCTAACTAGCCCCGGGAAAGGAGCGACACACACGGCGAAACGCTGATCAGTGTCCCCCTCGGGAGCGGGTTCGTGGACTCCAACCACGCCGGACACAACTTAACTTGAGTGAATATTCCCATTTACAGCCGCTGGCCAATCAGTTACCAGCAGCCTGTTTACGTCACACAAAAGTACCTACTCCGCTGGCATGGAACCTCGACGGAGGTAGTACTAAAAAAAAGTACCCGGTACTAGGTACCAGGTACTTTTTTTGCCAATGGAAACGCAAATAAGGCGTGGCGAGTCGAGTCGAGTCGAGTCGAGTCGAGTCGAGTAGGTACTGGCGGTGGAAAAGCGGCATTAGCTAGTCCCACCCACTCAGAGGAGGACTTTCCTCCTCTCTCCCATTGATCCCCATGTTATCCACCGGCCGCCAGTAGTGCCCGAGAAATGAATGGGAGTCAATGGAGGCTGAGGGAGGACCGTCCTCCCCGAAGTAATATTCAATAGGCGATAGGGGGTGCTAATATCCCTTTACCCAGGGAAACGAACATTACATATAAAAAGGCATTAAAGTAGTCATATTTAAGGGCATTAATTCATTACAGTAGTCTGGGCAATCTACACTTTTTATTCTCAACAATGTTAAGGAGGATCTTCCTCCCCCTCCTCACTAGAGAAGCCTCCACTCCAGTGTGACACTGCTTTCTTCCAGAGAAATCACAACATCTCTGTCCTGCGATGATTAAAGGACAATGGTCACTACTTCATGCGTTCCTATGTTTGAATCACATGTCTAAGCCACGTTTGATTCTTTATGCAGAAGGCCTTGGCGTTGGGGAAAGTTTCAGGGTGGTAACGCATCTCTTCACGCTTGCCGCCGAGGCTTCGGTTAAGACAATGTTGTTCTTGTTTGCCGAATACTTGAATGACAACCATCTGTCATCAGACGTGTCACGGTGATTTTTGAAAGGGACGCATCCTCGTGCCAAGGCCGCAAGCCTACTCACGTACGCAGGCCTTTTTAAAAGACCCTGACGGGTCACAAGGTCTCCCCAGTATCCACAGGCGATGTGCATTGGGACACAGGCCCTAGGATGCTATTCCTCTCAACACTGAGAATTAACTGTTTTGTCTCTTAACTTTTTTGTTTTATTATTTTCCTTAAGCCCCAATTCAAATGGTCGGAATTACCATGTATTAAACAGTGACAAATCTTTTTTTCGGTTTTAGAAGTTTTACAGCGGGCCAGTGGCGCAATGGATAACGCGTCTGACTACGGATCAGAAGATTCCAGGTTCGACTCCTGGCTGGCTCGATCCTTTTCCCCATAGGCAGAGCTTTCTGGGGCTGAGAACCATGTATCCAAAAGTTAGAAATTAGCCACACAAGTTTAAATGGTGGGAGAAGGGATACAAGTAAAGAAACTTTATTTCTTTTTAGGCTACTTTTGACCTTTTTGTCACATTAGAAATTGTTGTCACATGGTAAAGCCGAAACGGTATAGCTGAGATGGTATAGCCCGTCAAATTAGGTATAAGTGGCATCTTCTGTGGTCATACCCAGGGTCATGCATGACAGCAGATATATCCTCAACTGTTGAACCAGGAGAATTACCCCGTGATCACTGGGTATGCCCACTGATCAGAACTTCAAGTGAGGATTGCCAAATTCAGGGTTCAACCCCAGCCAAGCTATGGTTTATATATCTTATTGTTCTTGGGTCTCACCGATGGCATCTGTCCCTCCTGTGCGTTGGTTGACACACCCAGTGCCTTGGAGATGTCTTCTAAAGGCACAAAATCTCCTGGGCTGTCCTGGACAAAGTGGAGCAGCACCTTCTCTCCACCTTTACAATACACAGAAATGTGAAGGAAAATAATGCAAATGTCAACAGATGCAAATGTATGAGTACAATACACAGTTTGATAGTCAACGGTTATTTTTCTATCCACCACTCACATTTTGTTATACTACATTGCCCTCTAGTGGGAGAGGAGTTCCTCCCAAGACAAGTGCTAATGAATAACTCTCAAAATCCCCAAACTGGGCTGCAGAATTCAGGTGGACTTGAGAGGCCTAGATGGGCACATGGAGGGAAGCACTAGTCTGGGGATGCTCCCCCTGCAAAATGTTAGCCTTTCTAAAACACATTTCCTGCCCATATTCAAAACCTCACAGAGGGAATTGTCGTAATTGAATTTTTTGAAAAATAAAATCCAAAGCCCTATTGGCAAGATGTTGGATCTTATTATGTATTAACTTATACATAAGCCTATCATTTCATTATATTTCAAACCCAACTCCGATAATACCAAATCATTTTTCTAATTGCTGCCTTTATTGAATTATGTATGTTAAAGAAGATTATTTGTTTTCCTTTATCACCACCCTCTCTCGATGCATGTTTGTTGAATCGCCTTTTTTTCTCAGATTCGGATTTCCAATTAGAATAATGTGTCCTTGTAAAAACGTGGTCTCTGTCTTTTATTGCGCCGAATGGACGGTGCTCGTGGATGCGCCACTAGGCTGCAGGGCAGTCACTAAATCAGCGAGTGAGGGGCAGGGGCTGGCAGTGGCTCTTCTGTTGCCTGCTTATTGGGGATTGTTACTAGGTACTTTGATAAGGAAAGCGTACATAATCATAGGGGACAACAGAGAGAGCCAGAGAGAGAGAGCGAGACAGAAAGAGAGAGACAGAGCCAGAGACAGAGACTTAGACAGAGACAGAGACAGAGACAGATGGTGTGTTCCAGATGCCTCGGACACCAGCCTACCGAGTTGCAAGTGGGTAAATCTCCCAGCTTACTTGCTGCATTTCACAGAGGCACGCCCCCTTTTGGCCAGTCCCCCTCGGAATTCTGAGAGTATAACGACTTCAGTGAGGCGACTCGACAAAAAAAATGGCTGTGCCTATAAAGATATTTATTTTCTTTGTATTTGTACCACGTTGGTCATTTTAAAGTTGATTTTAAATGCTCTTACACACTTGATTATGAACGAAAACTTTACGATTATTAGTATTTTATAGTTTGGGGGACAAGAGAAGGGGCTTTTGACACAAGTATGCAAGGCTTTGAACGCCATGCAAGCTATTCACTGTGTCTTGGCTCCATTTTATTGTTCTTGGGATCTGGTAAGGAATACCAGATCCCCTTTGCCCCTTCCAGTGCCGTCTTTTGGCCCGCTCAAAATATAAAATGAACAACCTAAATTCACACTTGCAGAATCCAATTATTATTATTATAAAGTATTAATTTGAGCAATTTTCTTCTAATAATAAGCCTGAAGAAAAGGGAGGCTAACGACATCTCTTGTTACCCCCTGGTCCTTATCTCAGTATGTAAGTTGAGCTTTGTTATCTGCACAATGTCAGAGCCTACCTTTTGCAACAATCAGCATTCCTCCACTCTGTAATAAATCCCCTGAGAAGTTCCCCTGGATGCCTTGAGCACTGGCCTGGAAAACAACAGACATGGCAGCTGGTCAGAAGGCCGTACATTCTGCTACCTGTTGAGGTTTTAGACAAAACAGGGCACTGCTCTGATAGTAGAAGATTACAAGTAGACGTTTTGAAGAAAAGGTGTCTACACAGCTAGTTCCCACTTTCAACATGGACTTATTTTGTGGTCAATGTGGGATTTTTTTTTTTTTATGTTGTTCTTCATTCACTTGGGTTTACTTTGGGCTTGACTCAGTATATGTTCTTTTTTAACTAAACTTTTTTAAATGTAAAAAAAGAAAACCCCTTCATCTGTGCATATTGGCTGATGCACAGATGTTAGAATATAAATTCCTTATTGTGCTCTTGCTTATTCTACTTAAATAATTACTGCATCAAACCAAACCACAATTGGTTCTGGTTTGACCCGTTTAATATTTCAAGTCAAACAATTGTGTTAAAGGCTTAGAAACAATACTGCCCAACAAAAACTGTGCAACAACAAAGGACAAAGTTCAAAGAACCATATTATATTGAGGGGGCGTGGCCAAGACATGGGTGGTAGGTGGAGAGCAACGTATGGCTGGTTGGAGGAGCAGAGGCGATACAGGGACTCTTTGATATTGTGTGTGTTCTCTCTTACAGTGAGACTTAGTGCTGGACTGCAGTGAGTCACTGCCTGAAGAACTCAAGAAACACGGTGCACCAGCAGTTTCTACGAGCCTGTGGTGTCATTAGTTACAATTAACTTTTTTCTATCTAATACTTAAATACACTACAGAGCGATGTCATCAAAGGCAATACATCTTAGCCTCACAAAAATCCATGTTCGTCAGGTATAAGCACCTTTCTGTCTAGAAATCACAAATCACAAAAAAAGTTCAAATCACTTGAGAACACTGAGAGGCTGAACGCTTCATCGACTTCTTGACAGAAAGTTGCTCATACGTGACGAACATTGATTTTTGTGAAAACAAAGGCATTACAAAACAAAGAGGATGACCTAAGCTGTCCGTAAAGGTCCAATATTGGTGACTTTACCACTATTAAATACAAACAGATAGGACTTATGTTTTCATTTATAGGGCTCTCCATGGAGTGAATTGCAAGAGGCTGCAGTAATGTGAACATCCTCTTAGTAGCTTGCGGCTACATCTTACCTTTGCAGCCACAGCTCTCACTTTTTTCCCTAAGCCGGCAGGAACCACACTCAAGGCTGTGTACCTGCGTCGCAAAACAGTCAATGAATCCTTGTCATTTCGAAACAGTTTGCAGAATGAGTCTTGAAAATACATTAAAAAAAAAAAGGTTTGCTATGCTCACCTTTTGAAGCCTAAATCCTTGTAAGTCTTCTTCTTTTCATCAATATAAAGAGCTTCAGAAGAAATGATTGATAAACATAAGCAAGTTATGTAAAGTAGGAATTGTGCAAGAATGACAATAGGGATTTTTCATAGAGACCACAAGGGGGCGACAGTGTTGGGATACATCTGCTAGTCGTCACCTGAGATGTAGGCCCTATTAATATATATATATATATATATATATATATATACACACATATATATATATATACACACATATATATATATATACATAATATGCTGAATGAAAATATCACACCTCCTTTAAAAAAACCTTGTTCCCTGAAGTCCTGCAGGCCATTCTCCTCTGGACCGATGCCCACCAGGGCTATGTTGTGAGCCCTCAGGTCGGGCTCCAGCTTGCTTATTTCAGCCGCAGTCCACCGACACACCTGGCATCCAAACCGGCGTAGGAAGAACAAGACCACCGTCTGTTCCTTCCATAGAGACTGGACCTCTATATCCTTAAAACAGATTTAAACCTTGTAAGTTCAACACAAATTAAGATAAATTGGTACTTTATTAATCCCAGATAGGAAAGATAGGTTTCACAGCGGCAAGTACAGGAAAGAAGTAGATATACACAATTTATAAAACATGTTTATTATAAAATATGGCTGCACAATATAAATACAGAAGATATTCATATATACACACACAATGAGAGAATTAGCAATGTAAATATAAAAAGTATGTCAACAGTTGGAAGTGGACGTTATTGACCGGTGTACATACGCACATACGTGTTTTAAGTGCCCAGTATACGCTACATTGAATACATCAATTATAACAACATATAATTGTCAGTATATACCTTGTTAAACAGATCTTATGTGAAGTCATATATCAACACATGTTCTGTGACAGGGTCACATTAGTGTCACTATATGCATCTGCCATATGCATTCATAAGTCATTGGCACCATGGGGGGCCCATTCACGACCAATTAAGCTTACAGTAATGCCTTTATTACGTAGTTACGTCATTATGGGTGCCCCACATTAGGACAGCCAACAGCTTGAGCAAACTAGTTATGTAGTCTTTACAATTAGGCGTATAGGGATAGTTACCATGATATAGCTAATGAGACAATCACACAACGTACCTCGCCAGAGTCTGTCTTTTTCAACAGGTTCTTTCCAACTTCAGTTAGATCAATCTTTGCCATTGTTTATTTGGCACTTGGTTACGAAAGGCGATTTAAACAGCCACCCGAGTAAGCTATTTTTTTCTGTAAACGCAACTGTTACAAAACATTTTTTTTTACTATATCCTGATACGCCCAGTAGAGACTTATGGGCCAACCATATTTCTATAGTCCGCCCATCGCGGCAAAGAAGACTAAAGAGCCGTTGCTTGGCTTGCACAACTCAATAGTAGGCCTATGCATATGCAAGTTTATATGCATAGGAAGCCTCCTCCCCTTGTTACGCCCACATTAAAGTTCATGTTCATGTTTGTTCCCCACGAGAATTGTAAAACATGTTTAGGCATAAGCCTAAAATATAGCTAGATATGATCCATAGGGCCTACATAATTTTTTTTAAACACTATTATATACAGTAAGTCTACGTGCTCAAATATTATATTTATAGAATGATTGTTGACAGATAAGTATAATAAGCATAAATAAATAATTAACGATATAAATGCTTAGCTTTTAGATTCAGCCAAAGTCCCTTAATGTAAAGGTCAATGTAAATACCATACGGGATGGTGGCCAAAATAATAGAGCCTAGTAGAAACTACATAGACTACTGACTTCAGCTTTCCTGAAACGTGTATGATTGCCTACCACCTTACTAGTATCAATCATATTCATATTTTTTTACTTATATAGGCCAACTTATTAATTATATAAATATCTATGGTGGAAGGGTCACGGCACCAGGTTTACTTTCAGTAGGCGTGTGCTTGATGAAAGATTGGGCAGAGAGAGGATCCTTAAGTGTAGCGTTATGCTGGTCTAACGCAATGCAGTTTCCGGTCCTATACTTCCGGTGAGCTGTGCAAGCCAGATAACAGTGCCCGGGGCGAGAAGAATAAGAACATGACACAAAGAGTGTCGTCAACAACAACATGGAGACTAAATATGGAGCTTTGACGAAATATCGGACGAAGCAATAACGAAAACATGTAACGGAAACGGACAATCCACATTCGGACGTCCCTCCGCCGATGTAACTGAAAGTCCCGCCCTCCCTCTCTCTCGCCAGAACGGTCATTTGGAGCATCCTGTTCCAGGCGTTCCGTTGCGCGATGGGCTTGCCTGGGAATGAGGTACAAGTAAGTAAGGGATAAACACCTTGTCATACAGTCGGGATATAAGATCAAGATGGGAACACGCCTCACCTTCCATTGTCATTTACGCCAAGTGTTGATATTAGCCCGATAATGATGGACAGAGCATTCTCCATCGTTGTAGTCTCGAGACATTGACATGGTCAGCAGACAGGTCGTCCGCGTGGTGCTGATGCTGCAAGTCTCCCCTGCTTGGGAGGGGCATGACGTCACGGGAAAGACCGGGAGGAAGAAGCAACCGGGGAGTAAAGAAGAGGGGGGAGAAGAAGGGACGAAGGATATAGCGGGGGGTCATAAGGAAAATAACATGAATCCCGCACTTCACCGTACATGATTATAAATCATTACTAATGCTATGGTTTGTCTGTACACTGTAATGCGACCCTAAATGACGAGCCAATCGATAAGGTAATTATTTTCCCGTTTCATTCTGCACGCCTGCCTCCTTCTAACACCATTTGGTTGTGTATTCCCCCACATTGAAAAAATAATTGTCAAATTGAGTACACTATTATAGACAAGGAGTGGAATAGACAAACCCTACCACCGAACACCAATTTAGCTAGTATACCTTCATCACATAAAATGTGAGCGGAAAACCATCTGTGAGATAAATAGGCCAACATTTGGTTCATTGGGTGGACGGGGCTAACTGACATTTCGGTAGCTCTCCTTTGTGTGCTATATGATCGTTATCCATCATTTTCTTTAATGGAAACGGACCATGAGAACCATGCCGCATATTCCGTATTCAGCCATGCAAAAGCACGTGGGCTTTTGCGCACATCAAACATGCGCAGTGGTCACAGTGCAACCTGCCCACGAGGAGCGTCGTCGCCGCTGTCGGTCTGCTGCGTACTGCAGTGTCCTAAAAAACCGGTGTTCATGGGTCACGTGATTAGTATACATAAAACAATGTTTACATACATCCACGGAACCCAGATTATAAGAACACCGTGGGATGAGAGTGGACGCCGTCTGACACACAACACATCCTCAAGAGATGCCCTTGAGTCACGATGCATTTGTTTTTGTTTCATTGTTGTCATCAAAACATCTCCAACAGTCAACGTTTTGAGCGCTGCCGACAGCTGGGTTGAGAATGATGTCATCACCGGGCATGGGCACCCCCAGTGACCCCCTCTTGTCCAGCCCCCTGGGGCGGTCGAGTGCGGCTCACGAGTGCAGCATATGGAAGAGCACGCTCCCCAAAACGGCCAGCTTCCCCACGTCCACCACGCGCCACCTCAGCCACCGCGCCAACAACTTCCAAAGACACCCGAAGCACCGCAAACTGATCCGGCCGTCGCCGCCGCCGCCGCCCAACACGCCCTGTCCCCTGGGCCAGCTGGACCTCAGCGAGATCCCGCCCAGACGCACCTTCCCGGAGCTGCTCTTCAACGGCTGCGTGCTGTTTGGCATCGAGTTCAGCTACGCCATGGAGACGGCGTACGTCACGCCGGTGCTCCTTCAGATGGGGCTCCCCGACCAGTTCTACAGCCTGGTGTGGTTCATCAGCCCCATACTGGGTGAGTGAACACAGGCCAGGGTCAATGATCCACCTTTGTCTTTATCATTTTAAATGAGCCGTGTTCTGTAGCTGCTTATTTCAGTGGCAATTTTAACTCTATCCCATCTCTCTCTCTTGCTCTCTCTCTCTCTTTCTCTTTTTCTCTCGTTCTATCTTTCTCTCTCTCTCTCTCTCTCTCTTTCTCTTTTTCTCTCGTTCCATCTTTCTCTTTCTCTCTCTTTCTTTTTTTCTCTCGTTCTATCTTTCTCTCTCTCTCTCTTTCTCTTTTTCTCTCATTCCATCTTTCTCTCTCTCTCTCTCTCTCTTTTTCTCTCGTTCTCTCTCTCTCTCTCTCTCTCTTTCTCTTTTTCTCTCGTTCTCTCTCTCTCTCTCTCTCTCGCTTGAAGGCTTCCTGGTTCAGCCTTTCTTAGGAGCTTGGAGTGATCGCTGTACATCCCGGTTTGGTCGGAGGAGGCCATTCATCTTTGCATTGGCAATAGGTACACTGTCCTGGGAATGAGTTATCTGCTCCACTGTCACTCATCACCACTCAACTATACTACACTTTACCTCTTTAACTCTACTTCCTTTCTCCACTTAGGTGCTCTGCTGGGTCTAACTCTGGTACTCAATGGGCGGGACATTGGCAGTGCATTGGCCGACACAGCAACCAATCACAAGTGGGGTATCATCCTGACAATCTGCGGTGTTGTGCTGATGGACTTCAGTGCAGACTCCGCAGACAACCCCAGTCACGCCTACATGATGGACGTGTGCAGCCCAGAAGACCAGGATCGGGGTCTGAACATCCATGCATTGCTGGCAGGTTAGAAAACCCTATAGCATGCTTCCGTAAGGTTTAGGACAAAGGTTCTCAAAATGTATTTAGATATGGATATTAGACCAGAATACAGAGATTATACAATTTGTTCATCCTCCCCTCTTTTGTAACCTTGTTTGGCAAGTTATATTCATATTGATAACACTTTAAACTAGGCCTGGGCAATAAAACAATACATTATCGTATTGTGATAGACTTTTGATCAATATCAATATAAAACATGTTCAATATATATCGATAAGCGACTGAACCACCAAATCTATCAGCTAGATTTCGGTACCATACTTATTTACAATATTTTAGTGTTTTTCATTGTGGTATCGACATTGGAGTATTTAGTGTTTAAATCCAGCATGGTAATTCCTAGTCTTTTTAGGTCACTACAATTATCAACAGTATGATCCAAGTTATATCGTGACATGTCTTTCAGCCATATCGCCCAGGCATACTTTAAACCTTGTAGTTCAATTCTTTAGTTGTTTATGTTTTGGCATATCAGTTCCATCCAAATCAAATCATTGCAACTAACCTAACCTTTTGTATAGATACTTATGTGAACATAACCTGCTGACGGCCTGAACATGAACAATGAACCATAACATGGATCCCTTGAGCTCTTACAAAGCCTGCAACAAGCAACAGGCTTACAGACAGATAGCCTTCATTTGTAAATATGTCATGATTCGAGATTTGTTCTAATTGCATTTTAATGCTGTCCTTAATGCTGCCATGCAGGACTGGGAGGCGGGTTCGGATACATCGTGGGGGGCATCAACTGGGACAACACAGAGTTCGGAAGATCAATGGGAGGGCAGCTTCGGGTGGTGTACCTTTTCACCAGTGTTACCCTGGTCGTCGCCACGGTGATGACCCTGAACAGTATTCCAGAACGGCCGCTGCCAAAGAACCAGGCCTCCTCTGGTAAAAGCCACCTGAAGAGCCCCAGCCTCCCTCTTCCCCCCTCTCCTCCTGTCGCCCCTGGGGCAATGCCTGGGCTGGAGGAGGAGGAAGATGAGGGGGGGCTTTACGGGTACCAGTACACAGAGCACTTTACCCGCCACCGCGAACCCTTGGGTCAGTCTTGCAGTGCCAGCGCGCGCCTCTGCGAGGGCCTCGCCAGCCCCATTTCCCCCATGAGCCCCCTCACGCCCAAATACGGCAGCTTCATAAGCAGGGACGGCTCCCTCACAGGCATCAACGAGTTTGCCTCCTCCCTGGGAACCTCCTATATCGACAGTGTGCTCATAGACTGTTACGTAGGCCAGCAGAGCCCACAACCCGTGGACAGTGACGCAACAGCCCGGCCTTTGGCACCAGGGGACTCACCCCATCCTCAGGTGGCCGCGGGCCAGCTCGAGTCGAATGCCGGAGGGGGGTCTAAACTCCCCGTAGAGGCCAACCCAGCCGCCCCGCTGACCCAGCACGCAGTGGGACCTCAGACAGGAGAAGACGCTGCAGGGGCACCTCAAGGTGCGGCTGGATCGCATCGAGGCTCAAGTGCTGGCATCCTGAAACGTCCCCAGAGCCTTGCACTCATGAGTGATCTCATGGAAACGGAAGTTGTCGGTGTGGAGAACGGTCGCAGGAGGACGGTGACATTCAGCCAGCAGGTTTGCTTGTTTTTGTTTTCTTTCTTTTGTTGAGATGGCCTATTTACTTTCACATAGAAACAGCTGCAGTCGTTGATACATCGTCATAGATTCATACTTGATTCACTACTTGTTTTTTATGGGTGCACAGCATTGACTTTTGTTCTTTTTCTGGCAAATGAAGGTAGCAAACATATTGCTAAATGGGGTGCGCTATGAAAGCGACCTGGGTGAGAATGCGCAAGCCCAATCCCAGATGTCAATTAAGCTGTTGTGTGTGGCCATCTACAGGATGCCCCCCTCTCTGCGGAGCTTATGCACCAATCACTTTCTGGGTAAGAAGGACCCTTTCAGTTCACATTTTAAATGGTTCCTCCTTATTTAAATCCTCCTTTTGAATGACCTTCAAAGCTTCCTGTGTTGTTTGTACATGGATGGTACCTGTGTCTGTTTTAGGCTGGCTGTCCTTCGAGGGCATGCTGCTGTTCTACACTGACTTCATGGGGGAGGTGGTGTTTGAGGGGGACCCCAAAGCCCCCCATGACTCTGAGGCCTACCAGCGTTACAACGCTGGCGTCAGCATGGGCTGCTGGGGAATGTGCATCTATGCTTTTAGCGCGGCCTTCTACTCAGGTAAGCCTTTTGCACAATACACTAACTAGATCAGAGTAATTATGGGAGGGGTGGTTGATATATACTAAAGCATGAGTACTGGATAAAGACAATACGTTTATTAACAGAGATTTATCATACCACTTTGTTTATATTGGCTTTTTAGTCCTTCCTGTCGTTAAAGCTGTTAACCAGCTTTTTCTCTTGACTTGTTTTCCAGCCATACTGGAGAAGCTGGAGGAGCGCTTTTCCCTCCGATCTCTGTATTTCTTTGCCTACTTGGCATTTGGTCTGGGCACGGGCCTGGCCACTCTGTCCACCAACATCTATGTGATCCTCTCTTTGTGTGTCACATACGGGGTGCTGTTCTCCTCTCTATGCACGCTGCCTTACTCTCTGCTGTGTGAATACTACCAGAGTCCCCAGGTGGGTTAACAGACACACCATTTACTTCACCTGTACATTTCTGTCAATGATATTGAACTTTGTATTGTATATGCACTTGGCGTGTGTTTATTTCAAGCTATCTCATTGGTTGAAAAAATTATTTTATCTAGACCAATGAGATCGCTCAAAATATATTTTTTTTTCGCCTAATCAGATCGCTTGAAATAAATTGATTTTTTCGACCAATCAGATCGCTCAAAACAAATCACTTTTTTCGACCAATCAGATTGCTCAAAATAATAAAAGAATTTTGACTGATCAGATAGTTCCATATTAAAATGTATCGTCCCTGAATCGTATCGTAGCGCATGTATCTAGATAAGTATTGGATCGTCCTATAAAGGAGAGACCCCTAATATACGCCTACCTGCTTCTTAGTTTGTCAAGGTAACATGGTGGGATGTATAACTATTATTAAACCTCGTCACTGCACTACATATTTTGTTTGTTAGCATATCTCAGTATGCCTTCTCAACTGGTGCAGTGTCTACCTCCGTTGTCTAACTTCTACACAACTATGTTGTTATGTCCATAGTTTTGTGGCTCGTCTGAGGATGGGACCAGACGAGGGAAGGGGGTGGACATTTCTCTGCTCAGCTGCCAGTATTTCCTGGCTCAAATCCTGGTCTCGGTGGCGATGGGACCCCTGACCACGCTGGTGGGCGGGGCCCAGGGGGTGATGTACTTTTCAAGCCTGATGTCATTCGTGGGGTGTCTCTATTCCTCACTCTTCGTGGTGTATCATCTACCCCCACCTGAGGGTGAGCCTGCCGAAAGCGAGACCCAGCCTCTATTGGTGCACATTTAGAAATCGGTGTACGCTACACAAATTATTTTTCACACTTTTGATGCTTAATGTATCTTTTGCACAGCACTTATAGTCTTCACACGCTGCCACACACTGTACAGCACGATTACTTCATATTGACTCACTTAACTCAGAGCTAGACAGACAGACAGACATACATTGGCCTATTCTGTATTTCTATACATGACCGGTGTCCTTCATACAGTGTGTGTGCCCTTGCATTTCTTTCTCCTTAACGTTTCACTGAATGCAGAATGTGTGAATAGGATAGTGTTTTGTGTGTGTATGTGTGTCCGTGCGTGCATGTGTGAATTTATGTGTCCGCGTTTGTGTGTTCTGACTATATAATTCGTGTGTGATTGTTGTCTGATTTCTAACTGCTAAACCTTTCATCTCCCCTTACTTGTTTCTGTTTAGGATAGAAATGACTACCACATTTAACAAAAGCCTTTCTCTCTTTCCTTCTATTATTATTTGCCAAATGTCTGCATGAGCTAAATTATGCTTTCTCTAGGCCAATATAATTGGTTACATGGCCAAGAGAATGTCTAACTGCCTGTTTCTCTGAGCATATATTAGCATATAGCATTCACATAATTTAGTGACAGAATGTGCTACCAAATTCAGAACTTGCATTATGGTGCAAACACATGTAATATTTTGACACAGGCTCATAGAACTCTTAGTTTTTTTTTTTTTACATTCTTATGTATACACATTTTTGCTGGTGTACTCTTATTCGAGTCCTCAGCAGGGCTCTGATGTCATTTATATAATTAACGGACTCAAGCCATGAGGATTAAAATACAGTGAACATTGAAAAACACCCAAACACTCAGACTTGTGCAGTGCTGGTGCCTAGTCTCTGGGGCCCTCACAATAGCCATGAGCAGCACTGTGAGCTGCCCCTCTGCGGCTGGCCGTGGCGTTGTAATGACAGTGATTCTTGTCATTATCAGGAAGTGAAGTTGAAACTGGGGTGTGAATCAGCATTCAGTTGGAAACCAAACAGAGGAACCACAAAACTGATATGTTGACGGGCACTGAAGTTCACAGAAGATTCACGTGAACTATCGTTAACCTGGACGTTGGACAACACGAAGAAATGGGACTTTCGGGCGGGGGGGGGGGGGTCACGTTGTCAGCAGCAAGTGCTTAACCTGACCATAAGTGCATGCTGTAGGTTATAGGCTTGTCACTACACTACACCAAATGAAGCTTCTTCACAAGAAGCATCAGACATTAATACCTGATAGTCCCATCTTTCTCTGGGTGCCGATGACATCGGCGGGAAATAGCTCATCAAATGAAATAAGCTTGCACCTCATTGCTTCAACACTGTAATTACATATTTGCACAGTGGCTTAATTCAAGTGTGTAACTGAAACATCAGTTTCTTGTTTTCACCTTAGTCTTTTACGTTGAGCACCTACCTTCCCCATGCCAGTCATCCCAGACTGAGGAAGCCTCTGCAGACCATGACCTGCAGAACCGTTTGGGCACATGGCCCACATACCACGTTTCTATGGAAACAAATAAAGTGTTTTTGCTTGCTTATTTAAGCATATGAAGTATTTTACATTGTGTATTTTGATGCCAATTACTGCTTACTAGTCAATTATTGAAATGGCTTTCAGGGGTGAGATCAAACTAAAGAAAATTAATTTTGCTATCGAGAGCCTGTCTGTTATTCCACATTTCACCCTTCACGTTTTATTTGAAAGTCAATGATAAACCCCGTCTTACCCAAATCCATCCAGAAGGGGGAGCTAGAAGACCGACAGTCTCCACCTTTTCCGTCGGCCATTTAAGAACAAAAACATTAGATTTTTTATATTTAATAAACAAATGTCACATAAGATTGTGATCCAAAAAACGAAATGATCCAGCACATAAGTAAAAAGACAATTTATTTTTTTTGTAATCAGAATATACAAAGCAGTGGCTGAAGTAACCAAATGTCATTCTGATAAAGGCAGTATTTGACAACAGTTACTCAGCTAAACATAAACCAATAGAAAACCAGAAACAGTAATTGTAGATGATATGGTATAAACTTGGCGTGGAATGCATACAGAACAAACGACCAAAGTGTTAAGATTTAAGAGGGGTTAATTAACATTGCAAAAGCCTGCCTCTACAAAATAGGGTCAAGTAATCTTATGAGGCATAACAGAAAGATCCCTTAATGTATTTGTGCCATCTGTTATGTTAACAGGGCAGCCAGGTAAAGGATTAACTACTAGCAGCTCAACACAAAAAGAAGCCTTAACGCCAACTGTCTATTAGCCCCTGCTTAAAACTTATCTTTGGTCTTATAGTGAATCTGAGTCAACATGAGCCATGACGAAGAAAGCAACTGCCCATTAATGAATTAGCTGGTCTGCACTAAGAGTAGAGAATGTGCTTCAAAACATACTGATTTATAAAACTAAACTTATCATACGGCATGGCCCAATTTTTACAAGTTAAAAAAAAGAAAACATTCAATTTTTTTAGACCAATAAATAACATCTCATAAAAAAAAAAAGGAGTAGGGGCCACCAAGCTGAAAAACTCCAGTGCAAACATGGATACCGTGGGAACAAACAATACATCTCGCAGAAACAGAAAGCACATACTCTACAAAATGATGCCGACCAGGGCCCTTTAGGCAGCGCTGTAAACAAACATGGCAGAGGTTTAGGCCTCTACTTTTGCTTCTGCTTTTGAATCTCCATTTTCCTCAGTCTTCTGCTTTTTGGTCTCCACCTTTTCCTAAAATAAAGATGATAATTATTCAAACAAAAGTCCCATCTTAGCCACAAGATCGAGTTGAAAGACTGCATTGTTTTCCTAAGATACTGTGGAATTTAAAAGCTTGTACAAGCATGTCTGAACGAACCTCCTCCTCCTTCTCCTCCTCCTCTTCAGCGGCACGCTTCACAGGCTGTGCCTCAGCCTTCTCAGCAGGGGGAGCCTCCTCTGCCTTCCCTGTTCAAACAGACCCATCGCTTTGTGAATTACAGCACTACACACAGAGAGGTCACCCTACCAGCCTATTGAAGGTAACATTGAGGCCACCCTTGCCAACAGAATTGGAAATAATTGCAAATGGGACGAACAAACACAAAAAAAGTGTAGGATCCAGAGTCAATTTCTGTTTTTGTTTTTTTACAACATACCGTTGCCATTTTCATGCTTTTCCTCAGCTACCTCCTTGGCAGCTTCTTCACTGTGATCAGCACCATTCTGAACGAAAGGAGGAATATTTATCATCAGCATAATGGATAACAAAAAACATATCTTCCAACAATTGTATCCACAATGAACTTAAAATCTTTTTAGAATAAAAGTATTACTTAAGGGAAGATCAGCAGGTCTAGGTTGTGAATGTGCCAAGCACAGCAGTTGCTTCTGAACCAAGGATTTGATTGGCTTTTGTACAACCGATTTCACTGCTAAACATTCCCTTACTTGTATTCAATTAAGCGAAAAGGCACCATCCTGATTGGTGTATGCCTTTGTGGTCGCTTTGTCAAAAAACGTATCATGCAAAAATGCAAGTCCTTTGTTTAGGTCTTACGGCCATGGAAATGCTTTATGGATCTTTGACAGGGTAAAAGTCCTAGAAAAGTCGACGTCCAAAGCTTAGTAACGAGCAGCTGTGCCGCTTCACAACCCAAACAAAGCGCCGTGGGATAGCAAAGGCTGATGAGCAGCTGAATGGAGGCGGGACTAGCGACACCTGCACGATGGTGGTGCTAAGACAAAAGGCCATGAGGCTTGTTAAGGAGCCTGTGCCTCCACTCACTGTGCCATTGGCAGGTGCGTCCCCACTGCCGTTCTCTTTCTTTTCTTTCTTATCTTCTTGCACTTCCACCTCGACTTCTTTCTTCTCTTTCAGCTCCTGGAAACAATGCCACCGTTATCACTTTGTACATTTGTCACCGCCAACTGCGATTTTTGCCGACTACCAATCGCCCCACCAAAAAAAAGAAAGTCTTTTCAAATTGTTGGGACTTTAAAATATTAAAACCCCATCATTTTTGGGCCGTGTGGAGCTCGTGCGGTGGCTGCTGGTGGTAAAGCGGCTTCCCGCCCACAGTGGCACCGCTCCACCAGCTGTGTCGTCGCTTTGTGTGCCCATCAACCAACGTTTGGATCGAACGCTGCTCAGATATCCATTTCATCAACTCCCAAATGTACCATGTTGATTTATTAACAAGGCTGATTACGACGATTAAAAATTGACGTTAAAATGGGTACTTAAATTAACGTTAAGTGACGAGTTCCTGATTCAGGCTGCATGCAAACGCCGACTGCCAACCTCGTTTAAGGGCTACCGTTATCAATTAAGCTATCAATGTAAAAAAAAAGTACTTTTCAAAAGCTAACCCTAGTTAGTTCGACTAGTTAATGTAGAATATTCACCCTACCTTTGCAGTAACCTCTGTGGTTGGTGCCTTCTTCTCTACTGCTGTATCAGCCATTGTTGATTTAGGAATTAAATTAACGTTGAATACGTTATTTCTTCGGTCGGATTAATTTGGCGTTTTGACCCCGTATGAGTTTCTCTTACGAGGCAGAGAGAGAAATGGTGATGACCAACCTCTTCTTTTCTGTTGAATTCTCTGCAAATCGACTTGGAGGATACCGCAGGTCCTTGTTGAGTACGATTGGACGTTGCCTAGAATACGCTCTCTCCATTGGACAGATTCATTGTCAATCCGTTTAAAACATCCCGCCCCGTAAGCGCCGCCCAGCTCTCTTTTTTTTTGATTGGTCCTCGCGCTTCACCACTATTCATAACGTTTATTTATATATTTATTGCGACCGAACAGTTAGTTCTTGATTTGTAATACACATTTACGATTCTTGATTTTTTTCTATCGATATTTTAAAATATACCAACAACCAAATTAGTAAATGTGCATTCGATACGTCTCTGCAACTAGTTAGAGCACACGACGGCATCCTTTGTCTTGACTTGCCTCCTGCCTTTTTCTGAGGAGATGCAGAAAATTGGAGGTAAAACTGAATGATGTATATATTATAGGAAACCACGTTCATACATCCATACACGTTCATAAAGTATTGCTATTTCAAAGGAGGGAAATACAAATGCTATTAAAACGGAAATATCGATTAAAGAATAAGCTTTCACTTTCAAAAAGCGAAAGTTAATTTACCAATGCAATGTGTATGCAACATCTAGGCCTACAAACTGAACTGTGAGACTCACAAGCACCTCCAATATCGAGCTGATTAAGATGTAGTTTACGGAGCCTAAATAATAACCTTTTATTTATTTGTAAGATAATTTATTGTTCTAACATATTGCTTTACAAGAGTATTGAAATAATTTCCACTAAAAGTGTATGCATGTGGATATATGCACTGTGGCACTGTGTCAGCACTATGTAGTTTTGAACATTAAAGTTAGTATTTTGAGAATATGTTAGGTATCAGTAATTTGGATGATTATGAAACAATAGACTGCTGTTTTTGTTTGTTTAAAGATGTTTTGCAGAAATGGTTAAACTAATGATAGTCTACAAACAAAAGACTACAACTAATAGCTTGCCCATGCACTTTGGCCTTAAACATGCAATCAGTGAATTACATACTTGTGCTAGGAACTATGCAACACTATATCTTATTCTTTCTAATAGGGGGAAATCCCTCTTGCCTACCCATCTCCAGGGAGGCCAGAGCAAAGGCCCAGTGGTGCCATGGATCTGCTTGGGATAGCATTCATGTACTCAGTCAGACATCCACAGTTACTTTGCAAGGCACCTCTTCCCACCCATGACATGTATCATTTATCATGTATGGTCCACTTTCCTGCATTAAACCATTCAAACTATTAAAACTCAATGTTGCAATGTTGTATCTGTGGATTTTATAGTAAATCAATCCTGTACAATAATGGTAAATGATAACGTGTTCCATGATTATCCACAAAAACATCTGCCCATGGTAATTTAGACATACAGTTGAATCTGTACAGTTATCTTTAAAGTCATAACCAAAGTCTGTTAGGTTTACACAATAGGGGAGGTAAAGTAAGGTTGCACAACCTACTTACTCATCAAAGTGTAAAGGGAGTGGCTACACATAACTGTGAGAATTGTTCAGGTTCTGTTTTCTACACTCACCTGAAGGGAATCATGTTACATTCAGGGTAAGATTTGACAAATGATTGTTCTCAATGTGAGAACACATTCACAAGTCTTAAGGGTTTTCGCCTCCAGGACACCGTTTTATCTACAGCCAATTCATCACTGCATGCAGCACATTGAAGTAAAAAAATATATATAATTCCATATAGTTAAACCAAGCATATATCTGCTCAATCCACACTAACAAAAAAGGACTCAAGCCCAACCGCTTGGATCATGATCTTCTCCATGGCACCCAAGAATACCAATGGATGTTGAAGGCACTCAAACCTCAAACCTGTTCATCCATGTTCAACTCAATTATAATTGCTGAGTGTAAATGCATGCCGAGATTTAAAAGAAAAGAGTGTGTGCCAGTGTGGGTTTTGAATGGTTGTTTCTTCAGTTTCCTTAGTGGAGAGGAAAACAACAAATTCTTCACCATAATACATGTTTCTATTTTAAACATGTGAGTGTGTGACGTGGTAATTAGCACCACATCTTCTTAAAATGTATTTTTGGATCCTTGCCCTGATGATGAAAGATCAAAACGGATGATAAACCTTTTCAATCGATGTTAATCAATGTACATTGTGATGATATACATGACGAAGCCAATGAAAGGCAAGAGTTTCGTTGCTGGGTCTTGTTTGAGCATTGCTCAGAGTCACAACAGCCTTTTATTTGGGAAATGAAGACCATGTGGGCACCGCAAAGCTGAGAGGCAGACGTCTGCACTGTAATGGCCACAGTGTGCACACAACCAAAATCCATGGGAGGAAAAGTCAAGAGCCTAAAAAACAGCAGACAACATTACTCATTGCCTTTCTGTAACTGGAAAATGGGAGCAATCAGAGAGGGGGAGTGTTCGTGAGATCATTTCCTGTCCCCTCCCCTCTTTGTTTGACTACAAACTGACCATGTTTCCATTTGCCTCAAAACTATTTTAGAAGAAGAAAATCGTTTTGTGAAGTGCATGGGAAATAAATGATCGAACACATAATAAAACAGAATCCACTAAATACAGTTTCATGCTAAAATGTCTCTCATTGCTCATTCGCTATGATTTTTATCATCAAATGTACCCTCTCTGGGAGTTGTGGAGCTATTTTTAGCTTTGTTATGGTTCTGCAGAGACCAACATGGCAGAGAACATAAACTCTTTGTGCTTGAAAGTAAAAAAAAAGTTCAATAACTGGCAGCATTTCGCCATAAATTTCCATAGTCTTAAGCAAACTTTAAGACGGAGCTGAAGGCACGGTTTAGTTCTCTGCGCTAACCACTCTAATGCTAAAAGGCAGTAAATAGAGCAGGTTAATTCTAACAGGACAAAGAACTGGTCCTTACTTGTGGAATGTGTCGGGGGAGTTGAGCAGAGAAGACCATCAAAGAGCAGAGGTTGAGATTAGGCCGGGGGAAGGGACCCCATAATTGGAGAAATCAGTGGGGGCCAACTAAGTTCCTTTGTTTTGAACAGCGGTGTTCTGCATGCTCTGTCTGCCTTTCTCGCGGTTCAAGAACATAGGGCCAACATAAGTTGACTTCTCTCAGCGACTTGACACAAGCATTGAAGTGCACGCATGCTTACATGTTTACATTAATAATGCAATAGCATTTTGTGAAATGGACCGATGCATTGGGATATGATAGCTATTCCTGAAATAACTAGCCAATATAATTATAGCACCGCCCCCTGTGTTTCTTAATTTCCCCAATTTGTGTTAATATCATAGTGGTTATAATAGAACATTCAACTATGTCTTAGTACACTAATTTAACCAATTGGTAAAAAATGGTCTGAAATTATACTATTAACCAGCAAAATATTCATACTGCACACACAGAAGATCTTCTGTGTGATTCGGAATGCTTTAATGTAACCACAATTTATGATAAAAGGAATTATCTACTTGAGCCTTGGAATAATCATCTTTTTAATGCTACCTTGGCTAGCATCAGGTGTAGCCACTGCTTTTATTGTCAAATGTAATTAAAATATATTTTTTGTATTATTATATGATAAGTAATAAAAGCCTTAAAGCTTTTTACATATAAAAGTTTATTATTTTTATTATTTTCTCGTCTGTCTCAGCTCCATTACTTTGAAGTTAGTGTATTTCAAGCCATTACTCTTTGCACAACTTATTTATACTTTGACTGTCACCATTATAGTGCTTACCGCACAAAAGCACTGAGAATAATCTTTTTGTTCATCTCTGCTTCGACTTCCATCCATCTGAAATTTGTAATGTCAGCATAACATGTTGTCAATTACGTCCAACTGATCATTGTCAGTTAACTTGTTATTGAAAAACAGTAATTAAAGCTTGAGTTATTAAAAAAATAATAAAATAATGAAATATACATAATCTTGTTATTTACTGCACTTAATTGACTATGTAGATGTAATTAAGAGGGTTGCAGTGGAATGCAACTTGAATATAACTTGCTTCGCATGTTATTTATTTCACCTCTAAACTCCTCCTCCACCAAAGTCTTGCCAGAAGAAAGTGGAAATTTCCAGTAATACGTGGGGCTTCTTTGGGACTCCACCCCCTCTTATGTTTCCCGCCTTTTACTCTACCTGTCTATATTGAAAGTTCCCCCAAGACAAAGAAGCATAGTCCAGTGGCTTCTTCCTGAACCATTCAATTTACCTTTGTGAAAAAGGTTCTTACAAGGTTTTGATTCTCACATTACTTTTATTTGTCCCTTAGAAACCACATTTTGTTTACAAGACATGACAGCAATGAACTTTGATTTGAAGACGTTTGATTAGGTTGAGAGCAGTTGATGACTTTCTGCTAAAGGTTATAGTCGGATTGAGAAACTCTTTATTATAGCGTACATATCATTGTGGCTGCTCCTAGTTGTCATTTAAGCTGTGGTTTGGATCCTTCTGAATTAGGTAAAATAAACCATTTGTGTACTCTCCTGGTTACAGAGTATCCAGATAATCCGATGAGTGCAGAGCAAACATGACATTGGCTCTTATGACTAATTATGGACAAGGGTTGATATGAGATCACACAGCAGATGGTAGATTTGCATTTCCCCAGCTGGTCTGAGGTTCTGGCTTGTGCTTTGGATTAGAGATACCCAAAATGTGTTGAACAATGACATACGTCAAATTAATATATACAAATGCACCCCAAGCTTTGAAGAAGAAGACGAAGACGTCCTTGTCCTACGAGAGATGCAAAACGGTCTGACCGATCGTGTCGTCTCCATGTAAGTGCGTGGCCTATTCTGTGTTTTAAAGACTCTCTCCTCATCTGCTACACACAAAGATGGAGTGGTGGTGTCGGGCCCGGTGCGGAGCAGGGAGATGTTGTAGATGGGGGTCCACGTCAAGCAGCAGGACAGCTGGAGTGGAGAACCTGCAGTGTGCTGATGGTTGGAGGCACACTGACCTTAGTGCCATTGTAAAGCACCAACAAAGCGCCATCTGCACAGCAACCACAGCTGAGATGAGGGACTCACACACACACACACACACACACACACACACACACACACACACACACACACACACACACACACAGACACAGACACAGCCCACAAGGGAATAGGGTGGGGGAGGGAAAGAAACGGGGGGACCTGGAGAGTGTAAGAAAAGATAAACAACAAATTAAGGGAGGGGGGCAGAGGGAGTTGAGAGAAAACCCAGTAAAATCCTCAAATGTATCAATTATGGAATTACAACATGTATTTTTGACTGTTGTCCCTTTTAACAGTAAAGGGTTTTACAGAAGTGCTTATTTCATTTTAAGCTGTTCAGAAAGGAAGTGAGTGAAACACGGACAGGATCTCACTGCTAGTGGTTAATAGTGGCTCCCCTAATCGTTTGAAAGCACATTTCCTGTCTGCTACGAGGCGAGGTGAAGTTTACAGAGGGTTGGCCGTTACAAGGCTAATGTTTAACCCTGACTCGCACCTCAAACCAGCCTCATTTTGGAGGGATTCAGAACGGAGAATGCTGTGTTTCCATCTTTGAATTAAGTGATATCCATATAACCCTTTCTCTCTTACACCCTTAAACCCTATCAGGTATCACAGAGGTTTTGGAAACAACATACACATTTTGAAGGTCAGAGGATATAAAAGGATATAAAAAATGCCTTATCGGTTTTCTACACTATGGTTTAGTTTTAAATACTATCAATATTAAAACTGACTTTGGGGAGGTAGGATGGGGGTCCATTTCTGATTTGTGTGAGGATCCTTTTTAAGAAAGGGACATGAGGTGCAATACTGAGGATATGACCTGGGGGTCCTAAATTCTCGTAAGAGCTCTGAAAGCATCTGTTTCAAAATGGTGCGAATGAGGACAAAATGGTGTCAGCAACATCTGTAAAAATCTGAAATGATCCACAGGTACAAGAGCTATGAAATGGCATTGCTTAGCAACAGCAGGAAAAAAATGTAGTCTGTGTGGCAACAGAGAAACCACTCATGTTGCCACCCAGTGGTGGACTTATAGTACCGGCTGGTTTAGCTTTCAGAAATAAACATATAGATTTAAATAAAAAGCTAAAGCTTTAAATATAACTAAAGCTGTCATATAAAGCTAGACTAAAAAAAACAAAGGTAGATTTGTCATGGGGAAAAGGAGATGTTGCCTTCTCTCTCAAGGTTTGAAAATAAATACTACAGCCTGATTGGTTGAAAAAATGTTCCAGACCTCACAGACGGGTGGTTGCCTAGCAACTTGCATTGGTAGGTGTGGGAGGGGTATGCAGAGGGAGGTAGCATTCTGGATACTGGGTGCAGGCAGACTAGGGAATTACCTGGCAAGACTCCCAAATAAACAAGAGAGAGAGAGAGAGAGAGAGAGAGAGAGAGAGAGAGAGAGAGAGAGAGAGAGAGAGAGAGAGAGAGAGAGAGAGAGAGAGAGAGAGAGGGGGTGACAAATAGGGAGGGAGAAAGAAGGAGTAAGTGTGTGAAAGAGATAGGGACTTGCTACAAAGTAAAGATAACAATCTAGCCTGAGATTTGTCGAAGTGCATGCTAGAGCTAAGAGCCGTCTGGGAGAACATAGGCCTTGGACACACACGTAGGTAATCAGGGTAGCAGCGAATGCATTTATGGAACAGCTAATGGAGGGTGTGCACCCTCTCAAAGAGGAGAGAGAGCAGGATGGAGCCACGGTAGTCTAGGGCAGAGGAGGATGTATGTATACACACCGGCGACTCATACGTGCTTCACTTTGTGCCTTTTGTTTGAAGTTAAAAGATGCCCGTGTTTTTTTTTTCATCTCACTGCGAATGTGCTTTAATACCTCTTGTGTGAATATAAACATCCTCCCCAGTAACATTGGAACCAAATGTGCAGCAGCACAAAACAAAGAGAGAAATGGTTAGCGTTGGAAAATGCTCTTATATGGAGAGGAGTGGTGGAGAGCAGGCGGGAGAGCCTGCCACTGATAGGTAGGCTCGGGTAAGGAGGTGGGCCTTAGGAGACTGGCTTGATGCAGACGGTCTCTGCTGGCAATGAGGAGCCTTTGTCAGTAGCAGGAAATGAGGTTCTGTTGTGATTAAAGGGAATGTTTCTATGGCAATGCAGAGGGTCGTGTGCACAGAGAATGTGTGGGGAGTGGAGGGGAGCTTAGTGAGAGTAGAATTTCAAAGACGACAGCCTCATCCATATCCTACCCCCCACCCACTTTTCATAGAGGCCTTTTATCTTTGATCATCTGTTTTAATTGATCTGTACCAATATATACTTACTATACTTACAAATGCAAACCAGAGGATCAGTAAGAATTGAATTCTGCCAATATAATGCATTGTTAAGGCGGCCTGCACAAATGCACATGTGCTTTATTGAATGCTGAATTACCTGATGTATATTTTCCTGGTTTGAACAGACCCATTTTGATTGTTTGGTGATTCTATTCTCATGCATAAGCAATATTTAAGGGAATGACCTTTCCTATCAAACCACATACTCTTTGTTTATTGTTTTAGGAGGCTGAATGGGTTGGGTGCATGCTGGTTCTAAAATAACAGATTTGCCATCTTCATTGTTTTCTCTAGTAAAGAGGAAGTGGTACTGGCGTTGGGGAACGCCATACATGCAAAACAGTTAGACTAGCAGCTGAAATGTTAAGATTAAATGATAAGAGAGACATTTGAATCAAATGATCAAAGGTTGTTTAAGTTCACACTTGTTTTTTAGCTATGGAAATCATCCTTACAGAGCTGTACTATACGGTTAACCACTCCTTCACGCTCCATAAGCCGTTACTTAGTCATTCATTTACCAAAAAGAAACATTGAATGGGACTTTCCATCAAGATATATTTTTCGATTTCCAATGTATCAACAAAATATGAATGATTCACATTGAGAAATCATGTTCACATTAAATAACATATATTACATTTCATGATTACTCATTCATCATAAGAATTAGGAATAATAGGCCAAGTGCGGTAAATCAAAAACCATATCTAAAGAACTGGATACAAGAATCAAGTTAATATGCAACCAGCTATGCTCCTATAAATAATTGGGCGCTGTAAAGAGATTACAGCCCGTAACCTTCATTTTGTGTAGCGACAGCCACGGTCAAGGCATGCTGATTAGTATTACAACAGGATCTGCTGCCCCCATTCTTTCCTCTTGAGCATCGCAGCAAGTATCATGTTACGAAACATGAAAACGAGTCACAGGCTCCACAAATTGGTAAGTTGAAGCCAGATGGCAAATCACACATGAAAAAAAAGGGGTTGCTGTAGGACTCCTTTGCAAAGCATCCGTTGTAGCTGCTAACACAATTAGCTTCGAACCGTCCTACATTTGATGACAAATCTAACCAAAAGTAATGACGGTGAAGCTGAGGGTAAGGGTTCAACAAGAATAGAGCTTTAACAAACACGGCTTTCACAAATATCATGACCTCGTTATTTAGGTTCCAAATGAATTAAATTGTTTTAATTGAGGATTCTTTGTCAACCTGATGGATGGAAGATTGCAGAACCACCACTATTCCTCATTCACCAGCCGACCTGGCTGCTGCCTGAGGAAGACTCCCGGGTTCCAGGGTTTACAAGGTGAGGGCCTCCAGGGAGAGTGGTTCACTATCGGGTTTGGGTCCGCTCCTATGGCCTCTCTGTGCTCCCTGCTGCAGCGAGCCTTCCTTCCTCATCACCTACAAATCATCACACAGCACACTTAGCTCTGGCGCAGCACAAAGGCTGAACATTGTTGCCCGGCGTGGTGAATAGACTGCTTTGTTTGCTCCGTTTACCCCTTTCATTATTCTCTGGCGAAGCTCTCCCTGAGAAAGAGGCCTTTCTTCCTCATCCGTGAGGTGGGACTCCTCCGCCTCGTGGTCATCTCTTTGGTGCAATAATCAGAAACATCCAAGCGTCAAACACACACACACACACACACACAAAGAAATGAAATGCGGGGAGACAAAAGGGATATGGAACTACGTTGGTTATAGTTATAGGATCTCAAGGTGCTGAGTGAAAGAGTGCAGCCATAAGGCATCAGTAGATTATATGGATTATACAGAGCAACCCACCCAGTAATTGTCGTTTGGATGGCGTTACTCTGCCTGAGCATGTCTGGATTCTGACCCAATAGGAAGGTGGCCAGGTCTTTTGGGTTGTAGTCCTTATCTGTATCCTATACGATGCACGACACAGAGACACTGGGTTATGGTTAGACCAAGTTCCTGGAGTAGGAACCGGGTTGAGTCAAGTCAATTTAATTGTATCTGTACAACCCTTAATCAGTTACAGTCTCAAAGGGCTTCACAGGCCACAACAACACCTTACCCTAAGCCCTATAAAAGGCAAGGGGAAACCTCCCTTCATTATCGAGGGGGGAAACCTGGAAAAGGAACGCAGAAAGAGGGATCCCTCCTTCCCTGCTTAGGAGTTGAGTCTAACCTTGGAGCGGAGGAAGGCCTGCATGGCCACCAGCTCATTGGTCTTCTGCTCGACCAGACCCAGGTAGGTCATGATGTTGTTTTCATTAATGCCCGCTGTGGGGTCCAGCAGGTCGTCTATGGCTGAACGGTCACCGTCCATTTTAGAGAAGATGCGGTTCACTCCTATAAAAATATAGGTGTTTTCAAAGATGGTTCTGGAAGGAAGGTCACCTTTTGAGCATGGTTGCCCATATGTTTTTTGTATTTTGTTGTGTTCCCCCACCCCTCCCCACAGCCTCAAAAGCATAGGTGCCCCTTCATATAAACACCACAAATGTTTTCCTCCTTATAATGTGCTAATATCATTTTGTGGGTGAGTGTTCATTAGTTCATTAGTGTATCATTAGTGTTCATATTTTAGTGGCATAGGCGTTTAAAATGGAAGAAATGGGATGCACTTCATTTTATCGTCTTAATTTCTAGAATTACCAAGTATTACCAAGTAACCCCTCAAACCTGCTCACTTAGGGTACCCCCAGTTTGGAATCCCTGTAATACATTACCTTCCGAAATATGTATGGGACAGAAGGTTGCAAATACAAATGCTCATGTGTACAATAGGTCATCAGATAAGATAGGATAAGACAGTACTGCATTGATGGGAAAGACAGATGGCAAATTGAGGATGGTATTGGTTCATTGGATACTTGAAGAAGGGGGTTACCTGTTTTTATCTGGTCCAGGATTTTGCTAACAGCGTTAGCTTGTTGTTCATACTCTCTAGCCTTGCCCTCTGATTTTCTCTGCTGTTGATCACCTTCTTTCAGCAGAGCGTAGTGTTCCTGCTCCTTTTGTACAGCCTCCACTTGAAACTGCTCCATTTCACCCCGGATCTGCTCATGCACATGGGACAAGAGACAAAGCAGCCATTGCTAGCTTTCCTCCAATGTGGTACGATGAGATTATGGAACTGTTGAGCTGATGAATCTTTTGATTTCAATCAAAAATTGTACATCCAGTTTAATATTTATTGAGAATTTAAATATAGTGCAATTTATTCAACTGTGTTGTAAAATGTAATAGTAAAATTGTTTGCGTGCAATTTTAGATAGATTTTCACATAATGTGTTTCCTTGAGTAAGAGTTGAAGTCTTACTTTAACATAATACATTTGGGAAACAATGGTGACTACCTTTAACTTAAAAAGAGACAAAACCCACTTCTCTCAAGTATAAATAAATAACAGGTTCCTCTCTACTCACCTGGTGGATTTGCTCACTGAGGGCCTTGGTTTCATTGTTTTGCTCATTCACAAAATTAAAGAGAGCAAAGTTGCGGTCTTCAACTATACAGGGAAAAAAACACATACGATGTCTCACCACGAGCCTGGGCATCTACATGATTGTTATTGTGAAGGGGTTGGCGTGTGCTTGCTAGTACCAGTCTGACTCACCCTGGACAAACCTGGTCACCAGCATGTTCAGGTTGTCCTCCCCGGTGATGGCCTGGATCCTCTCAAACACTCTCTGCAGCATTTCCACCGACTCCTCCCCCGAGTCCGTCCTCCGCTGCTCCCTCATCTCTGAAACTGGGAGAGCAGAGAGAGAGATATATATATATATACAGATACCATCACCACCACAATCACTGAAGGTAATACCACTGTCGTTGTCCTTAATGCGACAACCGCTTGTTCAAGTCAGCATCTTCTTCTGTTTGGAATAAGTCATGATATCCATATAATATCCATATAATTGTTTTACTTACCCCCCTATGAATTTATTTAAATAATATAATTTGGCACCATCATCATTTTGCCTCAGATCTTAAAAGTTGCCGCCATTCATCCAAATCCAAATTAAACTTAATAAAAATCACTACAGATTTTTAACTGCTATTTTAATTGGCAGTGAATTGCAGTTATAATTATTATTATACTATTACATGAATTTTCATATGGGTTGTACGATCTCAAATATAATTCCCAACGTCCTACATTGCCTGCGGCCCATCTCCTGGCCCTCGTCCTGAGCACTCCTCTTGCTGCACTTGGCCGTCATGAACTCTTTGAGGCGCTGCTCGTGGGCGATCACTCTCTCCATTTCCTTCATCTCGGCGTTGTACTGGGCCAGGTCCTTCCCCGCCTTCTCTCTCATCATGCTCATCTTGGACTGGGCCTCCAGTCTGGAAATGCAGGGACCACAGTGGAGCCCCCTTATGTAATGAAAGGTCAAGGAGGAAAAACTAAAACAGAAGGATATCTTAATAGCATGTAATCATACCTGACGTCGTATGCACTAGTAGACAGGTGGATCATTTCCCCGATCTCCTTGCGAATACCCTGCCGCTCCTGTGATGGCAGATTGAAAAGCAAATCTTGGACTTAATCGTTTAATCATTTTTAGTTTGCATTTGAAAGACAAACAGAATATGGGGCATTTAAAACTAGGCTTTAAATGTTTTGCCAACAGCATAAACACTTTAGTTTTATGAACATCAATTGTCAAGGAGGACCATCTAGTTCCTCACAGCAGGTTTCTGATGGTTCAGATTTAGACTGCTGACCTGGGATAGCCTATGGTGTATTTGATGGAAGCGAGCACGCTCCACACGTAGAGTCTCCAGGTCCTCTCTCAGATGGCTGTTTTTGGTCAGCTGCTCATTAAAGTGAACTAGGGCCTGAATAGGATGAATACCATTAGAATAGAAGGCAACATGATGGCAAATATTTTTTATTTTTAGTGGTGTAGTAGTTAAACAATAGACACACTGTATGGTTTAGTACATGCTTTTGCTTGTAACCATGAGCAGACATACCAATAAACAGATTAATGCCAGAGTCAGATATTTGATCAAAGTTATTAATCGATACTCTGTATCAATAATTGGGTTAGGAACATCATGATAACATCATGAAACTGTTACTGTGCTGCTCTGGTAAGTTCAGCAGTCACAACAACAATGACAAGTACTTGTGCATCCCGGCATTCAATTAAATATCTATCCATCTGAGTCAGCAAATTAAAGATGACCACATGTGGCCCATATGGTCCCCATGCTTTTAACTCACTCTGTCCAATTTGTTTTCCAGAGTGCGTATGGCTTTCTGGGCCTGCCGCATCTGGGATCTTTGTGCGTCACTAGCGCTGTGCACGCCCTTCTGAACGTTGGATAGCTTCTTCTCATAGCTGGAAATCTGTGGATGTCCAAGAGAAACGGTTCCTGATCGGGATTCGTGTCTGAATAGTGTTTTATGATTGTTGAATTTATTTAATAACTGTATGTGTGTGTGTATATGCGTTTATGTTTGTGTTTCCCACTGTGCATAACTATTTTCAATTTTATTTATATTGTCATGTTATTCTGTACTTGTTCTATCCATCTCATGAATGAGTTATTTGTATATTTTAAAATGGGTATATAACAGGCCCAGTACCTCTCTCTGTAGCTTTCTCTGACACTCATTCTCTTGCTCCAGCTCTGCTTTCAGCAGGTCCCTGTGCTCCAGCAGGGAGCGGAGCTTCCCACTGTCTTGCTGTCTGCGCGACACGTTCTCAGACACCCCGAGGCTACGCTGGAGCTCCTCCTGCTCCTTCTTCAGCTTTTCAAACTCCTGCCTGTGCACACGCACGCACACACACACGCACACACACACACACACACACACACACACACACACACACACACACACACACACACACACACACACACACACACACACACACACACACACACACACAATTAGATGATGGTTAAGTATGCACACACACACACACACACACACACACACACACACACACACACACACACACACACACACACACACACACACACACACACACGGACAAAATGATAGGGGCCTGTTTACCGTTGTTTGCGTATGAGCTCCTGAGATTGAATCGTGTAGGCCTGCCGGTCTCCATCCATGATCCTGAACTGTCTCTGGAGTTTGCCCATCTCTGTTTCCGCTATAGCAAGAACACCATATACCAAAACATCAGGTATAATAAATAGAAAAGGGACTATCGTAGTTAGGCTTTTGCAAAAATAATAACGACACTTACCGATGCCATCGATATCCATATCGCTGTTATCTGAGTGGGTGCTCCTGGCTGATCGTCCTCGTCGCATAGTTGCACAAGGACGGACGTGCTGGAACTTAATTAATTAGTGTTCAGCTAAGTAACGTTAACTCTTCATCACACTACAGAGCACCTGATAGGAGCACATCCTGGGAGCAGCGCCCTAGTCTTAAAGTAAGTTCGTCCAACTTCAAAGTTATTTGCAGTCACTTCCCAGTTACATAAACACTTAGCTGCAATAATCAGCATATTGTTTTATATGACATTGCTATGTTTGCTAACGTCAATGCTAACAGAGATCATTTACACTTTTGCCTAGCAATCCAACTGCTTTCTGGATTATTTAATGAACGAACGATGCTACACTTAAGAATACACGTAAGAATGCAGTCTGATGTGGAAAATGAGTTTTGTTCCTAAAAGGTACCTCCAGAAGTGTTGTGTGTCGCTCACTCTGTCGTTACCTCTCCAGTTGACTCGCTGCTGGTCCGTTGTTAGCAACCGTTGCCATGTGGCAGAGAGGTTTTTAAATAACAATAATTGGTGCCATTCAGGAACAACATTCACACAGAAATCACACAGATACATTTTATCAAACGGTTTTAATCAGTAATTTCCTAATACAGTAGGCTAAATGTGGTTTAGGAAAAATAAATGTAGGCCTATATTTCATCATAATGTAGCGCTCAAATCTAGTGCCTAAATGGGCGATGTTTCTAGCCTGTGTGGGGATCATCTGGCTTGGGTTCAGGTTCCTGGTCGGTTTGTGGCGCTTGGTTTGGCTGCTCCTCTAGAGGCCTTGGTGGAGCGCCCTCCAGGAAGCTACGGAAGTACTCATCAGTGTTGAGTTCTGGTTTCTTCAACAACATGTAGCATTTTGGAAAGTAGTAAGCAGCTACTAGTCCTATGTTGCTTCCCAGACTGAAAGTCATGTAGATGATGGATTTGAACTTATCGTTCAAGCCGGTATAGATCGGGATAAAGACCACCCACATCACGCAGTAGAGCAGAGTGGAAAAGGTTATGTCCCTGGCTAGGTTATACTGGTGGATGGGCTTCACCGCCATGAAGGTGCACATGAACGATAGCAGGGCCATGCCTGTGTTAAAGCCTTGCAATAGGCCCAAACCTAGTAGCTCCACGGGACACACCAGGAATTCACTGACAAAGTGAATGTCCATATCGGCAACATATTGAGACAGAAGAGGCACTGTTAGGGTAAACCAGCCACAGATCCCAGCCTCCACGCAGCATAAGGCCAACACAAGCCAGCCTTCCGCACGCTTTATTATATCCAGATGAGAGACAGCCTTCTCAGGGAACTCTGTCATATAAAACATCTGTGTGAAAAGGGGGAGAGGGATTCATGCATGGTTTTTCGTTCATTTAAAAAAAGAAAAGAAATGATCCATTGATCGATTGATTGATTTAATTGACTACCCAGCAGTAACCGGCTCACCCTTAAGGAGATGATGGTGATTGTTGCTAGGGCCACCGTTGGGAGGATGGAGTTGAGGGGCATCTGCAGACGACACACCATGTTCCCTGGCTGACCCAGGAAGAGCAACAGACTGAGGCAGCTGGCACCCAGGCAGAGGAGAGCCAGACCACTCAGGAACCCCCCAGAGGCCTTTATCAGTGGGCTCCCTCTGTGTTTCAGGAACAGCACCCCGATGCAGCCATGGCACAATATCAGCAGCAGGGCGGCCAGCGTCAGCCCCAGGGACTCGGGCTGGCTCCATGTCAAGAACTCAAAGGTAGGATCGGTGCAGTTTGTACTGCGAACAAGAGACCACTGGCCCTTGGGGCACTTTTTGCACTGGATGTCATCTATGTATATAGAAAGAGCACAATCAAAAGTAGCACCCATTGGCAGCCAAAAGCTAGCGCTGCTGCCCTCATGGGACACCTAGCGACAACAAGAACCGATTGCTGCTGTACAATTTATATCCATAAGCCTGTAACCTACCATTTATTGCCTGAAATGTGCCTGCCATGCAGTCAATGCAGTCGTAGCAGCAAGAATGAAAGCCTTTGACTCTGCGTACTTGGCCTGCCTCACATGTCGACGAACATGTCGACTCAGGGACCTGCAGTGGTGAGTAAGTAGTGTAGATTTTGTTCATCATCAAAATTCTATATACAAAATTGTGCAAATACATGTTTAATACATTGTAGTGACTGCAATACATTGGGGATTGGCATTTTAAAACATGACATTACCTTATTATCGTCTGTATGCCATTTCAGGAGGGATTCGTTGAGGGACAGACTCTGGTCAAAATTCCCAACCTTTTTAGATTTAAAATTTCCATTTTCCCAAAACCATTCCAGCAAAATGTATCCTAGGTCTGGGTTGCCACTGCTGTCAAAAGACATTTGTATACCATTTAAATCGAAGGAAGTATTCCTCAGTTCTTTCATTAGCTGCAAAAGAAGATGGAAATATGTTTTGATGAAACTGTTTTGATTGTTCCATTTATTTTCTTCTCTTAGTGTATATTTCAGGCATCAAATTATGTTTACCCTCCAAGGATAGACTTTGCTGTCCTCTGTCCAAGTACAGTTCGAAACACCACAATTCAGCAGTGTATGCAACGCATGTGCCGCAGTGTAGACGGCAGCATACACACTAAAACCGGAATGCTGTATGTAATTATTAGTTGCCAGGCTCATATTTGCAGGGGACAAGTCTCCACATTGTGGGCACGGATCTTTGGCATGCGTGGGTCCTTGCGTCGCCTCAGGGTCATCTTTGGTTTGGCTTATTTTGGTAAACAGCTCTTCTGCATAGCTGGCAAACAAGGGGAGGGCCCCGGTGTTATCTGCAAGCCCGATAACCGTGCCGATGGTGTGAATGTTGTCCATGTTGGTCAGTGTGGAGTCAAGTGCCCAAGCAGTGCTGGCGATCCACACGGCAGTCATGTTTCTCTTCATCACCTGATCAGTAGTCATACAAATCAAAAGGAAAGGATGAGATGAACCGAGAAACAGTGCCACAACAGGAAAACGATTTACTGTTAAACTTAGCTCCATCACAGGCACGACTAACCTCTTGAAAAAAGATTTCCGCCGAGTTTGGGAGGGAAAACAGCACGACCACGCCCGCTTTGGTGATGACGATGTTGTCCAAGATGATATTGATCTCTGCGTACGGGTCTGTGTACACAGGGATCCGGCCCTTGTATGCGATGCAGATTGTGGTGTTTTCTGACATGGTGGAGATCTCCTGCAGGCCCTGCCGCCCATACTCGTCGTCGCTGCCCACTATGACCAACCAGTTCCACTTGAACTTTATAAGCAGCTTCACAATGGCCATCGCCTGTAGCCTGTCACCAGGCACGGTGCGCATGAACGATGGGTACAGCAGATTGTCGTTGAACATGGTACTGGTGGCCCCATAGCTGATCTGAACAGCACAAAATACACATGTTTTTTTTTATTTCAACTTTGTTTGACCAGTTGAAGTCTCATTGGGATTTAAAACCTCTTTCAAGAGAGACCCGGCCAAAAAGCAGCATAAAACAACATACACATAAATACATCAGGTTACAAAAACTAAACAGGACAGGAAGAGCACGGCCATAACCTCTCCCAGTCTGATGAATTCATACAGAGTCAGGTATAGGGCATTCGCCAATACCCTTGATAAAATATTTACATTGGAGACAGCAGTGGTTAGGCCAGGCCACCTTGACTGCTCTTTGAAGGCCTGTTTCAGCCGCCACTCACAAGGGGCTTTACGAGAGGGTCTGTCTTCCTAAAGTCATATCTAGCCATAGTAATTGTATTATAAGAAAATGTAATATGGCTTTATCGCATTTCAATTATGGGGATAGCAATGCTAATTCTGTCACATATACATATATAATATAAGCAATAAAAAAATGGTGTTTTCTTCCTTCTATTCTATATTAAGCTGACGACCATGGTGATAATGGATCTTTGTAAACAGTGCTATCAAAGGGCAAACAACTTTTGAGATATCATTTTAAATAATTGTATTCATACAAACAAGTTCTGATATATATGTATATATTGTATATAAAAATCGACAAATACCAGATCTAGAAAAACGATAACCTATTATAATACTTTTAGTCGGCATGAAAGGTATCTTGTTGAACGGACCACATGTACAGTCCTAGATCTCCATACCTGTGGCATGAGAAAGAATCCCAGGAGGTTTCCGACGACGGTGACCATCTCTGAGGTGTACGGCCCGATAATGGCTGCCACCCTGGGCTCGTAGTCGGTGTAGTTGCAGTCCACCGCCAACTCCCCGGTGTCTTTGTCAGAGAGAAGATACATGGTAGACTTGACGAGGGTGGCAGGTTGAAAGCACGTGTCGAAGATTTCATAACCGAGCTTGATCCCCGGCAGCAGAGCCTGGTTGGCGTTGATCTCATCCACAGTGTATTTCATGACGAGAGAGGCACCCAGGCCTGATGGTCTTAACCTGTGGATCACAGACGCATGAATGAATGTTATTATTTCCTTAAAAACAAGATTGATTTATTTTTTACAAAGTAAACCTTAATTTCAGCCGTGTATATTCAAATTAAATTGGCAACATTTTTAAAAAGATTTGTCTTTAAAAAACCAGAACATTAATGCTTACTATACCGTTCACATGAAATGTCGTTTGGCGTCAACCTGTCACTCAGGTTGCTGGTTATACTGTTGATGGGGAAGAGCCCACCCAGCACAATGTCTCCTGGTAAATAAAAAAGGTTGGTAGAGACATTCCCGAACCATTCGGTTGAATTGCTACCAGAAGCCAGTCCAAAAACCCAGCAAAGAGCAAGCAGGTTGAACGCCCCAGCCATTCTCTAGGTCCTCTGGAGAGGGAGAGAAAGACAGCAGGGTTAGAGATGGACAAGGATAGTGCTCACATTCAGTGTGATCCGTGTGATCGTGTGATACAGGGAGGCCGTTGCATGACTGTGGGTTCATTATTGGTGTCCTGTGTGGTTATGTAGATGTCACCCAAAGGCTAGACATATTTACATACAAGGATTCCTAAGAATTTACCCGATGCACATTAGTGGAAATGCATTAGTGAATACAGTTGATCTTAGATTGACATGCATAGCGTATATATTTGTTGTGAAACACATCATAATAAGAAGAAGGATAGTAATAATATAATGATCAATAATATTAGTGATTTTGACCATGTCCACATGGGTGTGTCAGCAGTGTAAATACAGGTGTAGCTCCTGACATTCATATTGGGTCCATTTCATTTATTTCTAGCAGAACGCCAGCATCAGACCAGCTCCGTCTCTCCTGGTGCGCTGGCATTATTAAATGGAATGGACCCGTAATTTGTGTTATCAGCTACACCTGTGTTTACCCCGCCACGGCACCAATCCAATCTCCAGGTATTACCGTTGCTTCCCTGTGCTTGATTCCAGATAAAAGTAGTAATAAAATAGTTCTGTATTTGATTTGATTTTGGGTTACAAAACATAAAACTTCCGGGGGGGTAGTGCTTGAAAGTGTTGAACAACCACATACACATCTCACCACGTTTAATAGGCCACAACTACAACCATTGTTTGTACCAATGTCACTCCCAAGATGAGACATGAGGTTTGGATGGGATTCTGGGACCTGCACGTTCTACTAAGATATAAGATGAATGAGCTCATATGAGTCTATGTTGTGCAGCTTATTGTGTGTCTCGCGTGTGTGTATTTCGTGGTATTGTTCTTTCCGGAGTATTTTCCTGACATTTGCTTGTGGGTTAGTCTATAGATTACCTGGGGGGACCTGTTGGTCATAAGTTGAGCCTGCTGCTTATCCTTTGCTACTGATCCGTTGATGCTTTACCTTTGATACTAATCTCCTCCATCTTTTTGTCGACAGTCCTTAAAAGTTCTATTTCATTGTTCATATTATTTGGTTATTTTGTTAAGGAAGTTTTACAGGTACATTTTTCATCTCCTAACCATTAACAAGACTTCAAGTAAATTTAATTTATTGTCACAATCTACTATGTATTGTTTATTAAATAATCTCAGATACTATAACATAACATGGCCAGAGGGTGGCAGTGTGGCACTGTTGTTGTTCGACGTGTTAATATTCCTATTTGACAGGTAGTTGACTGTAGTTGATTATAGAAGAACTGCAATTTATTAATGTTAGAATGGGCTTTTCTAATAGTTCTTTTGGGTGTATTGCATTCAACTCAGCGTTGCTCTATGTTTTGCATGCCTCTTTGCATGTCATTTTGCTCATTCAAGCAAATTGTATATACTTCCTCCCACACATTTTGCATGGATCCATCTTTATGTATTTTGCCGGCTCTTTCAATAACTTGTATCTATGGTAAGCACAAATATTTAGTTGGACTAAATCAAACAACATTTATAAAGCTTTGATTGACCAAATTCTTCCACAAACTGATGATAAAGGGTTATTTTGGTAGTATGTGTTGCCTGTGTTGTGTTGGTCCATCTCAGACAAAGGTCAATTCATCTCAGAAAACCTTGTATTACATGGTTAGAGGAGGCTCTCCATTTAGCTCTAATAGGCACTCTATTTAGAAGAAACCACATGTGGAAAAAGTGATGTGATATAACAGAGTGTAGAACAACACACATTCTATTCTAATGCAGCATTCTATTGCAAAGAGCAATAATACAGTGGTGAAAGGCTAGATGCAATGTTTCTCTGTGTGTTTGCTCCATACTCAGTCAATTGTTACTTTATACTGATACTGACTTTATTTCTTCATGGTTACAATATGGATACAATTTGCATCCCGACAGGGGTTTTGCATTCAATAACACACCGTGAGTTGTGTTGCAACACTCTTTTCTTGCCTTGTGATTTTGATACATTCTCTTCTCTGTTACAGCTGAAATGTTCACAGGTCTTTTTATGTGCTGTGACGTTTGCATGGAGCGTATACAAGAAGCATCAATTACGTCACTGTGTTGTCCTATCTTGTCATGGATCTTGGCATCAGCATGTTTGTGTTTGTGTGTGTGCACAACTAGATTACATTGTAGTTGTGCATGTCAAGCATGATTCCAGGAATTGATCATGGACTAGAACACAATATCTTTATTCAAAACTTTAACAAAACATTTAATAAAACATTGTCACAGCTATTATTTTATCGAACACACATACTGTGTATCAATCACATTGTGAATAAATCAGACTTTTATTACATGGTGTGGCCACTAGATGGCAGGTGTGTGTATTATAATTTCATCAAGTAGCATTGAGTTAAAATTACAAATGTCCTGTGTTATAATCTTATGACCGCAGGATTATGACGTGATGCATAGGATGACTTTATGCATTCAGGAACATGCTGCAGGTCTATTTCAGTAACTGCAAACAGACTAAGAACAAATTGGAGCAAATCATTTACAAGAAATCCCTTTCTCATACAATGGATTATGATCTTCTAAATCTAATTTTGAAGGAGGAAAATGATGGCTGAACACGCGAAACAATGGCGTACTTGTTCACGTCAAGTTGTGCTACCTTGATAAGCGGCACAGAGCAGGGAGAACTTATTGCGAAATCCTATTCAGATTGGGAGGAAAGATACGGCTCTCTCTGCATCACTCTGCATCAGAGAGGCACAAGATATCAAAACATCTTGTTTGCTGTTGCATGCATAGAGCCTGTTTCTGAGCAATTATTTACATGTTTTCATGACGCTGGTAAACGACTGCACGGCCACCGCCGCCGCGGCTGCAGTAAAAAACACGCCCACTGCCATGGGAACATCATCCATCGCTGTCCCCCCCCCCCCCCCCCCCAGAGCGGAGGCCGGGTCAGTGTTGGCTGGGGGAACACTGGGGCCGTTGTTTACACGTTGGCCTCATACCCCACAGGGTCTGACAAATTATTAGCCAGCGTTCTCTCTGCACTGTGGAGTCAGCCAGGCAGGCAACCAGTCATTCAGCCAGCTAGTCCCTCAGTCACACAGCCAGCCAGCCAGCTAGTCCGTCAGTCACACAGCCAGCCAGCCAGCCAGCCAGCTAGTCAGCCAGTCAGTGTCAGCCAAATAGCCAACCAGCCAGCTAGCCAGCCCAGTTAGTCAGCCCTCCAGCCAAAAAAACCAGCCAGCCAGCCGGCCAGTGAGGGTGCAGGGGAGGTAGAAGGTTAAACGGAGCTGCCAACACGAGTCCATCTGGGTGGTTTGGCAGTGTTGAGAGGGAGAGGGCGAGTGGGAGCATGAAGTTCCTGTTGGGTCAGAGCAGAGGAGGAGCGGCGTTGCAAACCCAGCTGTGGTCCTTGTTCTACATGCCACAGAAGTCCACCGTCAGACAATATACTATACTGTACTGCACAGAGTGAGTGTGTCTGCTCAGCCTGGTTTCACACGTTGTGTAAGCGCTTTTACCTAGTCCTCTAAAGGGTTAAATAAAGGATGCACCCTCCACCTCTTCCAGTAGTAAAACTTGTTCTTCTTCTTGTGTGTGTGTGTGTGTGTGTGTGTGTGTGTGCGTGTGCGTGTGTGAGAGACTCTGTGTCCCTCTTGTTTATATATGTGGTGCAATCTGTATTTCATCACATGCACATTCATACATTGTGTCCATTCAAAATCACAACCTCAAGTGGGTTTATGTATTTTTATTAGCTTTATCATGTTGACTTTGATCTAGACCTTGGTCTTCTAACAGCGCAACCCTGGAACACTACCTTTATTTAATGTGCTGCCGTGTGATGTTTCCTCACGCATGGGAATACTAAAAGTGGATGAGAGAAAAAAGGAAAAGCTATAGGTCTCATTCCTAGAACTCTGTGCAAGGACCGGAGCGCACAGTGTTCACACAGCACATTCACTAACCTACAGGTCAGGGGAAATAAAGCTACTGGAAAAAAAATCATTATTAGTTCAAATCATTGACAACTTCCGCTAATCTCTTACACAGCAAACACAAACAAGGTAAATGGTTAATGTTGGCCCTATGCCATCGGGGGAAATTATCAAAAATAGGGCCATTGCGTAGAACGCTATTTGCACCCAATAAGCTAGAGGGGTTACATAATGTTAAAGAGTTGTTAGTTATTGCTATAAAACAGTGGTTGTTTGTGAAGGTTGAAGGGAAATATTTTTACCACTTTAAAACACTTCTGGGGAGATTTCCATGCTTTTGAAAACTATGTAAGCATTCTAGATCAAATAAACAGAGAGAGCACTAGATCAGCTGTGAGGCAGTGAAATGCATTTTACATAAATGTTCTCTCATCTTTATCGTTTCAAACTGAGCTTCAATTCAATTTGAAATGCTACATTTGTCCTTCTAAGGACAATTTAGGGCATGGTAATAATTCAAACAAAGAGACAAAACAAAAGAAAAGATAACATTTCAATCATACAAATTTTGCACAATCAATAATTGCACAGATAATCTATTGGCTGAAACTTTACTATTTAATAGATTGATTATAGATTCTGGAACAACGCTTTATACTGTGTGTGTGTGTGTGCCAGGGATGTATTTAAATGGGGGGTGTGACAGAGTATGTATGAGTGTGTTGCAGATGTGTGTGGGTTTGTATTATGGGGGCGTGTTGGTGTGTGTCATTGTTTTAGAGTTTGGTGTTTGCGTGTGTGTGTATCATTATGTTGGACTGTGTGTGTGTGTGTGTGTGTGTGTGTGTGTGTTGTTAGTGTGTGTGGGCGTGCAGTTGTGTGTGGGGATGTGTGTGGGTGTGTGGATGTGAGTGAGGTTATGTGTGGGTATGCGGTTGCGTGTGTGTGTGTGTGTGTGTGTGTGTGTGCACTACCTGATAACACTCATCTGTCATCCATGCTTTGTGACTCATCAGAGGTGTTATCTGTGATCCCATCATCCTGTCAGTAATACCTGTTGTAACCAGTGGTGTGTGACACTTTCTATTTACTCACATCACTTTTAATGAGCGCAGGTAAATACGGTATTGTTGATGGCATATCATTTACACAGTTGCGGAAATGTCATATATAGAGAGAATCAGGAAAGAGCTGTCAACCCCAGGACATTAAGTAAGGCCAGACAAAAGAAAAACACAACATTTTCATTTTATAATAAATATTACACATCCGTAATGGGGGAAATAAAGGACAAATTGTTCCAGGTCACTCAGTTGTCTGAAGAGTGAAGACACAGTCAACATGACACGTTTGGGCTGTTTCTTTGGCATCGGTTCTACCTGAGATGATATCGTGTCCTCCGTGGGGCAGATACATATCTCAACCCCTCTGAGTGGGTCTTTAATGCACCAAATGGGCAAATGAGTTCGTTTTGTATTCACCATTTGGGCGCAATACACACAAGACGCTTTGTATAGCGTCAGTGCTTAGCCTATCCTCCAGGGTTTCAGATTAAAGTACAAACAAAACCCAGATAGGAACATGAACAGGGAGCCCAGTCCCTCTACGGTGAGGAACAGTGGCAGCTTCTTCACTTCCTCCCCTATGCTTACGATGGAGGGTCACCTACAGCCACAAACACACAGATAGATAGATAGATAGATAGCAATTCATTCATCCCTAGTTGTTGCAGAACAGTGCAGATAAAGACAAGTAGATACCATATATAAAGATAAGAGCAACACAGAAGGCTGTAGTACACAACAAAGTAGAGGAGATGAGGTGTAAGACCTGAAGTGGAGGAACCAACTGAGGTAGAGGAAGTGAGGCGGAGGAGCAGGAGTACAGGAGCTGAGGTGGAGGAACTGAGGTGGTCTGTCTGCTGGTGCAGCTGTGGAAACAGCCTACCCCCAGTGGGCGTGCGGACAGGGAACAATGTGAGATTGTTGTCGCCACCGGCAACGACCGGGGTGAGACGAGCGCTGGAAGAGGGGGAGCAGGAGAGAGAACACTGGAGTGGAATTTTACCAGGTCACGCTGATGTAAGAGAGACCGCCGCCCGCCGCAACAAACATGGGATGTATGAGTGAGGGGGAGAGGGAGGTGGGGGGGGGAGAGATGGTGAACAAGAGTGGAAGAGAAATTGAGGAAGGCAGAAAGACACAAAGAGAGAGAGAGAGAGAGAGGGGGGGGGAGGAAGAGAGAGCGGGCCAGATAAGGAGGGAGGCAGCCTGGCAGGAGGAAATGAGTAATAAAGAGTCAGTGAAAGACGTTCAGAGCTATAAAAAAGGTGTAAATTGGTAGGTAGAGAACAAAAAAAAAACGTAAATTTTTGTATAAAAGTGAAGATCTTTGCGGAATTTGTTTGTGTGTCACTTTGCCCTTTAATTATCCCTTATTTCATTTATCAGTCGACCTCCTCTGCTCCTCCTCCTCCTCCTCCTCCTCCTCCCGGGGTCTGTGGCCCCTGTGAGGCTGTGAGTCACGGTGGAGCTGCTGCCTTACTGGATGAGTGACTGAGTGGATGTTGGCTTATCAAATAAGGTGCGTCTTCCACCACACTCTGACTCAAATAATTGCCTTCCCCTGAAGACAGACAGGACGCAGCATCTGCTGTGAAGAATAAAAGAGAAATAGGGGGTGGAGGGGAAATGGGTAGGGCGTGTGTGTGTGTGCGTGTGTGCGTGTGTGTGTGTGTGCGTGTGTGTGTGTCTGAGTGTGTGTGTGTGTGTGTTTGTGTGGTGGGGGGGGGCGGTGGAGAGGTCTGTTTTTAGAAGCATGCCAGCTGCCTCAGACAAGTCTGACCCCCGGGGTGTCTGCCTCTCTAAGCACAGGTTAGGAACGCCCCCCCCCCCCCCCATTCCCTCCTACACACTTCAGTTATTTCAGGAAACCTGTCTCTGTCAACAGTCATTTCCCCTTATCATGTCTTAACACCACACGCTTATTTATGTAGGGGGATTCAGTGACGTTTTTGGATGAATTTCTGCAAAGGTTTGAGGTTCCGGCTCAAAAATAAGAATGATTTAGTGAGTCAGTCATTTCAGCTTCAGGATGATCCCCGGTATGAGGCAAAATAACATGCGAGAACTGAGATTTGAAATGATTTCCAATCGTTGACTGTGATTTTGTTTTGTTTTTAAACAATTGCCTGCAGTGTAAATATTTAGTAAGCTTAAAGGGATACGCCGTGATGTCTTTCAATTGGAGTTTGCCCCAGATTTAGATGAGCTCTTTAATTCCAAATTACTCATTGCGCGTCAAGAAGGGGAATTCACTGGGTTAGCGTTTGCTTTCCATTGGCCACATCCATTGTCTTCCAGGGTTAGGTAGCCTTGATCTTTAAGTTATTTTCCATGACATCCATCATGTTCCGAATTGTTGCTTATTCAAAACGGGTGCCAGTAACAACCCAACAAGATCGATACGGTAATGTGGCACTGTATTCAGCACTGTGATTATTAGGCTACCCTCTTAGGTTCACAGAGGGTAACCTGTCAGAATTTAGAATCAAACAACTCGTCTGACTCTGGGAAAGCCCCGTAAAACCCCAATTTACATATATCAGGGCGTATCCCTTTAAAGCGTATGGGCTAACCATCGTGGCCCTGCCAGCGTTTAAAATCCACTCTGTGTGTTATGCCAGCAGAAGAGAGAGCAGCTCTATTATTAAGCCCATCCTTCTATTACTGGAGCCTGCATGTTTCCAGTGGCCACCGGTGAGCCCTGGGATGTAGGTCAGGCCTTATGCCGGTTGCAGCTTCTAATTATGACTGCTTGACGGTATATCACTATTTCAATTATTTTGAGTTTGAGTTTGTACGGAGGCCCGGGGGTAACATAGAGGATGACATTGGTTTTTCGTGGCCAAGAAATATGAATTTGTGGCCATGAATTAGTTTGAATTTTTTTTTTGTTTGTTTTGAGGGTCTCGGAATGATGATGTCACTTCCAAGCCCAAAACGGAATTGCACACCTGGTTTTGGCAACAAAGTCATAGAGCGATGTCAATATCTCCATCCTCCGCACTCTTTTGAAGAAATCGTTGTGTAATGTAATCATACAATATTGGGTTGTTACTTATTAGCTGCTGCAAAACAAACACCAGCAGACTTTAATGTTAGGCAGCTAATCATTTTCATCATTCCCAGTCCTCTAAAGTAAAACAAATATTCAAAACGTATTGTGAATAAGAAGGATAAATACAATTTAAAAAAAATAAAATAAAATTATAAAAAATTATAAATCACACATTGTTGGCTGGTAGTTTGTACAATTTTGTAATGTACAAAATGCTACAATGCTACAAATGCTACAAACAGATTTTTTCAAATGTTCATGAGTACTGTGTGACAGGATTATGTTAAACACGCTTTTTCTGCAGAATTTGACCAGGTTATTCAATATGCAAGTTTCTGGTTAGGATGTTTATATGTTCTATATATGCACATGTATTTTATACCGAATATATGCATACGAAGAATACGATTCTTTTGTCAACATCTGCTTCACACGGTTCTATTGCGTTGCAGCTCGCAGATGACTCAGTTTGCACTCTTGAGACACAGGGGTTTTGCGTCACTCTGGTGACCCTACAGGAAAATCCACATTGCAGGACTCCTCCAGGCAGGTGACAATAGCACTCATCACCATTATCATTCGTTGGAAATAGCCCTCATCGTGACAAACTCCAGCAGTGCAGGATAGTGCTGGCTTATCCAGGTAGAATCAAAGACCCCGCTGCCTCTGATCTAACTCCCCCCACGCCTCGGAGTGGAATGTGGGATGAGTAGGACTACAATCAGCCTTTACAGAAGGACAACATGTTGTTGAAGTATGAACTGCTGTATTTTGTATCTTATGGTACCGGCGTCTAGTCGCTGGCTTTGCATGTTCCGTCCAGGTCCTGTCCTGTCCTGCCCTGTCCTGTCCTCGTCTGTCTGTCTGGCCTTCTGTCTGCGGTGTCTACCTACCGTACAGTGTCTCTCTGGCTCTGAATTGATTGTTTTTAGTGCAGGGGTGGAGAGTTAACAAAGACTGTACACAATTCTGCAGCTCCAGACCAGCCAGCTGTCCCCCTCCCCCCACGTGATGACTGACAACCTGTTAGTCCCTGGCGACTCCTCCTGTCTTTGGGGGGTAGGGTGGTGGTGGTGGTGGTGGTGGTGGTGAGGCGAGGAGGAGGAGGAGGAGGGGGAGGGGGGGAGGTTTGCGTGTGAGAAGGCTTGGCGCCCTCTCGACTGTAAACCTCTCGTGAGGAGCGAGTCGTTCACGAGGCCTTCCTTCAATTGCAAAACACCTGTATCTGACTCACCCTAATCACACACTTCCTCACACGCACACACGCACACACGCACACACACACACACAGGGTTTTCTACGTGGTTGCTGTGGTGCTTTAGGTCGTTGCTAGGGTGGACTGGATGGTTGCTAGGGTGTTCTAGATGGTTACTATGGTATTCTGGCTGATTGCCAGGGTGTCCTAGGAGACTGCGAGGTTGTTCTGGGCGGTTGCTAGGGTGTACTGGATGGTTGCTATGGTATTCTGGCTGATTGCCAGGGTGTCCTAGGAGACTGCGAGGGTGTTCTGGGTGGTTGCTAGTGCTAGGCAGTGGCGGTGCCAGAGTTTTTTTCTTGCTGGTGCTACGGTGGGGCATAATTATTCATTGATGGTGCTGAGGATTGTTGACGTGGGGGGGGGGGGGGGGGGGGGGGGGGGGGTTGGCACGGGGTTGTGAGCGGACAGGATTGTTGAAAACTGTACTGGGAAAGCAGACGATAGTTTATGGTGGGTGGTGCTATGGTGGTGCTATTGTAATTTCTGATGGTGCTATAGCCACCAGCAAGCACCGCCCTAGCGCCGCCACTGTTGCTAGGGTGTACTGGATGGTTGCTAGGGTGTTCAAGGTGGCTGCTAGGCTATTCTGGGTGATTGCGAGGGTGTCCTAGGAGACTACTAGGGTGTTCTGGGTGGTTGCTATGTTGTTCTATGTGGTATAGTATCTTGGTGGTTGCTAGATTCTTCTAGCTGGTGACTATGGTTATCTAGGTGGTTTCTATGTTGTTCTAGGCGGTTGCCTGGGTATTCTTGGTTTAAAAGTGTAATCATTTTAAAAGTATATATTTTGAATCATTGTACATAAGTTTGAATAGTAAGGTTGTAAGTAAAGTTGTATTGTATGATTGTTCTCGGCTCACTATAAACTATGAAGGAGGAGTTGAGTTATTTTTAAACAGCTGTTTAATTGTAGACTGATTTAAAGATTTCAATGTGCTTGTATGCAGGAAACATCTAAAGTTATCTCGTAAAAATATTAACACCATTGCTTGGAGTGGAAATTCACTGAGAGGAGCTCAACATTTTGATGTATAATATGACTCTGGGGTCTAAATATTAGTAGTATGAGTATGAGTATGATTAGTGACAGTTTATAGTTTTTGATCTTGATTCTAAAACACAGAGAATAATCTTGTGTGTGTTTGTGGGAGTTTAAGAGTTCAAAAGTTGAAAATAAATAATATAAATAAAAGTTCCATAAAAGTTTGGAAAGAAAGGTATACAAAGTTAGAATTATAAAGCTGCAGTAGGATTAGGTAATAGGAGTTGTGCAGCATCTAATAATGTACACAAAAGCTATTCTCTGCAATAAGCGATGATGCAAACATTAACACTTAAAAATTGTGTTAATTTGTTAATCCATAAGCATTAAGCATTGTTGCAACTTCATTTTGGTGCAATAATATACTGCTTTGTTATGTATCTCTGGACAGTGTCATGTGATAGCTTTCTGACTCTTTGCCATTGCAGCATTTTGGAAGGAAGGTCTTCCACAGCCAGCATTGCCTCTATGAGAACGAACTGGAAGTCTAGCCAGGTCCTTTGGGGAAAGTAAGGCCTGAAGGTTTTGAACTCTGCAGGATCTTTTTCATCTTGTAATGTCTTTAACTGCTTGTCCTCTTGTATACAGTGGGCATCTACACCTGCTGTATGGTTTTGATTAGGGCAAATATCTGTAGTAGTCAAGTACATGCTGCTAGACCTTTGTATGCTCAGTGGGTGTGTGTAT
>NC_140272.1:16797593-16800093 GCF_964030765.1 Micromesistius poutassou
AGAGTGGAAACCTGCGCAGACACACACACACGCACGCGTAGTGACCCGCAGCCTGCGTACACACAACACACACACACACACACACACACACACACGTACAGATGTGTGTACATACACATACACACACATGTAGAGACCCACAACCTGCGCTTACACACACACACACACACGTAGAACTAGTGTCCAAAGGGTGGAGGAGGAGGTGGTGGCAGTGCCTAGGAGAGGGGGGGGGCTGCTGGTTGGAGGAGAAGGAGGAGGAGGAGGGAGTAGAAGAGTGTATTTTAAGGGTGAGCTAGGGATGTCTTGTAAGGGATACGTAGGTAGGTTTTTATCTCGTACAGCACTGGGTTAACCTTGCAGCCACACATTTTTCTGCTTTCATAAATCCAGACTTTCCAGTTAGACCTTTCAAGTCTTTTTCTTTTTCTTCTTTTTTTTTTTTCACACGAGTACATGCCGAGTGCAGTCGAAGCACCTTGCTTCATTTATCCGGTGTAAAGTGTGCGTGGGTGTGTTCGTGCGTGTGGGTATGAGTGTACTTGCCAATGCGTGTGTGCGTGCACGTGGGTTTGTCCGTGTGCATGTATCAATTTGTGCAGAATCGCATGCAAAATCCACATGCAGTTGTCATCTCGTGGCACTCACATGGTTTTATTGGCACGCACTGGAACGGATGCCGTTGTCAGCGCCCATTGGTTGTTCAACAAACTGACCTGTGTGACCTCTCTGTTCTCAAGGCACAGGGCAGTGATTCAAGTTGCACGTTCATCTTACTGATAATAGAGTACAACACACATACACAGACTTTTAACAATATGGCGGAGGCATGTGTGAACTTTAACTTTTAACAAACTCATTTAGAACAAAACAAGCAAGCGATATATTCTGTCCCACATTTGCCCCAAATCTTCTTCCTATATGTTTTTTGTTTGGGTTTCGTTTCTCTTCAGTCATTCGCTGGTAAATGATATGAACGGAAGATTTTACATTTTACATGCGTGTTTATGTCTACTGTTCTGCAGCTTTACCCCACCCTCTGTACTGAGAGAAAGGACATGGATACAGGTGACAGATCAGGTCCAACCAGTCACAGATGACAAGCTGTCAGAAGCATTGCTCCAAGACTATCTGACAAACGCTGGAGCCTTGGCGGAAGCCATTTTTTTCTCTTCCCTTTCTTCCTCTTCTTCTGTTTCTTCTCCTCCTTCTTCTTCTTCACTCCCCCTCAGTGTTGCGGTGTACTGCATTTCTTTTGGTGCCCCACAGCGTTCTCTCAGGTCATAAAGCATGCGCAAGCCTCGTCAGATTCAGACAGACAAGGTAGAGAGTTCAGTAGGCATGGAGGGTAGTCATTGTGTGTGTGTGTCTGTGTGTGTGTGTGTGTGTGTGTGTGTGTGTGTGTGTGTGTGTGTGTGTGTGTGTGTGTGTGTGTGTGTGTGTGTGTGTGTATGTGTGTGGTCGCTTGGTTGCATATGTCATAGCTTTCCTGGTATACAGGTGTAAAGCCTATACCTGAGGCAGACAGGCTGGTGCCAAGGGAGTCATAAAACAATAAAAGCAGGGCAGTATATTTCCGTCTCTATCAAATAGCTAACAGCAATGGAACAGGGGAGGAAAAGAACAAGCAGCCAGAAGCTGCCTGAGAACAGACTAACAACAGACTTTACAGAAGAGCTCATTGCAAACCGCCATCCAAACACTCTTATTATGGTCAGTGTCAGTCAGTTTTTCACAGACAGATAGACGGACACCCACAGTATGTGCCTGACACTCCTGAGGCTTTTAATCCACAGTGGTTCGTATCCGGTCCTGCTTTTGGGACTGAGGCCAAACCCCATTGTTGACAACCACAGTTGATAACGTGATGTAAAACGATAAGATGTAAAACAATAATACGTTTTCATGAGCACATGTTGTTGGATTGCATGACGTCCGTAATTCAATTAACCTGGTTTTCAAATAACGAATGTCCTGTCGTATCGTCGGGTTTAAAGGTGCCACGCCATGCCACCAGGTGTGGTGTGATTAGCCGTTACAAGCCGTTTTGGAAATCGGCCCCTTAACACATCACAGGTGTGCGTGTCCACCTAGATGTGTGATGGATAGATGAGCAACGTTTGCTACAGTCCACTGGGTAGGCTGATAGACTGCTGATCTATCCAGCACACATCTAGGTGGACACGCCCACTTCCTGCCCCATGTGATGTCATATGGAGCAGATTTCCAAAACGGCTTGTAACGGCTAATCACACCACACCTGGTGGCATGGCATGGCACCTTTAAAGTTACAGGCCGTGGGAAGATCCAACTCAGTGAAGCTTTTCCATATCGTCACCCTCTTAAAGTAATGGCCTAAGTCATATTTTCAAGTTGTTCAGAAAACAGAAAAAACTGAACCATATATAGAGTATATTATACTCCTAGCGTCCCAGATGGGTCAAGCCAACGGCACGCCGTGCGATTCTATATGCATTATTAAATACTAGCCACACATGCATGT
>NC_140272.1:16810093-16898910 GCF_964030765.1 Micromesistius poutassou
TTTGCTCCTGCCCTTATCTGGCGGTGAACTTTGACCACTGGCTGAATATGTGCACTCCTAACTGCCTGGAGAGGTAGAGGTCGTCAACCCTCTGACCTCCGCGCCGCATGAATCATTTACACTAATGACAGAGTCTTTGCACACAGCCTCTCAGCCAGCACCCACGCCACACCCTTCCTGTGAGCGGGGCATCAGCTGATCCAAGAGTGGTGAGGTAGGAGTCAAGATTGTTGTGTGAGGAGAGGCGGCGAAGTCAAATTCATTGATTTAAAAGAGAGCAGGTTTATCCCCTCGTTCAAATGTTTTCTTCAGGTACCGGACAGGACTTTGGTCTGACTCATGGAGCACAACAGGCAGACAGACTTTTTTTTTTTTTTCAAAGGACCACTACAGTCACAGGCAAGGGAGACAGAATGTCTTTTGTGCGCAGCTTTGTCTTCTCTCTTTGAATGTAACTGCTTATCTCCCCCCCTGACTAACTTTATAAGGAACTTCCTGTCGGTGATGACATCACTCACACGGCTCAAAAGGCAGGCCCTGGATTAAAGTAAAAATGGGTGGAGTAATAGTCTGGAACACATGCAGACACACACGCACACCCCGCGCACGCACACACACACACGCGCATACATATTCAAAACAATAGGCTCACCACATGTGAACGATGCATATGTCGGGTACATGCAGGCACCCCTGTTTTCACCCCGCTTTCCACAACTGGCTCGTCGGAATCTCAACAATGTCTCTTGAAATGAATGATGAAGTGGGATTAGGAAAAGCCTGGTCCCTGCAAGGGGCCAACTATGTTATGATAAGCCCGCTAGCTTCAGGGGGGCCATGGCTAGCCATCGGGATTTACCAACCCCCCTAGCACAAGTACACTCTGTTCCCTCAACACACACCTCTGGTTTCTGCCACCAATTGAATCAACACGCGTTGTTTGTAGCCTTTGTGTTGCAGTGTTTGGTTAGCGCGTATGACAGTGGTGGGTCTGTGCAGCCTAGTAAGGTTAGGTGACACAGTTAAAACAACAGCACTTAACACCCGGCAAGGCTGAGCACTTGGAAATGGAGAGTGCGGTGGATTAGCACGTTCCAGATATGTTTTTAACTTTATTTATTTTTTTTATCAGAGACATAGTAGTCGTTTTATATGAAAGAATCCCAGAACCCATAGATGAGTCTGGACAAATTGTCCTGGTTCCTTGATGTTTGTTTGGTTTGATCTGTACATTTAAACAGGTAAACAGAGCAAAAAAAACCTGACCTAGCTCAAGAAAAAAAACCACAAGGATCTGATAAGCACACTGCGAGACAATATGGGCTCCGTTGTGTTAGCCGCCAGGCGCTGGGGAGATAAGCGTGTTTTTGCCTATGTTTGCTGTGCCTGACTTTCTTATCTACCGTTGAGCCATCCCGCTGGCTGCCTTTGTCTCCATCAAGGCTTGTGCAATTATTTTATTTTTCCTTGTGTTTATTCACCCTGTCTGTATTTATTTCAAATTGAAATACTACTTTTGGAGAACACCATAGGGGAAGCATACTAGTGCTAATGCCTTCAGCCTGCAGGGTAGCTCTGGGTCACATGGTACTTTACCGATAAACTTCTGAAAGAACCATTTCTTTGACTGGAACACAGCTGTAAATAGATTATGGAAGCTAGAATTGTCTTAGAAATCTTTATATTCAGTATTGCATGGCTGATACGTATTTGCATATTGTAGTAATAATGTGCTAACTGAATATATTTTTTTGTCAAATGTTGGGCGCCATTCATAGGTTGATCATACAGTAAATAAACATCATTCTAAATAATTTCCAGTGGGCTTGCACCTGCAATACAATGCTTTGTCTTCTTTGCTGCAGGTAGAGCACATGATAGTCTGACAAGCTTTTGAAATGGGACGCTGTGTCTTTAAGAGGGCGGAGCCTTGTGATTGCTGAGCTTAAAACATCATTGCTCACAACAACACTAGTAGACCATCGAGTAGAATCACTCATTAGTAACAGTGTAACTAACTACGGCACTGCTGTGCTGTGCCTGGAAGCATAGGAAACACTGGCACTCTTCATTGTAACAAAGATCGCACAAACCAAGGAGTTATATTTATTATTATTTGTCTAATGCAAAGAGGACTTTAGGGGTCTGGAAGTCAGTGAAAACGGCGAGATTATTAAGGTAAGTACTACTGAAAATAATACAGAAAAACGGTGTCCAGTATATTCTGCCTGAGACGATAGCTTTTTGATTGATGAAAGTTAATATTTGCTAACATTACTAACACCTTGATACACTCGTTGGGTTGTGTTTCACAAAGGGGGGAAGGCATTGACAGCCATCTCATTTTCAAATCAAATTAAATTCGGCACAGAGAGTATATTCTACTCTCTGTGCCATACAAACTTCAAAAATGATTTGCCATTGACTGATTCTGATCAGTTCTGTTTCTCTAGCACATAATATTAGAACACACTGCCAATACTTTACCGCTGTTTTTTCTTATCCAGCAAGCTAGTGCATTTCATCATTTCCTAGACTTGTCAAATAGCAAAGCTGCGTGTGTGTTGTGGTGTGAGTCACTGCCTCCTAGAAGGCTTGTAACCATTATTATCTCAATCCGGTAAGGTGAGGGGGTGTGCGCGCTGTTTGCTTGCCGCACAGGTAGAGCGGGTATTGTTGCTCGGAAACCGCTTCAGGGGTGTCATACGCGGGGTGTGATCTTCCTCCTACAAGGGTTGCGTGCAGCTTCTGCTGCTCTAACCTGAGGCGGGATAATGTGTTCAGATAGTTTGTGAGATTGGAATCTCACAAACCAACCACCACCTGGCCTCATCACCGCAACCAGCATCAACCATCAGCACTCCCACACTCTTTATAATGATTTTGGCAATATATCGAATTTCAGAGGAGCACAGGAAACGGTCTATCTTAAATCTCACGGTAATAGAAAACCCAGGCGTGATTGGATTCGTGGCCCCAAGGCCAGCCCTGAAACAAGCTGCGTACAAATGCCTCCCTAAGAGTGGCTAATGCAGCCCATGGCTACACATCATTTGTTTAATCCTGTTGCCTGTAAATGCTCTCATGGTTAACTGCCAGGACCATCTCTTTGCACCTGTTGTGAGGGGAAGCGCAAGGCCCCCCTGGGGTCCATTATCGAGGATCATGTTGCTTCCCCATCTTCACCCAACCAAATGGGGGGGGGCCCAAACGAGGGAGAAAGAGTAGGTGGGGGTGGTGGGGGTCTGTGATGCCTTGGTTGGCTTTTTCTTTTATTTTTATCAGACAGACATACTTGCTGTTGCTTGCTGTTGTTGTTCAAGCTTTGTTTCATGCCAGCTGTCTGGCCATTATCACACACGGACACACACACACACACACACACACACACACACACACACACACACACACACACACACACACACACACACACACACACACACACACACACATCCCTTCCTGCCTGGGAGAGTGGTCTCCTCAGTCATCGGCAGGACATTATAAGCTGCAGGACATCGTGTCCAGGGATGCATGTCTGGGTGATGGGGCAGACAGACTTATTACAGGACAACAATTGAAATTGTAATGGATACGTGTGCTGATGGACATCTCCGTGTTGATAACCTGTGTCACAGCTGCTCAAACATTGCACATCAAAGAACTGATCTTATAAAAAAACAGGTTATTTTGACCTGGGATATTACTGTCTGGCTCCTCCACAGCTCCTCCAAGTACTAAGCCTACCCACAATACACATGAAAACAACTAAGAGAATAAGAATACACACAATCATTTTGATTGGAGGATTTGTCATGGGGTTTGACCAAAACGACCAAGTAGCAATGTTTAACTGCTTTCACTCTGAGCATTTAGCTTGCTGTTGGTTCAGTCCCATCACACGTCTAAGACATGTCTGGGGGACATCCATGTCCTCTGAACACCGAGGTTGTACACAGTGGAAGGTTTCACTGTTGTTGGGCACTGCATGCCCAACAAATTGTTAAAATTGTGGATTTGTGGTGTATTAGCAAGTGTTGTCGTAGTAATAGTAGTGTTACAACGTTTCCCCTCTGGTTGAAGAGATGGCTTTCCGAGGGATGATGGAAAAAAAAAACCTGAAGTGGGCAGCCATCCAGGTGTGACGTGTTGTGTTTGACCCTAAGTTAGTCCCTTTTTTGTACCAAGTAAGCGAATAGTGTGTGTGTGTGTGTGTGTGTGTGTGTGTGTGTGTGTGTGTGTGTGTGTGTGTGTGTGTGTGTGTGGGACAATCTCTGGCCGCCGCATGTTTCCGTGACATTGTAGTGTCCGTGGGGGCTCTGCGGGCACGAGCGTTTGAAGTTCCATCGCTGTGAGCGCCTGTCGTTCCTCTATCAGAGCAAGCGGGGGGAATGTTGCTTCATCAGGAGAGGGCTCTGTTAACAACTAAGTAACTAGCATCCCAAGAGTCGCCCTGTGTTACTCCTGGCCTTTAAACAATAAGGCCAGAAGGACGCTGGTGGTGCTGTAGGTTAGATTCAAGAGCTATCAAATGCCATAGCCATCCCCGAGCTATCGGTGAGCGAAATGCTCTATGATTTTTCGAGTTTTATTGCACCTGCCTCTGTATGAGAGAATCTTCTAATCAATCAGGTCATGTCTTCCCTGATTGGTTCGGGGAATCCATCTTGTTTGTCAGTCACAGGTGTGTGACTGTGAATTACACACTTTAAATCCCTGTACAACTTTCAAATCGTACCTACAGCAGCTTTAACATTTTTTTTGGTTTGTATTTATAGTGTCTTAGCAGCGATATGTGCTTTCAACTCATTCAACTTTCTTTGTTTTCAACAGGTACATTGGAATTAACAGCAGCAAGGATTAAAGTCTTTCCTGGCTTTGATGCGACCCGATTTTGTCTGGAGCATGTCCACAGCAGGCCTGACTGCTCAGGAGATCTGTCTGCCCACAGAAAGCCCCTTCCTACGGGCCAGCTACTGCCACAGCATGGCCCGATCCAAACCCTCATGGAGCAATCCTCATGAACGAGAGAAGTGAGTGCAGAGGACGCTTACAGGAGGCGCATGCTCATGAATTAAACGTATGCTGAGAACGTAAACTTAAATCTGTGATCTACATTATCGCTTGCAATGATATCAAAATTGTGATAAAAGGTGGCTGTGAAGGGGGAATTGATTTTTAATGCAGCGTTTCTTTTTTCCATCAACAGGCTGTTGTACTTCAGTATGGAATCCCAACATATAGATCCCAGCTTCCCATCCTATCAACCACTACCCCCTACACTCAGTGTTGAGAGTAAGTATAGAAACTGTCTAGACGCTCTGCGCTTGTTTACCATGTCTGAAGCCAGCCGAAACCTTCCTCCCAAAGTAAAGCCCTATAGGGAGGGGTTGCTTATTTTAAGATGCGTATTATTTGGTCCATTTTGGGAACGCTGAAACACACTTCCCAACATTCAAATATAACTCCCATGTTCTTGTTTTTCTTCCTACTCTATAAGTCCTACTTTGCGGCCAAAAAAAGCCATATCTAATTGTAAGTGTTGCACGCTGCATGACATTTCTCACATTCTCCCCGTTCTCCCGCTCTCTCTCTCCCCGCCGACAGAGAAGAAACACAGCCCGTGCACACAGCGATTACCCCAGAAGAAGTCCCGGCCCACCTCCCTGTCCTTCAGCCCGGAACCGTCGACTCCCAGCCCGGACGACGACCAGGTGGTCCCGTCCTTCCAGAGGCTGTCCATGCACGAGCGCAGCAGCCCTCCCCAGACGCCAGGCAGATGTTCCAAACCCCTGCCCCCCCTCCCCACGCGGCCGGACCTCTGCCCCGAGCAGGATATGGACCGAGAGGTGGAGGAGTTGTTCCTCGGCACGGAGGACAGCCGCTGCCTGGTGCCCGACCTGTGCTCCAAGCCTTCCCCTTTCCGCTACGGGGCCCCCTTCCGAAGGAGCTTCCGGGACTGCGGGAAGATCAACCCGGCCTACTTCGAAGGCCCCACAGTGCAGCCCAGGCCGCCCCAGCCCCAGCCCCTTCCGCACCCGCAGAGGGAATCGAACAGGGAATCCGTGGAAAAGCATCCCCCGGAGCCGCCCGAGCCCCCCTCGGCGGTGGGCTCGCGGCAGCAGGACAGGGCTCTGAGGAAACTGCGGCGGTCCCAGTCGGGCCCCGCCGGCTCCAAGCCCTCGTTGCTCCGCTCGTCCTGCCGCTCCCGCCGCCCCCCCGCCATGGACAGAGCCACCATCCCGCCCCCGGTGCCCCCGCGGCCGAGCAAGACGGTGGACTACCGCCGCTGGTCGGCAGGGGACCCGCACGGCGCCTACAGCGACGAGGACAAGCCCCCCAAGCTGCCCCCCCGGGAGCCTGTGCCGGTGGGCTGCTCCCGCACCCCCAGCCCCAAGAGCCTCCCCACGTACTTCAACGGGGTGATGCCCCCCACCCAAAGCTTCGCCCCGGACCCAAAGTACGTGAGCCTGCAGAGACAGAACAGCGAGGGCTCGCCCTGCATACTGCCCGTGATAGAGAACGGCAGGCAGGCCAGCTCCACACACTACTTCCTGATGCCGCCGGGTCGAGGCGGGAGAGAGGACTCTACTTGACGATATAGGTGACAACCACGGGGTGTTTGGGAAACAACGACTAGGAAACGGTGATATCGGACACTTCCATCCCTCAAACTGCTGCTTACACCTTTTTTGTTTGTTTTATCGTTAAGTTTAACTTTAATTTTTTAAGCCCTCTGTATTCTGAAAACACAGGGTATATGTGCACTGTATTCAGTTACTGGAAATGTTGAACGGCGATTGTGACGAGAGACGATTTACCGAGAACAAACAATAACAACAACAACAACAACACACGCATCTCGGGTTAGAGATCGAAGGTGAACCGTGGCACGGATTATTTTTTATATCAATATTATTTCACTGTATTCGACGGTGTGCCATTCTTTGGCTCATTTGGTGGTGCAGTTGAAAGGGTACAAGCGGGACTTGCGCCTTGCGTTCTCAGTGTTTTGTGCATGGTGGGGTGGAGAGCAGGTGGGCGACACTCGTTCAGTTTAGTTTGGACCTATTTTTTTTTACATTGCTTTTGTATCTCGCATGGGACAAAAGGTCAGTAGAGCAAACCATGTATCACTTATATTAACGTATCTATGAAGCTTACATTACCATTTTTATGTCTATATGAAGGATGCATTGATGAAAAACAATCACACTTTTATGTTCTGTGTACATGCATGTGTTCCCCTGCATGTCTCCACTACCACCTGTATGTCGTTCCCCTGCCTCGGGAGTGTTTCCGGACTCGTCTGTCCCCCCCTCCTCTGTTTGTTATTCGCCTGCCCCACACAGTACATTTTATACAAGTGGATGGACATCATATTTGTAGCTATGCATGGTTCCGGAAGAATGTCTTTCATTGGTGAACGTGTTGATGTGTATGTGTGTGCGTATGTGTGCATGTGTAGTGTAGGACCAGTGCTTCTGGTAATTCTTTGTTTATATATATATATATATGTATTGATATATATATATATATATAGATTGACTTTCTACATTTTGTAGAAAAATAGTTAACAATATTTGTTACCGTGCTCTGCCTGTTTTGCATCACCTGCTCTTTAAGTACAACTTCCTCAAGTGCACACTTGTATTATTACTCGCTCGTCGTTTGGTGTCCAGGTCAGGTCTTTTTGCACAGGAGTTAATTCTTGGTAAAGCTGTGAGTCATTTGCTTGGAAATAATTTGCCTCAAGTACTACCTCCCTCGATGACCCTTCAGAAAAACGCTCTGACAATAGCCGCTATTTACTTTGCTTTACACTCTTAATGACATATGCATACAAGATAGGGTGGCGAACATGTTGTCCCCCTTCATGCCCCACAATTATTACGTACGATTTCACACACAATAGATGAGAGAACCCCCTTAAACTACACACACAGTTCAAACCACTATATATTTTTGAACAGTCCTTAAAATCGCCGATCCTTCACAACAAAGGAAGCTTGGCTCACCTGATAGCACGCATGACACACAGACACACACATACACACACAGTGAGCTCACACAGTGCACACGCAGGCCATGACAAACTGACTTTCTTGTTCTGCTCATGCATTCCTGCCTTACATGATTGCAGTGGGTGTGGTAGGAGAGACTTTGGCTGCTGGCAGCAGGTGAAGTACATGAATTTTATTGTTATAGGTGATTGAAGTACCTTTGGGATGATATAATTAATGTAGCACATGCGTTGAGGTAACCCCTGTGTGAAGAACACGCTGTTTGGTATAAAAAAAGAGAGAAAGGACACATTAGCGCAAAGGTCAAACGGTCATTGAAGTATGATTTATATTTTACTCTCCCTCCTGGTCACGAGAAAAGAATACCTTGCTAGAGACGACGTTTTGATATAATGTCTCAACATGTTTACATTATACACTGATTTTTTTGTTATATTTAATCTTAATATATTGACATGTCTTATGAGAAGTACGGAAGAATAAAAACGACATCAAATGAAGATTATGGTTGTACTTTCATTGATAAATAACTGACATTCTCTGCTGTGGTATAAAAACATGCACTGGGAGAGTTAAGAGAGTGTACAGTATTTAACAAAGAAATTGTCATTATGCATAGTTGATCGATCTATACTCTTTTAAAAAAGAAAACAAAATAAAACAACTTATTTATTAGCCTGTTGGATATCAGTGTGTATTCTTTTTTTCTCTCTTTTGTATTTTTTTGATTCAGCTGTTTGGCCTGTTCCATCATCGCCCACACACACCACCACGCCATGCTGGGCCTTACTGTGGCTGGCCACACTCCAGGTACACCACAGAGTATTAAACCGACACAGGCAGGTTACCTTCCGCTTCCTGGTCACAACTAGGTGCTTTACAGCTGCTGGAGCCACGGATCCCATAGCAGCGGGCATAATGTCCAGGTTAAGTGTTTTACAATGCTGGGGAGTGCCTTTTATTCTTGACTTTTGTCCGTGCGGTTCCACATGAACATAAACAGGGATGGGTTTAGTTCAGTTACACTGAGTTAAAGGGAAGAGTTTGAAATGTAGAATGTACTTTTACGTCACAACGTTGCCATGGTGGTGTTGCGCCCATTTTGCGCTTTCTTAACAAAGGCAGTGACCATTTCTGTAGGTATGGTGTGCTGATAATATTGGATTGTGTCTCTGAATAGAACAAAAGCAACAGTGTCATCTATGTAGGCCAAGCCTTTAACCTGCTTCAGTCTTGACTTAGCCAACAGCTGACATAATGGGTGGTTAACATGGCTTCCTGTCTTATGAAATCAGCCCACTTTAAATTACAAATTGTTGCTTGTGAGGTAAGTAGGTCATGTTATTATATTGAGTGTAACATATACAGATATTATAGTTATAAGGCTTCATATAAGTTCACATCATCCGCTCCATATTGATTTTTGAACTTCTGGCTAGTCATATTTAAAGCTATGTGATTTGTAACAGATTAATGTGATTGGGACCTATAAACTGGTATTTATGAGCTATGTGATTGTAACTGCTCATAGTAATGAGGACTAAATTTAATGGTTCTTAACCGTTTCTTCACAGAATTCTAGTTTGCCATTTGCTCTTTCAGATTTTACCAACAGCAACAACTCTGATAAGTTTAACTTAGAAATAGGTGTGAAACCCTAATCCTGAAACATTTTATGATGAGCTCCATTTCATTATCAGTTGGGCGTCATGGTTGTTGCATTATTAATTGTTATATGACCTCTGCTGATTAATCTGAAATGATTGAGCAAAGATAAATTGTTCCCTTCCTTTTGCCTTCAAGGTTTGGCTCTCTAACACGAGTAGTAGGCATACATTTTACAATAATAAGGAGATATAAACACTCATTTCTATACCATAACAAATACTTGCAGCAAATATGGCAGTAGAGGTTATCTACTGCTTTAACTACCACTAGCGCTTATACTAGTACTGCTATATACAGAATGTATCTTTTTAATTATAAACATTATTGAAAAGTACTTTAACTGTAATTGTAATAATGACAATTGTATTCATAGTAACACATAATTGTCATTAGTTGTTGTCGTTATAAGCAATAGTAGTTGTATATGAATAGTGAAGTGGTTACATGACGAGTTCCTTCCAGCCAGAATATCGTCATATCATATTCTAACGGAACATTTGCGCACTCTGGTGGACAATGGATGTTGTACAAAGGCGGATACAATTACAGAGAATCTATCTGAAATGCAAAATGGTAATTATTTATTAATTTAGCAAAGCTTTCATCCAAAGCAATTTACAATGAATTATTTTAAGAATCCTCTACACACAGAAAATTGGGGTTTGAACCTAGAACATCTCTGTGAATGCAAACGCCCTTTCTCCTCCCCCCTGACCATCAAGGGATCATACATATTGTATATTATATTATTATGTGTATTAGGTACAGGTTTATTCATTTAAAATATTGTGACAGGTTTTGGGAAGACACTGCTGTAGGTCTGCTCTTTAATACAATCTCAGTCTTAGATTGAACTTTACAGGCCATAATACACTTAAACATAAATCTACAACATTGTTAGAACTTGGAGGTACATTTAACAATAATTGCTAATCAGTGTAGCCCTTAAGCAAGCAAGAAACAAGGTATTTAAATTGCCAATGTTTGTAAATACACATGGACATAAATACAAATGAAAGATTATTAGAAAAAATAATTTAGATTGACAATGAGTATGGATACACATGAACAAAAATAAAAATTAAAAATGAGTCACATATTTGTAAAATGTTTTGTTTATAGGCCCAACAATAGTGATGTTTCCATTTGCTTTACAATTCACCTTTTAGCATCAACATTATATCTCTGACCATTTGGTAGTGATTAAAAATCATATACCTAAATAATATACCTAAATAATATCAAATCATTCTAAGATGTATAACCATAGGTGGGCTGAGTGGGTTCATATTTTTTTAATTGAAAGTTTTATTAAGTTAATTTCATACAAAAATTAATGGCTATAGTGAGGGCTGAAATGTGACATAGTGCAGGTTTAAATCAATAGGCCTACATCAAATACTTAGTGTAGTAGGTATACTACATTATAGTAGCTACTTGGAACATACCTGACCAGTGTTAATAATTTATTGGACTAAGATGGTGACTGGTGTCTTGTCCCTCTTCATATAATGTACCTGAGGGAATATATAAGACATGTATTAGTACACACACACACACACACACACACACACACACACACACACACACACACACACACACACACACACACACACACACACACACACACACACACACACACACACACACACACACACACACACACACACACACACACACACACACACTTTTAATTTACCATGAATCGCAACGTCTCTTCTTATACCACAGAATCCCAACAATGGTCGCTAGGAGCAGGAGAACCGCAGCCAGCGGCCCGAACAAGGCCCAATAGAATCCCGCCCCCCAGCGGCGGGATTCACACCGAGGGCCGTAGTACTGCTCGAGGGCGGATGACTGGCACCTGCATGACAGAAACAAGATGAATACGATTTACAGGGATTCTAAATACATTCATGCCATCCAATTTGAATCCTTAACCGTTTTTTGTGGTAATCCTACCGACAGATAGGACCATCCTTAATGTGATTCAGACATTCTCCACGTTGATGACAGTAGCGGGGGATTGTTTTACATGCTCCCACACACTCCCAGCGACCGTTGTTCAAGTCTGCTGTGTAGTTCGCATACTGGCAGTGCACATATGGCTCCAAGTCAGTGACGTCTGTTGAGAAGAAGAGAACTATAAATATTGTCTGTTTTAACAAAAAAACTAATAATTAACGCCACTCACTTTTAATGACGGTTGGTTGCAGGAGAAGATCATTGAAGTCGACAGTGACGTTCCCGAAGGCCTGACTTATCGTGTTGAGGGCACGTGGGTCGAAGATAGCCGTCAATTCGTCATCAATTTCAGTGTTGAGGAACTGGATGTGGGTGTCATTGTTTGGATAGTTGTATTCAACTATAATCTCAGCGATGACAGACCCTGCTCTACGCAACAAAGACAAAACAAGTAAACAAACACAAATCAAGTCAAAGATAACAGCAGCAGCATTGGCAGGTGACGTAAATGTTGTTGTTCTTAAATCAATGACCCCAACCAAATGAAAGAAATGACGATGAGATATCTTACTTTAATTTCACAATTCTGACTTGTTTGAAATGTTGTGCGTCGGCCATTTTGCACAGAGGTTCGAGCTGGAGAGAAGCAGATACAAATAAATAAGTATTAGCCTTTATTTGCAGTCAGGAGAATGTATTAGATATGAATACTGAATTTAATTTGGTAATCAATTATTATTATTATTACTATTATTAATAATAATAATATCATTATTCGTGAATGTTAGTAATAGTAGTAGTATATGAAAGACACTACCTTAGTTGTCAGAGTGTGGATGAATTGCTGAGATTGGGGAGAGTTTATATCATTGAAGGCCTCCTCAAATGTGGCACTGATTGTAAGGGAAAAGTTTGCCTTTCTTTTGGGCAATGCCTCATCATCTATAGAAATATACCAAGAAAACAGTAACCGTTAATATAAAATAATTTGAATTAAATATTAGATGCTGAATGTAGCCAAATCAACCTTTTTATAGTGTAACCAGCCAATGGACTAAATGAGGAGTAAACAATGAATCAATATGTAACCCCTCACCGATGAAAACTGCTGATACGTTCTGCCCAAGGACACAGGTTTCTCCATAGGTATAATCTGTACAGTGACACTGGCATCGGCCCAGCGTGGGGTTGAACCCACAAGGGCTCCCACTGCACTGGCAGTCCTCTGCTCCACAATCAGGGGTGGTTGCGTTGTTCTCGGGGGTTGAAAATGGAACGGAAGCTGTTGTGGAGGGGGTAAAACTGATTGTAGAATTTGTAATGACTGTATGTCTTGTTTCTATGGTGGGCTGAACTGTCGAAGTTGACGTGTTTAGAACGGCTGTTGGTATGTATGTGGTGCTGCTGGTTGATATTTGGTCTGTTATATGACGTGGAGTTGTAGGCAATATTGTTGACTTTGTGATTGTATTGTCTGTTTGAATGGTTGATGTTTCTGATGGATAAACTGCTGTTGAAGAAGATTGTGATGCTGCAGGTTCATTTGTAACTAGTGATGTTGTTTGTGGTTCTTCTGTCGTGGAACCAATATTATCTGCAGTGGAAGATGTTGGAGAATTGCTGGATGAAGTACTTGTTGCATTAGTTCCTGTTTCAGATTTCGTAGTTGTCAGCTTTGTTTCTGATGTCATAGTCACATCCGGAGAAGCAGTGTATTCTGTATTCTCTGTTGTTGGAACACTAGGAGTTTGTGATGAATCCGCTGATGTGGAAGGAGATGAAGATTCTGCCGGTTCAGTTGTAACTAGTGATGTTGTTTTTGGTTCTTCTGTCGTTGAACTAATATTATCTTGAGTGGAAGATGTTGGAGAACTGCTGAATGAAGTCCTTCCTGTACTTGTTGCATCAGTTCCTGTTTCAGATTTTGTAGTTGTCATCTGTGATGCTGATGTTGTAGTCACATCTATAGAAGCAGTAGATGCAGTATTGTCTGTTGTCTGAAAAGTTGATGTTTCTGATGAATAAACTGCTGTTGAAGAAGATTGCAATCCTGCAGAAATATTTGTAACTAGTGATGTTGTTTGTGGTTGTTCAGTTGTGGAACCTGTATTATCTGGCATGGAAGAAGTTGGAGAACTGCTGAATGAAGTCCTTCCTGTCCTTGTTGCATCAGTCCCTGTTTCAGATTTCGTTGTTGTCATCTTTGTTTCTGATGTCATACTCACATCGGGAGAAGCAGTATATTCTGTATTTTTTGTTGTTGGAACAGTAGGAGTTTGTGATGAATCCACTGATGTGGAAGGAGATGAAGATTCTGCAGGTTCAGTTGTAACTAGTGATGTTGTTTTTGGTTCTTCTGTCGTTGAACCAAAATTATCTTGAGTGGAAGATGTTGGAGAACTACTGAATGAAGTCACAACTGTGCTTTTTGTATCAGTTGCTGTTTGAGATTCTTGCGTTGTCATTGGTGCGATTGATGTTGTCATAGTCACATCTGTAGAAGCATTATATTCTGTGATCTCTGTTGTTGGAACAGTAGGCGTTTGTGATGAATCAGCTGCTGTGGAAGGAGATGAAGATTCTGCCGGTTCAGTTGTAACTAGTGATGTTGTTTTTGGTTCTTCTGTTGTTGAACCAATATTATCTTGAGTGGAAGATGTTGGAGAACTGCTGAATGAAGTCACAACTGTGCTTTTTGTATCAGTTGCTGTTTCAGATTCTTGCGTTGTCATTGGTGCGATTGATGTTGTCATAGTCACATCTGTAGAAACAGAAGATTCAGTATAGCCTGTCGTCTGAACAGTTGACATTTCTGATGAACGAAATGCCGTTGAAGAAGATTGTGTTCCTGCAGAATTATTTGTAACTAGTGATGTTTTTTGTGGTTCTTCAGTCGTGGAACCTGTATTATCTGCAGTGGACGACGTTGGAGAACTGCTGAATGAAGTCCCTCCTGTACTCGTTGCATCAGTTCCTGTTTCAGATTTCGTAGTTGTTATCTGTGATGCTGATGTTATAGTCACATCTGTAGAAGCAGTAGCTTCAGTATTGTCTGTTGTCTGAAAAGTTGATGTTTCTGATGAATAAACTGCCGTTGAAGAAGATTGCAATCCTGCAGAAATATTTGTAACTAGTGATGTTGTTTTTGGTTGTTCAGTTGTGGAACCTGTATTATCTGGCATGGAAGAAGTTGGAGAACTGCTGAATGATGTCCTTCCTGTCCTTGTTGCATCGGTTCCTGTTTCAGATTTCGTAGTTGTCATCTTTGTTTCTGGTGTCATAGTCACATCGGGAGAAGCAGTATATTCTGTATTTTCTGTTGTTGGAACAGTAGGAGTTTGTGATGAATCCGCTGATGTGGAAGGAGATGAAGATTCTGCCGGTTCAGTTGTAACTAGTGATGTTGTTTTTGGTTCTTCTGTCGTAGAACCAATATTATCTTTAGTGGAAGATGTTGGAGAACTGCTGAATGAACTCACAACTGTGCTTTTTGTATCAGTTGCTATTTCAGATTCTTGCGTTGTCATTGCTGCAATTGATGTTGTCATAGTCACATCTGTAGAAGCAGTAGATTCAGTATTGTCTGTTGTCTGAAAAGTTGACGTTTCGGACGAATAAACTGCTGTTGAAGAAGATTGTGATCCTGCAGAAATATTTGTAACTGGTGTTGTTTGTGGTTGTTCAGTTGTGGAACCTGTATTATCTGGCATGGAAGAAGTTGGAGAACTGCTGAATGATGTCCTTCCTGTACTTGTTGCATCAGTTCCTGTTTCAGATTTCGTAGTTGTCATTTGTGATGCTGATGTAATAGTCACATCTGTAGAAGCAGTAGCTTCAGTATTGTCTGTTGTCTGAAAATTTGATGTTTCTGATGAATAAACTGCCGTTGAAGAAGATTGCAATCCTGCAGAAATATTTGTAACTAGTGATGTTGTTTTTGGTTGTTCAGTTGTGGAACCTGTATTATCTGGCATGAAAGAAGTTGGAGAACTGCTGAATGATGTCCTTCCTGTCCTTGTTGCATCTGTTCCTGTTTCAGATTTCGTAGTTGTCATCTTTGTTTCTGATGTCATAGTCACATCGGGAGAAGCAGTATATTCTGTATTTTCTGTTGTTGGAACAGTAGGAGTTTGTGATGAATCCGCTGATGTGGAAGGAGATGAAGATTCTGCCGGTTCAGTTGTAACTAGTGATGTCGTTTTTGGTTCTTCTGTCGTTGAACCAATATTATCTTGAGTGGAAGATGTTGGAGAACTGCTGAATGAAGTCACAACTGTGCTTTTTGTATCAGTTGCTGTTTGAGATTCTTGCGTTGTCATTGGTGCGATTGATGTTGTTATAGTCACATCTGTAGAAACAGAAGATTCAGTATAGCCTGTTGTCTGAACAGTTGACATTTCTGATGAACGAAATGCCGTTGAAGAAGATTGTGTTCCTGCAGAATTGTTTGTAACTAGTGAAGTTGTTTGTGGTTCTTCAGTCGTGGAACCTGTATTATCTGCAGTGGACGATGTTGGAGAACTGCTGAATGAAGTCCCTCCTGTACTTGTTGCATCAGTTCCTGTTTCAGATTTCGTAGTTGTTATCTGTGATGCTGATGTTATAGTGACATCTGTAGAAGCAGTAGCTTCAGTATTGTCTGTTGTCTGAAAATTTGATGTTTCTGATGAATAAACTTCCGTTGAAGAAGATTGCAATCCTGCAGAAATATTTGTAACTAGTGATGTTGTTTTTGGTTGTTCAGTTGTTGAACCTGTATTATCTGGCATGGAAGAAGTTGGAGAACTGCTGAATGATGTCCTTCCTGTCCTTGTTGCATCGGTTCCTGTTTCAGATTTCGTAGTTGTCATCTTTGTTTCTGATGTCATAGTCACATCGGGAGAAGCAGTATATTCTGTATTTTCTGTTGTTGGAACAGTAAGAGTTTGTGATGAATCCGCTGATGTGGAAGGAGATGAAGATTCTGCAGGTTTAGTTGTAACTAGTGATGTGGTTTTTGGTTCTTCTGTCGTTGAACCAATATTATCTTGAGTGGAAGATGTTGGAGAACTACTGAATGAAGTCACAACTGTGCTTTTTGTATCAGTTGCTGTTTGAGATTCTTGCGTTGTCATTGGTGCGATTGATGTTGTCATAGTCACATCTGTAGAAGCATTATATTCTGTGATCTCTGTTGTTGGAACAGTAGGCGTTTGTGATGAATCAGCTGCTGTGGAAGGAGATGAAGATTCTGCTGGTTCAGTTGTAACTAGTGATGTTGTTTTTGGTTCTTCTGTCGTAGAACCAATATTATCTTTAGTGGAAGATGTTGGAGAACTGCTGAATGAAGTCACAACTGTGCTTTTTGTATCGGTTCCTGTTTCAGATTTTGTAGTTGTCATCTTTGTTTCTGATGTCATAGTCAAATCCGTAGAAGCAGTATATTCTGTATTTTCTGTTGTTGGAACAGTAGGAGTTTGTGATGAATCCGCTGATGTGGAAGGAGATGAAGATTCTGCAGGTTCAGTTGTAACTAGTGATGTTGTTTTTGGTTCTTCTGTTGTTGAACCAATATTATCTTTAGTGGAAGATGTTGGAGAATTGCTGAATGAAGTCACAACTGTGCTTTTTGTATCAATTGCTGTTTGAGATTCTTGCGTTGTCATTGGTGCGATTGATGTTGTCATAGTCACATCTGTAGAAACAGAAGATTCAGTATAGCCTGTTGTCTGAACAGTTGACATTTCTGATGAACGAAATGCCGTTGAAGAAGATTGTGTTCCTGCAGAATTGTTTGTAACTAGTGATGTTGTTTGTGGTTCTTCAGTCGTGGAACCTGTATTATCTGCAGTGGACGACATTGGAGAACTGCTGAATGAAGTCCCTTCTGTACTTGTTGCATCAGTTCCTGTTTCAGATTTCGTAGTTGTTATCTGTGATGCTGATGTTATAGTCACATCTGTAGAAGCAGTAGCTTCAGTATTGTCTGTTGTCTGAAAAGTTGATGTTTCTGAAGAATAAACTGCCGTTGAAGAAGATTGCAATCCTGCAGAAATATTTGTAACTAGTGATGTTGTTTTTGGTTGTTCAGTTGTGGAACCTGTATTATCTGGCATGGAAGTAGTTGGAGAACTGCTGAATGATGTCCTTCCTGTCCTTGTTGCATCGGTTCCTGTTTCAGATTTCGTAGTTGTCATCTTTGTTTCTGATGTCATAGTCACATCCGGAGAAGCAGTATATTCTGTATTTTCTGTTGTTGGAACAGTAGGAGTTTGTGATGAATCCGCTGATGTGGAAGGAGATGAAGATTCTGCAGGTTCAGTTGTAAATAGTGATGTTGTTTTTGGTTCTTCTGTCGTTGAACCAATATTATCTTGAGTGGAAGATGTTGGAGAACTACTGAATGAAGTCACAACTGTGCTTTTTGTATCAGTTGCTGTTTGAGATTCTTGTGTTGTCATTGGTGCGATTGATGTTGTCATAGTCACATCTGTAGAAACAGAAGATTCAGTATAGCCTGTCGTCTGAACAGTTGACGTTTCTGATGAACGACATGCCGTTGAAGAAGATTGTGTTCCTGCAGAATTGTTTGTAACTAGTGATGTTGTTTGTGGTTCTTCAGTCGTGGAACCTGTATTATCTGGCATGGAAGACGTTGGAGAACTGCTGAATGAAGTCCCTCCTGTACTTGTTGCATCAGTTCCTGTTTCAGATTTCGTAGTTGTCATTTGTGATGCTGATGTAATAGTCACATCTGTAGAAGCAGTAGCTTCAGTATTGTCTGTTGTCTGAAAATTTGATGTTTCTGATGAATAAACTGCCGTTGAAGAAGATTGCAATCCTGCAGAAATATTTGTAACTAGTGATGTTGTTTTTGGTTGTTCAGTTGTGGAACCTGTATTATCTGGCATGAAAGAAGTTGGAGAACTGCTGAATGATGTCCTTCCTGTCCTTGTTGCATCTGTTCCTGTTTCAGATTTCGTAGTTGTCATCTTTGTTTCTGATGTCATAGTCACATCGGGAGAAGCAGTATATTCTGTATTTTCTGTTGTTGGAACAGTAGGAGTTTGTGATGAATCCGCTGATGTGGAAGGAGATGAAGATTCTGCAGGTTCAGTTGTAACTAGTGATGTTGTTTTTGGTTCTTCTGTCGTTGAACCAATATTATCTTGAGTGGAAGATGTTGGAGAACTGCTGAATGAAGTCACAACTGTGCTTTTTGTATCGGTTCCTGTTTCAGATTTCGTAGTTGTCATCTTTGTTTCTGATGTCATAGTCACATCCGGAGAATCAGTATATTCTGTATTTTCTGTTGTTGGAACAGTAGGAGTTTGTGATGAATCCGCTGATGTGGAAGGAGATGAAGATTCTGCCGGTTCAGTTGTAACTAGTGATGTCGTTTTTGGTTCTTCTGTCGTTGAACCAATATTATCTTGAGTGGAAGATGTTGGAGAACTGCTGAATGAAGTCACAACTGTGCTTTTTGTATCAGTTGCTGTTTGAGATTCTTGCGTTGTCATTGGTGCGATTGATGTTGTTATAGTCACATCTGTAGAAACAGAAGATTCAGTATAGCCTGTTGTCTGAACAGTTGACATTTCTGATGAACGAAATGCCGTTGAAGAAGATTGTGTTCCTGCAGAATTGTTTGTAACTAGTGAAGTTGTTTGTGGTTCTTCAGTCGTGGAACCTGTATTATCTGCAGTGGACGATGTTGGAGAACTGCTGAATGAAGTCCCTCCTGTACTTGTTGCATCAGTTCCTGTTTCAGATTTCGTAGTTGTTATCTGTGATGCTGATGTTATAGTGACATCTGTAGAAGCAGTAGCTTCAGTATTGTCTGTTGTCTGAAAAGTTGATGTTTCTGATGAATAAACTGCCGTTGAAGAAGATTGCAATCCTGCAGAAATATTTGTAACTAGTGATGTTGTTTTTGGTTGTTCAGTTGTTGAACCTGTATTATCTGGCATGGAAGAAGTTGGAGAACTGCTGAATGATGTCCTTCCTGTCCTTGTTGCATCGGTTCCTGTTTCAGATTTCGTAGTTGTCATCTTTGTTTCTGATGTCATAGTCACATCGGGAGAAGCAGTATATTCTGTATTTTCTGTTGTTGGAACAGTAAGAGTTTGTGATGAATCCGCTGATGTGGAAGGAGATGAAGATTCTGCAGGTTTAGTTGTAACTAGTGATGTTGTTTTTGGTTCTTCTGTCGTTGAACCAATATTATCTTGAGTGGAAGATGTTGGAGAACTACTGAATGAAGTCACAACTGTGCTTTTTGTATCAGTTGCTGTTTGAGATTCTTGCGTTGTCATTGGTGCGATTGATGTTGTCATAGTCACATCTGTAGAAGCATTATATTCTGTGATCTCTGTTGTTGGAACAGTAGGCGTTTGTGATGAATCAGCTGCTGTGGAAGGAGATGAAGATTCTGCTGGTTCAGTTGTAACTAGTGATGTTGTTTTTGGTTCTTCTGTCGTAGAACCAATATTATCTTTAGTGGAAGATGTTGGAGAACTGCTGAATGAAGTCACAACTGTGCTTTTTGTATCGGTTCCTGTTTCAGATTTTGTAGTTGTCATCTTTGTTTCTGATGTCATAGTCAAATCCGTAGAAGCAGTATATTCTGTATTTTCTGTTGTTGGAACAGTAGGAGTTTGTGATGAATCCGCTGATGTGGAAGGAGATGAAGATTCTGCAGGTTCAGTTGTAACTAGTGATGTTGTTTTTGGTTCTTCTGTTGTTGAACCAATATTATCTTTAGTGGAAGATGTTGGAGAATTGCTGAATGAAGTCACAACTGTGCTTTTTGTATCAATTGCTGTTTGAGATTCTTGCGTTGTCATTGGTGCGATTGATGTTGTCATAGTCACATCTGTAGAAACAGAAGATTCAGTATAGCCTGTTGTCTGAACAGTTGACATTTCTGATGAACGAAATGCCGTTGAAGAAGATTGTGTTCCTGCAGAATTGTTTGTAACTAGTGATGTTGTTTGTGGTTCTTCAGTCGTGGAACCTGTATTATCTGCAGTGGACGACATTGGAGAACTGCTGAATGAAGTCCCTTCTGTACTTGTTGCATCAGTTCCTGTTTCAGATTTCGTAGTTGTTATCTGTGATGCTGATGTTATAGTCACATCTGTAGAAGCAGTAGCTTCAGTATTGTCTGTTGTCTGAAAAGTTGATGTTTCTGAAGAATAAACTGCCGTTGAAGAAGATTGCAATCCTGCAGAAATATTTGTAACTAGTGATGTTGTTTTTGGTTGTTCAGTTGTGGAACCTGTATTATCTGGCATGGAAGTAGTTGGAGAACTGCTGAATGATGTCCTTCCTGTCCTTGTTGCATCGGTTCCTGTTTCAGATTTCGTAGTTGTCATCTTTGTTTCTGATGTCATAGTCACATCCGGAGAAGCAGTATATTCTGTATTTTCTGTTGTTGGAACAGTAGGAGTTTGTGATGAATCCGCTGATGTGGAAGGAGATGAAGATTCTGCAGGTTCAGTTGTAAATAGTGATGTTGTTTTTGGTTCTTCTGTCGTTGAACCAATATTATCTTGAGTGGAAGATTTTGGAGAACTACTGAATGAAGTCACAACTGTGCTTTTTGTATCAGTTGCTGTTTGAGATTCTTGTGTTGTCATTGGTGCGATTGATGTTGTCATAGTCACATCTGTAGAAACAGAAGATTCAGTATAGCCTGTCGTCTGAACAGTTGACGTTTCTGATGAACGACATGCCGTTGAAGAAGATTGTGTTCCTGCAGAATTGTTTGTAACTAGTGATGTTGTTTGTGGTTCTTCAGTCGTGGAACCTGTATTATCTGGCATGGAAGACGTTGGAGAACTGCTGAATGAAGTCCCTCCTGTACTTGTTGCATCAGTTCCTGTTTCAGATTTCGTAGTTGTCATTTGTGATGCTGATGTAATAGTCACATCTGTAGAAGCAGTAGCTTCAGTATTGTCTGTTGTCTGAAAATTTGATGTTTCTGATGAATAAACTGCCGTTGAAGAAGATTGCAATCCTGCAGAAATATTTGTAACTAGTGATGTTGTTTTTGGTTGTTCAGTTGTGGAACCTGTATTATCTGGCATGAAAGAAGTTGGAGAACTGCTGAATGATGTCCTTCCTGTCCTTGTTGCATCTGTTCCTGTTTCAGATTTCGTAGTTGTCATCTTTGTTTCTGATGTCATAGTCACATCGGGAGAAGCAGTATATTCTGTATTTTCTGTTGTTGGAACAGTAGGAGTTTGTGATGAATCCGCTGATGTGGAAGGAGATGAAGATTCTGCAGGTTCAGTTGTAACTAGTGATGTTGTTTTTGGTTCTTCTGTCGTTGAACCAATATTATCTTGAGTGGAAGATGTTGGAGAACTGCTGAATGAAGTCACAACTGTGCTTTTTGTATCGGTTCCTGTTTCAGATTTCGTAGTTGTCATCTTTGTTTCTGATGTCATAGTCACATCCGGAGAATCAGTATATTCTGTATTTTCTGTTGTTGGAACAGTAGGAGTTTGTGATGAATCCGCTGATGTGGAAGGAGATGAAGATTCTGCCGGTTCAGTTGTAACTAGTGATGTCGTTTTTGGTTCTTCTGTCGTTGAACCAATATTATCTTGAGTGGAAGATGTTGGAGAACTGCTGAATGAAGTCACAACTGTGCTTTTTGTATCAGTTGCTGTTTGAGATTCTTGCGTTGTCATTGGTGCGATTGATGTTGTTATAGTCACATCTGTAGAAACAGAAGATTCAGTATAGCCTGTTGTCTGAACAGTTGACATTTCTGATGAACGAAATGCCGTTGAAGAAGATTGTGTTCCTGCAGAATTGTTTGTAACTAGTGAAGTTGTTTGTGGTTCTTCAGTCGTGGAACCTGTATTATCTGCAGTGGACGATGTTGGAGAACTGCTGAATGAAGTCCCTCCTGTACTTGTTGCATCAGTTCCTGTTTCAGATTTCGTAGTTGTTATCTGTGATGCTGATGTTATAGTGACATCTGTAGAAGCAGTAGCTTCAGTATTGTCTGTTGTCTGAAAAGTTGATGTTTCTGATGAATAAACTGCCGTTGAAGAAGATTGCAATCCTGCAGAAATATTTGTAACTAGTGATGTTGTTTTTGGTTGTTCAGTTGTTGAACCTGTATTATCTGGCATGGAAGAAGTTGGAGAACTGCTGAATGATGTCCTTCCTGTCCTTGTTGCATCGGTTCCTGTTTCAGATTTCGTAGTTGTCATCTTTGTTTCTGATGTCATAGTCACATCGGGAGAAGCAGTATATTCTGTATTTTCTGTTGTTGGAACAGTAAGAGTTTGTGATGAATCCGCTGATGTGGAAGGAGATGAAGATTCTGCAGGTTTAGTTGTAACTAGTGATGTTGTTTTTGGTTCTTCTGTCGTTGAACCAATATTATCTTGAGTGGAAGATGTTGGAGAACTACTGAATGAAGTCACAACTGTGCTTTTTGTATCAGTTGCTGTTTGAGATTCTTGCGTTGTCATTGGTGCGATTGATGTTGTCATAGTCACATCTGTAGAAGCATTATATTCTGTGATCTCTGTTGTTGGAACAGTAGGCGTTTGTGATGAATCAGCTGCTGTGGAAGGAGATGAAGATTCTGCTGGTTCAGTTGTAACTAGTGATGTTGTTTTTGGTTCTTCTGTCGTAGAACCAATATTATCTTTAGTGGAAGATGTTGGAGAACTGCTGAATGAAGTCACAACTGTGCTTTTTGTATCGGTTCCTGTTTCAGATTTTGTAGTTGTCATCTTTGTTTCTGATGTCATAGTCAAATCCGTAGAAGCAGTATATTCTGTATTTTCTGTTGTTGGAACAGTAGGAGTTTGTGATGAATCCGCTGATGTGGAAGGAGATGAAGATTCTGCAGGTTCAGTTGTAACTAGTGATGTTGTTTTTGGTTCTTCTGTCGTTGAACCAATATTATCTTTAGTGGAAGATGTTGGAGAATTGCTGAATGAAGTCACAACTGTGCTTTTTGTATCAGTTGCTGTTTGAGATTCTTGTGTTGTCATTGGTGCGATTGATGTTGTCATAGTCACATCTGTAGAAACAGAAGATTCAGTATAGCCTGTCGTCTGAACAGTTGACGTTTCTGATGAACGACATGCCGTTGAAGAAGATTGTGTTCCTGCAGAATTGTTTGTAACTAGTGATGTTGTTTGTGGTTCTTCAGTCGTGGAACCTGTATTATCTGGCATGGAAGACGTTGGAGAACTGCTGAATGAAGTCCCTCCTGTACTTGTTGCATCAGTTCCTGTTTCAGATTTCGTAGTTGTCATTTGTGATGCTGATGTAATAGTCACATCTGTAGAAGCAGTAGCTTCAGTATTGTCTGTTGTCTGAAAATTTGATGTTTCTGATGAATAAACTGCCGTTGAAGAAGATTGCAATCCTGCAGAAATATTTGTAACTAGTGATGTTGTTTTTGGTTGTTCAGTTGTGGAACCTGTATTATCTGGCATGAAAGAAGTTGGAGAACTGCTGAATGATGTCCTTCCTGTCCTTGTTGCATCTGTTCCTGTTTCAGATTTCGTAGTTGTCATCTTTGTTTCTGATGTCATAGTCACATCGGGAGAAGCAGTATATTCTGTATTTTCTGTTGTTGGAACAGTAGGAGTTTGTGATGAATCCGCTGATGTGGAAGGAGATGAAGATTCTGCAGGTTCAGTTGTAACTAGTGATGTTGTTTTTGGTTCTTCTGTCGTTGAACCAATATTATCTTGAGTGGAAGATGTTGGAGAACTGCTGAATGAAGTCACAACTGTGCTTTTTGTATCGGTTCCTGTTTCAGATTTCGTAGTTGTCATCTTTGTTTCTGATGTCATAGTCACATCCGGAGAATCAGTATATTCTGTATTTTCTGTTGTTGGAACAGTAGGAGTTTGTGATGAATCCGCTGATGTGGAAGGAGATGAAGATTCTGCCGGTTCAGTTGTAACTAGTGATGTCGTTTTTGGTTCTTCTGTCGTTGAACCAATATTATCTTGAGTGGAAGATGTTGGAGAACTGCTGAATGAAGTCACAACTGTGCTTTTTGTATCAGTTGCTGTTTGAGATTCTTGCGTTGTCATTGGTGCGATTGATGTTGTTATAGTCACATCTGTAGAAACAGAAGATTCAGTATAGCCTGTTGTCTGAACAGTTGACATTTCTGATGAACGAAATGCCGTTGAAGAAGATTGTGTTCCTGCAGAATTGTTTGTAACTAGTGAAGTTGTTTGTGGTTCTTCAGTCGTGGAACCTGTATTATCTGCAGTGGACGATGTTGGAGAACTGCTGAATGAAGTCCCTCCTGTACTTGTTGCATCAGTTCCTGTTTCAGATTTCGTAGTTGTTATCTGTGATGCTGATGTTATAGTGACATCTGTAGAAGCAGTAGCTTCAGTATTGTCTGTTGTCTGAAAATTTGATGTTTCTGATGAATAAACTGCCGTTGAAGAAGATTGCAATCCTGCAGAAATATTTGTAACTAGTGATGTTGTTTTTGGTTGTTCAGTTGTTGAACCTGTATTATCTGGCATGGAAGAAGTTGGAGAACTGCTGAATGATGTCCTTCCTGTCCTTGTTGCATCGGTTCCTGTTTCAGATTTCGTAGTTGTCATCTTTGTTTCTGATGTCATAGTCACATCGGGAGAAGCAGTATATTCTGTATTTTCTGTTGTTGGAACAGTAAGAGTTTGTGATGAATCCGCTGATGTGGAAGGAGATGAAGATTCTGCAGGTTTAGTTGTAACTAGTGATGTTGTTTTTGGTTCTTCTGTCGTTGAACCAATATTATCTTGAGTGGAAGATGTTGGAGAACTACTGAATGAAGTCACAACTGTGCTTTTTGTATCAGTTGCTGTTTGAGATTCTTGCGTTGTCATTAGTGCGATTGATGTTGTCATAGTCACATCTGTAGAAGCATTATATTCTGTGATCTCTGTTGTTGGAACAGTAGGCGTTTGTGATGAATCAGCTGCTGTGGAAGGAGATGAAGATTCTGCTGGTTCAGTTGTAACTAGTGATGTTGTTTTTGGTTCTTCTGTCGTAGAACCAATATTATCTTTAGTGGAAGATGTTGGAGAACTGCTGAATGAAGTCACAACTGTGCTTTTTGTATCGGTTCCTGTTTCAGATTTTGTAGTTGTCATCTTTGTTTCTGATGTCATAGTCAAATCCGTAGAAGCAGTATATTCTGTATTTTCTGTTGTTGGAACAGTAGGAGTTTGTGATGAATCCGCTGATGTGGAAGGAGATGAAGATTCTGCCGGTTCAGTTGTAACTAGTGATGTTGTTTTTGGTTCTTCTGTTGTTGAACCAATATTATCTTTAGTGGAAGATGTTGGAGAATTGCTGAATGAAGTCACAACTGTGCTTTTTGTATCAGTTGCTGTTTGAGATTCTTGCGTTGTCATTGGTGCGATTGATGTTGTCATAGTCACATCTGTAGAAACAGAAGATTCAGTATAGCCTGTCATCTGAACAGTTGACATTTCTGATGAACGAAATGCCGTTGAATAAGATTGTGTTCCTGCAGAATTGTTTGTAACTAGTGATGTTGTTTGTGGTTCTTCAGTCGTGGAACCTGTATTATCTGCAGTGGACGACGTTGGAGAACTGCTGAATGAAGTCCCTCCTGTACTTGTTGCATCAGTTCCTGTTTCAGATTTCGTAGTTGTCATCTGTGATGCTGATGTAATAGTCACATCTGTAGAAGCAGTAGCTTCAGTATTGTCTGTTGTCTGAAAATTTGATGTTTCTGATGAATAAACTGCCGTTGAAGAAGATTGCAATCCTGCAGAAATATTTGTAACTAGTGATGTTGTTTTTGGTTGTTCAGTTGTGGAACCTGTATTATCTGGCATGAAAGAAGTTGGAGAACTGCTGAATGATGTCCTTCCTGTCCTTGTTGCATCTGTTCCTGTTTCAGATTTCGTAGTTGTCATCTTTGTTTCTGATGTCATAGTCACATCGGGAGAAGCAGTATATTCTGTATTTTCTGTTGTTGGAACAGTAGGAGTTTGTGATGAATCCGCTGATGTGGAAGGAGATGAAGATTCTGCAGGTTCAGTTGTAACTAGTGATGTTGTTTTTGGTTCTTCTGTCGTTGAAACAATATTATCTTGAGTGGAAGATGTTGGAGAACTACTGAATGAAGTCACAACTGTGCTTTTTGTATCAGTTGCTGTTTGAGATTCTTGCGTTGTCATTGGTGCGATTGATGTTGTCATAGTCACATCTGTAGAAGCATTATATTCTGTGATCTCTGTTGTTGGAACAGTAGGCGTTTGTGATGAATCAGCTGCTGTGGAAGGAGATGAAGATTCTGCTGGTTCAGTTGTAACTAGTGATGTTGTTTTTGGTTCTTCTGTCGTAGAACCAATATTATCTTTAGTGGAAGATGTTGGAGAACTGCTGAATGAAGTCACAACTGTGCTTTTTGTATCGGTTCCTGTTTCAGATTTTGTAGTTGTCATCTCTGTTTCTGATGTCATAGTCAAATCCGTAGAAGCAGTATATTCTGTATTTTCTGTTGTTGGAACAGTAGGAGTTTGTGATGAATCCGCTGATGTGGAAGGAGATGAAGATTCTGCCGGTTCAGTTGTAACTAGTGATGTTGTTTTTGGTTCTTCTGTTGTTGAACCAATATTATCTTTAGTGGAAGATGTTGGAGAATTGCTGAATGAAGTCACAACTGTGCTTTTTGTATCAGTTGCTGTTTGAGATTCTTGCGTTGTCATTGGTGCGATTGATGTTGTCATAGTCACATCTGTAGAAACAGAAGATTCAGTATAGCCTGTTGTCTGAACAGTTGACATTTCTGATGAACGAAATGCCGTTGAAGAAGATTGTGTTCCTGCAGAATTGTTTGTAACTAGTGATGTTGTTTGTGGTTCTTCAGTCGTTGAACCTGTATTATCTGCAGTGGACGACATTGGAGAACTGCTGAATGAAGTCCCTTCTGTACTTGTTGCATCAGTTCCTGTTTCAGATTTCGTAGTTGTTATCTGTGATGCTGATGTTATAGTCACATCTGTAGAAGCAGTAGCTTCAGTATTGTCTGTTGTCTGAAAAGTTGATGTTTCTGAAGAATAAACTGCCGTTGAAGAAGATTGCAATCCTGCAGAAATATTTGTAACTAGTGATGTTGTTTTTGGTTGTTCAGTTGTGGAACCTGTATTATCTGGCATGGAAGTAGTTGGAGAACTGCTGAATGATGTCCTTCCTGTCCTTGTTGCATCGGTTCCTGTTTCAGATTTCGTAGTTGTCATCTTTGTTTCTGATGTCATAGTCACATCCGGAGAAGCAGTATATTCTGTATTTTCTGTTGTTGGAACAGTAGGAGTTTGTGATGAATCCGCTGATGTGGAAGGAGATGAAGATTCTGCAGGTTCAGTTGTAAATAGTGATGTTGTTTTTGGTTCTTCTGTCGTTGAACCAATATTATCTTGAGTGGAAGATGTTGGAGAACTACTGAATAAAGTCACAACTGTGCTTTTTGTATCAGTTGCTGTTTGAGATTCTTGTGTTGTCATTGGTGCGATTGATGTTGTCATAGTCACATCTGTAGAAACAGAAGATTCAGTATAGCCTGTCGTCTGAACAGTTGACGTTTCTGATGAACGACATGCCGTTGAAGAAGATTGTGTTCCTACAGAATTGTTTGTAACTAGTGATGTTGTTTGTGGTTCTTCAGTCGTGGAACCTGTATTATCTGGCATGGAAGACGTTGGAGAACTGCTGAATGAAGTCCCTCCTGTACTTGTTGCATCAGTTCCTGTTTCAGATTTCGTAGTTGTCATTTGTGATGCTGATGTAATAGTCACATCTGTAGAAGCAGTAGCTTCAGTATTGTCTGTTGTCTGAAAAGTTGATGTTTCTGATGAATAAACTGCCGTTGAAGAAGATTGCAATCCTGCAGAAATATTTGTAACTAGTGATGTTGTTTGTGGTTGTTCAGTTGTGGAACCTGTATTATCTGGCATGGAAGAAGTTGGAGAACTGCTGAATGATGTCCTTCCTGTCCTTGTTGCATCAGTTCCTGTTTCAGATTTCGTAGTTGTTATCTGTGATGCTGATGTTATAGTGACATCTGTAGAAGCAGTAGCTTCAGTATTGTCTGTTGTCTGAAAAGTTGATGTTTCTGATGAATAAACTGCCGTTGAAGAAGATTGCAATCCTGCAGAAATATTTGTAACTAGTGATGTTGTTTTTGGTTGTTCAGTTGTTGAACCTGTATTATCTGGCATGGAAGAAGTTGGAGAACTGCTGAATGATGTCCTTCCTGTCCTTGTTGCATCGGTTCCTGTTTCAGATTTCGTAGTTGTCATCTTTGTTTCTGATGTCATAGTCACATCGGGAGAAGCAGTATATTCTGTATTTTCTGTTGTTGGAACAGTAAGAGTTTGTGATGAATCCGCTGATGTGGAAGGAGATGAAGATTCTGCAGGTTTAGTTGTAACTAGTGATGTTGTTTTTGGTTCTTCTGTCGTTGAACCAATATTATCTTGAGTGGAAGATGTTGGAGAACTACTGAATGAAGTCACAACTGTGCTTTTTGTATCAGTTGCTGTTTGAGATTCTTGCGTTGTCATTGGTGCGATTGATTTTGTCATAGTCACATCTGTAGAAGCATTATATTCTGTGATCTCTGTTGTTGGAACAGTAGGCGTTTGTGATGAATCAGCTGCTGTGGAAGGAGATGAAGATTCTGCTGGTTCAGTTGTAACTAGTGATGTTGTTTTTGGTTCTTCTGTCGTAGAACCAATATTATCTTTAGTGGAAGATGTTGGAGAACTGCTGAATGAAGTCACAACTGTGCTTTTTGTATCGGTTCCTGTTTCAGATTTTGTAGTTGTCATCTTTGTTTCTGATGTCATAGTCAAATCCGTAGAAGCAGTATATTCTGTATTTTCTGTTGTTGGAACAGTAGGAGTTTGTGATGAATCCGCTGATGTGGAAGGAGATGAAGATTCTGCCGGTTCAGTTGTAACTAGTGATGTTGTTTTTGGTTCTTCTGTTGTTGAACCAATATTATCTTTAGTGGAAGACGTTGGAGAATTGCTGAATGAAGTCACAACTGTGCTTTTTGTATCAGTTGCTGTTTGAGATTCTTGCGTTGTCATTGGTGCGATTGATGTTGTCATAGTCACATCTGTAGAAACAGAAGATTCAGTATAGCCTGTCATCTGAACAGTTGACATTTCTGATGAACGAAATGCCGTTGAATAAGATTGTGTTCCTGCAGAATTGTTTGTAACTAGTGATGTTGTTTGTGGTTCTTCAGTCGTGGAACCTGTATTATCTGCAGTGGACGACGTTGGAGAACTGCTGAATGAAGTCCCTCCTGTACTTGTTGCATCAGTTCCTGTTTCAGATTTCGTAGTTGTCATCTGTGATGCTGATGTAATAGTCACATCTGTAGAAGCAGTAGCTTCAGTATTGTCTGTTGTCTGAAAATTTGATGTTTCTGATGAATGAACTGCCGTTGAAGAAGATTGCAATCCTGCAGAAATATTTGTAACTAGTGATGTTGTTTTTGGTTGTTCAGTTGTGGAACCTGTATTATCTGGCATGAAAGAAGTTGGAGAACTGCTGAATGATGTCCTTCCTGTCCTTGTTGCATCTGTTCCTGTTTCAGATTTCGTAGTTGTCATCTTTGTTTCTGATGTCATAGTCACATCGGGAGAAGCAGTATATTCTGTATTTTCTGTTGTTGGAACAGTAGGAGTTTGTGATGAATCCGCTGATGTGGAAGGAGATGAAGATTCTGCAGGTTCAGTTGTAACTAGTGATGTTGTTTTTGGTTCTTCTGTCGTTGAAACAATATTATCTTGAGTGGAAGATGTTGGAGAACTACTGAATGAAGTCACAACTGTGCTTTTTGTATCAGTTGCTGTTTGAGATTCTTGCGTTGTCATTGGTGCGATTGATGTTGTCATAGTCACATCTGTAGAAGCATTATATTCTGTGATCTCTGTTGTTGGAACAGTAGGCGTTTGTGATGAATCAGCTGCTGTGGAAGGAGATGAAGATTCTGCTGGTTCAGTTGTAACTAGTGATGTTGTTTTTGGTTCTTCTGTCGTAGAACCAATATTATCTTTAGTGGAAGATGTTGGAGAACTGCTGAATGAAGTCACAACTGTGCTTTTTGTATCGGTTCCTGTTTCAGATTTTGTAGTTGTCATCTTTGTTTCTGATGTCATAGTCAAATCCGTAGAAGCAGTATATTCTGTATTTTCTGTTGTTGGAACAGTAGGAGTTTGTGATGAATCCGCTGATGTGGAAGGAGATGAAGATTCTGCCGGTTCAGTTGTAACTAGTGATGTTGTTTTTGGTTCTTCTGTTGAACCAATATTATCTTTAGTGGAAGATGTTGGAGAATTGCTGAATGAAGTCACAACTGTGCTTTTTGTATCAGTTGCTGTTTGAGATTCTTGCGTTGTCATTGGTGCGATTGATGTTGTCATAGTCACATCTGTAGAAACAGAAGATTCAGTATAGCCTGTTGTCTGAACAGTTGACATTTCTGATGAACGAAATGCCGTTGAAGAAGATTGTGTTCCTGCAGAATTGTTTGTAACTAGTGATGTTGTTTGTGGTTCTTCAGTCGTGGAACCTGTATTATCTGCAGTGGACGACATTGGAGAACTGCTGAATGAAGTCCCTTCTGTACTTGTTGCATCAGTTCCTGTTTCAGATTTCGTAGTTGTTATCTGTGATGCTGATGTTATAGTCACATCTGTAGAAGCAGTAGCTTCAGTATTGTCTGTTGTCTGAAAAGTTGATGTTTCTGAAGAATAAACTGCCGTTGAAGAAGATTGCAATCCTGCAGAAATATTTGTAACTAGTGATGTTGTTTTTGGTTGTTCAGTTGTGGAACCTGTATTATCTGGCATGGAAGTAGTTGGAGAACTGCTGAATGATGTCCTTCCTGTCCTTGTTGCATCGGTTCCTGTTTCAGATTTCGTAGTTGTCATCTTTGTTTCTGATGTCATAGTCACATCCAGAGAAGCAGTATATTCTGTATTTTCTGTTGTTGGAACAGTAGGAGTTTGTGATGAATCCGCTGATGTGGAAGGAGATGAAGATTCTGCAGGTTCAGTTGTAAATAGTGATGTTGTTTTTGGTTCTTCTGTCGTTGAACCAATATTATCTTGAGTGGAAGATGTTGGAGAACTACTGAATGAAGTCACAACTGTGCTTTTTGTATCAGTTGCTGTTTGAGATTCTTGTGTTGTCATTGGTGCGATTGATGTTGTCATAGTCACATCTGTAGAAACAGAAGATTCAGTATAGCCTGTCGTCTGAACAGTTGACGTTTCTGATGAACGACATGCCGTTGAAGAAGATTGTGTTCCTGCAGAATTGTTTGTAACTAGTGATGTTGTTTGTGGTTCTTCAGTCGTGGAACCTGTATTATCTGCAGTGGACGACGTTGGAGAACTGCTGAATGAAGTCCCTCCTGTACTTGTTGCATCAGTTCCTGTTTCAGATTTCGTAGTTGTCATCTGTGATGCTGATGTAATAGTCACATCTGTAGAAGCAGTAGCTTCAGTATTGTCTGTTGTCTGAAAAGTTGATGTTTCTGATGAATGAACTGCCGTTGAAGAAGATTGCAATCCTGCAGAAATATTTGTAACTAGTGATGTTGTTTTTGGTTGTTCAGTTGTGGAACCTGTATTATCTGGCATGGAAGAAGTTGGAGAACTGCTGAATGATGTCCTTCCTGTCCTTGTTGCATCGGTTCCTGTTTCAGATTTCGTAGTTGTCATCTTTGTTTCTGATGTCATAGTCACATCGGGAGAAGCAGTATATTCTGTATTTTCTGCTGTTGGAACAGTAGGAGTTTGTGATGAATCCGCTGATGTGGAAGGAGATGAAGATTCTGCAGGTTCAGTTGTAACTAGTGATGTTGTTTTTGGTTCTTTTGTCGTTGAACCAATATTATCTTGAGTGGAAGATGTTGGAGAACTACTGAATGAAGTCACAACTGTGCTTTTTGTATCAGTTGCTGTTTCAGATTCTTGCGTTGTCATTGGTGCGATTGATGTTGTCATAGTCACATCTGTAGAAACAGAAGATTCAGTATAGCCTGTCGTCTGAACAGTTGACGTTTCTGATGAACGAAATGCCGTTGAAGAAGATTGTGTTCCTGCAGAATTGTTTGTAACTAGTGATGTTGTTTGTGGTTCTTCAGTCGTGGAACCTGTATTATCTGCAGTGGACGACGTTGGAGAACTGCTGAATGAAGTCCCTCCTGTACTTGTTGCATCAGTTCCTGTTTCAGATTTCGTAGTTGTCATCTGTGATGCTGATGTTATGGTCACATCTGTAGAAGCAGTAGCTTCAGTATTGTCTGTTGTCTGAAAAGTTGATGTTTCTGATGAATAAACTGCCGTTGAAGAAGATTGCAATCCTGCAGAAATATTTGTAATTAGTGATGTTGTTGGTGGTTCATCTGTTGTGGAACCTGTATTATCTGGCTTGGAAGACGTTGGAGAACTGCTAAATGAAGTCCTTCCTGTTACTGTTGCATCGGTTCCTGCTTCAGATTTTGTAGTTGTGATCTTTGTTTCTGATGTCATAGTCAAATCCGTAGAAGCAGTATATTCTGTATTTTTTGTTGTTGGAACAGTAGGAGTTTGTGATGAATCCGCTGATGTGGAAGGAGATGAAGATTCTGCCGGTTCAGTTGTAACTAGTGATGTTGTTTTGGGTTTTTCTGTCGTTGAACCAATATTATCTTTAGTGGAAGATGTTGGAGAACTGCTGAATGAAGTCACAACTGTGCTTTTTGTATCAGTTGCTATTTCAGATTCTTGCGTTGTCATTGCTGCAATTGATGTTGTCATAGTCACATCTGTAGAAGCAGTAGATTCAGTATTGTCTGTTGTCTGAAAAGTTGAAGTTTCGGATGAATAAACTGCTGTTGAAGAAGATTGTGATCCTGCAGAAATATTTGTAACTGGTGTTGTTTGTGGTTGTTCAGTTGTTGAACCTGTATTATCTGGCATGGAAGACGTTGGAGAACTGCTGAATGAAGTCCTTCCTGTCCTTGTTGCATCAGTCCCTGTTTCCGATTTCGTAGTTGTCATCTTTGTTTCTGATGTCATAGTCACATCGGGAGAAGCAGTATATTCTGTATTTTCTGTTGTTGGAACAGTAGGAGTTTGTGATGAATCCGCTGATGTGGAAGGAGATGAAGATTCTGCAGGTTCAGTTGTAACTAGTGATGTTGTTTTTGGTTCTTCTGTCGTTGAACCAATATTATCTTGAGTGGAAGATGTTGGAGAACTACTGAATGAAGTCACAACTGTGCTTTTTGTATTAGTTGCTGTTTGAGATTCTTGCGTTGTCATTGGTGCGATTGATGTTTTCATAGTCACATCTGTAGAAACAGAAGATTCAGTATAGCCTGTCGTCTGAACAGTTGACATTTCTGATGAACGAAATGCCGTTGAAGAAGATTGTGTTCCTGCAGAATTGTTTGTAACTAGTGATGTTGTTTGTGGTTCTTCAGTCGTGGAACCTGTATTATCTGCAGTGGACGACGTTGGAGAACTGCTGAATGAAGTCCCTCCTGTACTTGTTGCATCAGTTCCTGTTTCAGATTTCGTAGTTGTTATCTGTGATGCTGATGTTATAGTCACATCTGTAGAAGCAGTAGCTTCAGTATTGTCTGTTGTCTGAAAAGTTGATGTTTCTGATGAATAAACTGCCGTTGAAGAAGATTGCAATCCTGCAGAAATATTTGTAACTAGTGATGTTGTTTTTGGTTGTTCAGTTGTGGAACCTGTATTATCTGGCATGGAAGAAGTTGGAGAACTGCTGAATGATGTCCTTCCTGTCCTTGTTGCATCGGTTCCTGTTTCAGATTTCGTAGTTGTCATCTTTGTTTCTGATGTCATAGTCACATCGGGAGAAGCAGTATATTCTGTATTTTCTGTTGTTGGAACAGTAGGAGTTTGTGATGAATCCGCTGATGTGGAAGGAGATGAAGATTCTGCAGGTTCAGTTGTAACTAGTGATGTTGTTTTTGGTTCTTCTGTCGTTGAACCAATATTATCTTGAGTGGAAGATGTTGGAGAACTACTGAATGAAGTCACAACTGTGCTTTTTGTATCAGTTGCTGTTTGAGATTCTTGCGTTGTCATTGGTGCGATTGATGTTGTTATAGTCACATCTGTAGAAACAGAAGATTCAGTATAGCCTGTTGTCTGAACAGTTGACATTTCTGATGAACGAAATGCCGTTGAAGAAGATTGTGTTCCTGCAGAATTGTTTGTAACCAGTGAAGTTGTTTGTGGTTCTTCAGTCGTGGAACCTGTATTATCTGCAGTGGACGACGTTGGAGAACTGCTGAATGAAGTCCCTCCTGTACTTGTTGCATCTGTTCCTGTTTCAGATTTCGTAGTTGTTATCTGTGATGCTGATGTTATTGTGACATCTGTAGAAGCAGTAGCTTCAGTATTGTCTGTTGTCTGAAAAGTTGATGTTTCTGATGAATAAACTGCTGTTGAAGAAGATTGCAATCCTGCAGAAATATTTGTAACTAGTGATGTTGTTTTTGGTTGTTCAGTTGTTGAACCTGTATTATCTGGCATGGAAGAAGTTGGAGAACTGCTGAATGATGTCCTTCCTGTCCTTGTTGCATCGGTTCCTGTTTCAGATTTCGTAGTTGTCATCTTTGTTTCTGATGTCATAGTCACATCGGGAGAAGCAGTATATTCTGTATTTTCTGTTGTTGGAACAGTAGGAGTTTGTGATGAATCCGCTGATGTGGAAGGAGATGAAGATTCTGCAGGTTTAGTTGTAACTAGTGATGTTGTTTTTGGTTCTTCTGTCGTTGAACCAATATTATCTTGAGTGGAAGATGTTGGAGAACTGCTGAATGAAGTCACAACTGTGCTTTTTGTATCAGTTGCTGTTTGAGATTCTTGCGTTGTCATTGGTGCGATTGATGTTGTCATAGTCACATCTGTAGAAGCATTATATTCTGTGATCTCTGTTGTTGGAACAGTAGGCGTTTGTGATGAATCAGCTGCTGTGGAAGGAGATGAAGATTCTGCTGGTTCAGTTGTAACTAGTGATGTTGTTTTTGGTTCTTCTGTCGTAGAACCAATATTATCTTTAGTGGAAGATGTTGGAGAACTGCTGAATGAAGTCACAACTGTGCTTTTTGTATCGGTTCCTGTTTCAGATTTCGTAGTTGTCATCTTTGTTTCTGATGTCATAGTCACATCGGGAGAAGCAGTATATTCTGTATTTTCTGTTTTTGGAACAGTAGGCGTTTGTGTTGAATCCGCTGATGTGGAAGGAGATGAAGATTCTGCAGGTTTAGTTGTAACTAGTGATGTTGTTTTTGGTTCTTTTGTCGTTGAACCAATATTATCTTGAGTGGAAGATGTTGGAGAACTACTGAATGAAGTCACAACTGTGCTTTTTGTATCAGTTGCTGTTTGAGATTCTTGCGTTGTCATTGGTGCGATTGATGTTTTCATAGTCACATCTGTAGAAACAGAAGATTCAGTATAGCCTGTCGTCTGAACAGTTGACATTTCTGATGAACGAAATGCCGTTGAAGAAGATTGTGTTCCTGTAGAATTGTTTGTAACTAGTGATGTTGTTTGTGGTTCTTCAGTCGTGGAACCTGTATTATCTGCAGTGGACGACGTTGGAGAACTGCTGAATGAAGTCCCTCCTGTACTTGTTGCATCAGTTCCTGTTTCAGATTTCGTAGTTGTCATCTGTGATGCTGATGTAATAGTCACATCTGTAGAAGCAGTAGCTTCAGTATTGTCTGTTGTCTGAAAAGTTGATGTTTCTGATGAATGAACTGCCGTTGAAGAAGATTGCAATCCTGCAGAAATATTTGTAACTAGTGATGTTGTTTTTGGTTGTTCAGTTGTGGAACCTGTATTATCTGGCATGGAAGAAGTTGGAGAACTGCTGAATGATGTCCTTCCTGTCCTTGTTGCATCGGTTCCTGTTTCAGATTTCGTAGTTGTCATCTTTGTTTCTGATGTCATAGTCACATCGGGAGAAGCAGTATATTCTGTATTTTCTGCTGTTGGAACAGTAGGAGTTTGTGATGAATCCGCTGATGTGGAAGGAGATGAAGATTCTGCAGGTTCAGTTGTAACTAGTGATGTTGTTTTTGGTTCTTTTGTCGTTGAACCAATATTATCTTGAGTGGAAGATGTTGGAGAACTACTGAATGAAGTCACAACTGTGCTTTTTGTATCAGTTGCTGTTTCAGATTCTTGCGTTGTCATTGGTGCGATTGATGTTGTCATAGTCACATCTGTAGAAACAGAAGATTCAGTATAGCCTGTCGTCTGAACAGTTGACGTTTCTGATGAACGAAATGCCGTTGAAGAAGATTGTGTTCCTGCAGAATTGTTTGTAACTAGTGATGTTGTTTGTGGTTCTTCAGTCGTGGAACCTGTATTATCTGCAGTGGACGACGTTGGAGAACTGCTGAATGAAGTCCCTCCTGTACTTGTTGCATCAGTTCCTGTTTCAGATTTCGTAGTTGTCATCTGTGATGCTGATGTTATGGTCACATCTGTAGAAGCAGTAGCTTCAGTATTGTCTGTTGTCTGAAAAGTTGATGTTTCTGATGAATAAACTGCCGTTGAAGAAGATTGCAATCCTGCAGAAATATTTGTAATTAGTGATGTTGTTGGTGGTTCATCTGTTGTGGAACCTGTATTATCTGGCTTGGAAGACGTTGGAGAACTGCTAAATGAAGTCCTTCCTGTTACTGTTGCATCGGTTCCTGCTTCAGATTTTGTAGTTGTGATCTTTGTTTCTGATGTCATAGTCAAATCCGTAGAAGCAGTATATTCTGTATTTTTTGTTGTTGGAACAGTAGGAGTTTGTGATGAATCCGCTGATGTGGAAGGAGATGAAGATTCTGCCGGTTCAGTTGTAACTAGTGATGTTGTTTTGGGTTTTTCTGTCGTTGAACCAATATTATCTTTAGTGGAAGATGTTGGAGAACTGCTGAATGAAGTCACAACTGTGCTTTTTGTATCAGTTGCTATTTCAGATTCTTGCGTTGTCATTGCTGCAATTGATGTTGTCATAGTCACATCTGTAGAAGCAGTAGATTCAGTATTGTCTGTTGTCTGAAAAGTTGAAGTTTCGGATGAATAAACTGCTGTTGAAGAAGATTGTGATCCTGCAGAAATATTTGTAACTGGTGTTGTTTGTGGTTGTTCAGTTGTTGAACCTGTATTATCTGGCATGGAAGACGTTGGAGAACTGCTGAATGAAGTCCTTCCTGTCCTTGTTGCATCAGTCCCTGTTTCCGATTTCGTAGTTGTCATCTTTGTTTCTGATGTCATAGTCACATCGGGAGAAGCAGTATATTCTGTATTTTCTGTTGTTGGAACAGTAGGAGTTTGTGATGAATCCGCTGATGTGGAAGGAGATGAAGATTCTGCAGGTTCAGTTGTAACTAGTGATGTTGTTTTTGGTTCTTCTGTCGTTGAACCAATATTATCTTGAGTGGAAGATGTTGGAGAACTACTGAATGAAGTCACAACTGTGCTTTTTGTATTAGTTGCTGTTTGAGATTCTTGCGTTGTCATTGGTGCGATTGATGTTTTCATAGTCACATCTGTAGAAACAGAAGATTCAGTATAGCCTGTCGTCTGAACAGTTGACATTTCTGATGAACGAAATGCCGTTGAAGAAGATTGTGTTCCTGCAGAATTGTTTGTAACTAGTGATGTTGTTTGTGGTTCTTCAGTCGTGGAACCTGTATTATCTGCAGTGGACGACGTTGGAGAACTGCTGAATGAAGTCCCTCCTGTACTTGTTGCATCAGTTCCTGTTTCAGATTTCGTAGTTGTTATCTGTGATGCTGATGTTATAGTCACATCTGTAGAAGCAGTAGCTTCAGTATTGTCTGTTGTCTGAAAAGTTGATGTTTCTGATGAATAAACTGCCGTTGAAGAAGATTGCAATCCTGCAGAAATATTTGTAACTAGTGATGTTGTTTTTGGTTGTTCAGTTGTGGAACCTGTATTATCTGGCATGGAAGAAGTTGGAGAACTGCTGAATGATGTCCTTCCTGTCCTTGTTGCATCGGTTCCTGTTTCAGATTTCGTAGTTGTCATCTTTGTTTCTGATGTCATAGTCACATCGGGAGAAGCAGTATATTCTGTATTTTCTGTTGTTGGAACAGTAGGAGTTTGTGATGAATCCGCTGATGTGGAAGGAGATGAAGATTCTGCAGGTTCAGTTGTAACTAGTGATGTTGTTTTTGGTTCTTCTGTCGTTGAACCAATATTATCTTGAGTGGAAGATGTTGGAGAACTACTGAATGAAGTCACAACTGTGCTTTTTGTATCAGTTGCTGTTTGAGATTCTTGCGTTGTCATTGGTGCGATTGATGTTGTTATAGTCACATCTGTAGAAACAGAAGATTCAGTATAGCCTGTTGTCTGAACAGTTGACATTTCTGATGAACGAAATGCCGTTGAAGAAGATTGTGTTCCTGCAGAATTGTTTGTAACCAGTGAAGTTGTTTGTGGTTCTTCAGTCGTGGAACCTGTATTATCTGCAGTGGACGACGTTGGAGAACTGCTGAATGAAGTCCCTCCTGTACTTGTTGCATCTGTTCCTGTTTCAGATTTCGTAGTTGTTATCTGTGATGCTGATGTTATTGTGACATCTGTAGAAGCAGTAGCTTCAGTATTGTCTGTTGTCTGAAAAGTTGATGTTTCTGATGAATAAACTGCTGTTGAAGAAGATTGCAATCCTGCAGAAATATTTGTAACTAGTGATGTTGTTTTTGGTTGTTCAGTTGTTGAACCTGTATTATCTGGCATGGAAGAAGTTGGAGAACTGCTGAATGATGTCCTTCCTGTCCTTGTTGCATCGGTTCCTGTTTCAGATTTCGTAGTTGTCATCTTTGTTTCTGATGTCATAGTCACATCGGGAGAAGCAGTATATTCTGTATTTTCTGTTGTTGGAACAGTAGGAGTTTGTGATGAATCCGCTGATGTGGAAGGAGATGAAGATTCTGCAGGTTTAGTTGTAACTAGTGATGTTGTTTTTGGTTCTTCTGTCGTTGAACCAATATTATCTTGAGTGGAAGATGTTGGAGAACTGCTGAATGAAGTCACAACTGTGCTTTTTGTATCAGTTGCTGTTTGAGATTCTTGCGTTGTCATTGGTGCGATTGATGTTGTCATAGTCACATCTGTAGAAGCATTATATTCTGTGATCTCTGTTGTTGGAACAGTAGGCGTTTGTGATGAATCAGCTGCTGTGGAAGGAGATGAAGATTCTGCTGGTTCAGTTGTAACTAGTGATGTTGTTTTTGGTTCTTCTGTCGTAGAACCAATATTATCTTTAGTGGAAGATGTTGGAGAACTGCTGAATGAAGTCACAACTGTGCTTTTTGTATCGGTTCCTGTTTCAGATTTCGTAGTTGTCATCTTTGTTTCTGATGTCATAGTCACATCGGGAGAAGCAGTATATTCTGTATTTTCTGTTTTTGGAACAGTAGGCGTTTGTGTTGAATCCGCTGATGTGGAAGGAGATGAAGATTCTGCAGGTTTAGTTGTAACTAGTGATGTTGTTTTTGGTTCTTTTGTCGTTGAACCAATATTATCTTGAGTGGAAGATGTTGGAGAACTACTGAATGAAGTCACAACTGTGCTTTTTGTATCAGTTGCTGTTTGAGATTCTTGCGTTGTCATTGGTGCGATTGATGTTTTCATAGTCACATCTGTAGAAACAGAAGATTCAGTATAGCCTGTCGTCTGAACAGTTGACATTTCTGATGAACGAAATGCCGTTGAAGAAGATTGTGTTCCTGCAGAATTGTTTGTAACCAGTGAAGTTGTTTGTGGTTCTTCAGTCGTGGAACCTGTATTATCTGCAGTGGACGACGTTGGAGAACTGCTGAATGAAGTCCCTCCTGTACTTGTTGCATCTGTTCCTGTTTCAGATTTCGTAGTTGTTATCTGTGATGCTGATGTTATTGTGACATCTGTAGAAGCAGTAGCTTCAGTATTGTCTGTTGTCTGAAAAGTTGATGTTTCTGATGAATAAACTGCTGTTGAAGAAGATTGCAATCCTGCAGAAATATTTGTAACTAGTGATGTTGTTTTTGGTTGTTCAGTTGTTGAACCTGTATTATCTGGCATGGAAGAAGTTGGAGAACTGCTGAATGATGTCCTTCCTGTCCTTGTTGCATCGGTTCCTGTTTCAGATTTCGTAGTTGTCATCTTTGTTTCTGATGTCATAGTCACATCGGGAGAAGCAGTATATTCTGTATTTTCTGTTGTTGGAACAGTAGGAGTTTGTGATGAATCCGCTGATGTGGAAGGAGATGAAGATTCTGCAGGTTTAGTTGTAACTAGTGATGTTGTTTTTGGTTCTTCTGTCGTTGAACCAATATTATCTTGAGTGGAAGATGTTGGAGAACTGCTGAATGAAGTCACAACTGTGCTTTTTGTATCAGTTGCTGTTTGAGATTCTTGCGTTGTCATTGGTGCGATTGATGTTGTCATAGTCACATCTGTAGAAGCATTATATTCTGTGATCTCTGTTGTTGGAACAGTAGGCGTTTGTGATGAATCAGCTGCTGTGGAAGGAGATGAAGATTCTGCTGGTTCAGTTGTAACTAGTGATGTTGTTTTTGGTTCTTCTGTCGTAGAACCAATATTATCTTTAGTGGAAGATGTTGGAGAACTGCTGAATGAAGTCACAACTGTGCTTTTTGTATCGGTTCCTGTTTCAGATTTCGTAGTTGTCATCTTTGTTTCTGATGTCATAGTCACATCGGGAGAAGCAGTATATTCTGTATTTTCTGTTTTTGGAACAGTAGGCGTTTGTGTTGAATCCGCTGATGTGGAAGGAGATGAAGATTCTGCAGGTTTAGTTGTAACTAGTGATGTTGTTTTTGGTTCTTTTGTCGTTGAACCAATATTATCTTGAGTGGAAGATGTTGGAGAACTACTGAATGAAGTCACAACTGTGCTTTTTGTATCAGTTGCTGTTTGAGATTCTTGCGTTGTCATTGGTGCGATTGATGTTTTCATAGTCACATCTGTAGAAACAGAAGATTCAGTATAGCCTGTCGTCTGAACAGTTGACATTTCTGATGAACGAAATGCCGTTGAAGAAGATTGTGTTCCTGTAGAATTGTTTGTAACTAGTGATGTTGTTTGTGGTTCTTCAGTCGTGGAACCTGTATTATCTGCAGTGGACGACGTTAGAGAACTGCTGAATGAAGTCCCTCCTGTACTTGTTGCATCAGTTCCTGTTTCAGATTTCGTAGTTGTCATCTGTGATGCTGATGTAATAGTCACATCTGTAGAAGCAGTAGCTTCAGTATTGTCTGTTGTCTGAAAAGTTGATGTTTCTGATGAATAAACTGCCGTTGAAGAAGATTGCAATCCTGCAGAAATATTTGTAACTAGTGATGTTGTTTTTGGTTGTTCAGTTGTGGAACCTGTATTATCTGGCATGGAAGAAGTTGGAGAACTGCTGAATGATGTCCTTCCTGTCCTTGTTGCATCGGTTCCTGTTTCAGATTTCGTAGTTGTCATCTTTGTTTCTGATGTCATAGTCACATCGGGAGAAGCAGTATATTCTGTATTTTCTGTTGTTGGAACAGTAGGAGTTTGTGATGAATCCGCTGATGTGGAAGGAGATGAAGATTCTGCAGGTTCAGTTGTAACTAGTGATGTTGTTTTTGGTTCTTCTGTCGTTGAACCAATATTATCTTGAGTGGAAGATGTTGGAGAACTACTGAATGAAGTCACAACTGTGCTTTTTGTATCAGTTGCTGTTTGAGATTCTTGCGTTGTCATTGGTGCGATTGATGTTGTTATAGTCACATCTGTAGAAACAGAAGATTCAGTATAGCCTGTTGTCTGAACAGTTGACATTTCTGATGAACAAAATGCCGTTGAAGAAGATTGTGTTCCTGCAGAATTGTTTGTAACCAGTGAAGTTGTTTGTGGTTCTTCAGTCGTGGAACCTGTATTATCTGCAGTGGACGACGTTGGAGAACTGCTGAATGAAGTCCCTCCTGTACTTGTTGCATCAGTTCCTGTTTCAGATTTCGTAGTTGTTATCTGTGATGCTGATGTTATAGTGACATCTGTAGAAGCAGTAGCTTCAGTATTGTCTGTTGTCTGAAAAGTTGATGTTTCTGATGAATAAACTGCCGTTGAAGAAGATTGCAATCCTGCAGAAATATTTGTAACTAGTGATGTTGTTTTTGGTTGTTCAGTTGTTGAACCTGTATTATCTGGCATGGAAGAAGTTGGAGAACTGCTGAATGATGTCCTTCCTGTCCTTGTTGCATCGGTTCCTGTTTCAGATTTCGTAGTTGTCATCTTTGTTTCTGATGTCATAGTCACATCGGGAGAAGCAGTATATTCTGTATTTTCTGTTGTTGGAACAGTAGGAGTTTGTGATGAATCCGCTGATGTGGAAGGAGATGAAGATTCTGCAGGTTTAGTTGTAACTAGTGATGTTGTTTTTGGTTCTTCTGTCGTTGAACCAATATTATCTTTAGTGGAAGATGTTGGAGAACTGCTGAATGAAGTCACAACTGTGCTTTTTGTATCGGTTCCTGTTTCAGATTTCGTAGTTGTCATCTTTGTTTCTGATGTCATAGTCACATCCGTAGAAGCAGTATATTCTGTATTTTCTCTTGTTGGAACAGTAGGAGTTTGTGATGAATCCGCTGATGTGGAAGGAGATGAAGATTCTGCAGGTTCAGTTGTAACTAGTGATGTTGTTTTTGGTTCTTCTGTCGTTGAACCAATATTATCTTGAGTGGAAGATGTTGGAGAACTGCTGAATGAAGTCAAAACTGTGCTTTTTGTATCAGTTGCTGTTTGAGATTCTTGTGTTGTCATTGGTGCGATTGATGTTGTCATAGTCACATCTGTAGAAACAGAAGATTCAGTGTAGTCTGTTTTCTGAACAGTTGACGTTTCTGATGAATGAAATGCCGTTGAAGAAGATTGTGTTCCTGCAGAATTGTTTGTAACTAGTGATGTTGTTTGTGGTTCTTCAGTCGTGGAACCTGTATTATCTGCAGTGGACGACGTTGGAGAACTGCTGAATGAAGTCCCTCCTGTACTTGTTGCATCAGTTCCTGTTTCAGATTTTGTAGTTGTCATCTGTGATGCTGATGTTATAGTCACATCTGTAGAAGCAGTAGCTTCAGTATTGTCTGTTGTCTGAAAAGTTGATGTTTCTGATGAATAAACTGCCGTTGAAGAAGATTGCAATTCTGCAGAAATATTTGTAACTAGTGACGTTGTTTTTGGTTGTTCAGTTGTGGAACCTGTATTATCTGGCATGGAAGAAGTTGGAGACCTGCTGAATGATGTCCTTCCTGTCCTTGTTGCATCGGTTGCCGTTTCAGATTTCGTAGTTGTCATCTTTGTTTCCGGTGTCATAGTCACATCCGGAGAAGCAGTATATTCTGTATTTTCTGTTGTTGGAACAGTAGGAGTTTGTGATGAATCCGCTGATGTGGAAGATGATGAAGATTCTGCCGGTTCAGTTGTAACTAGTGATGTTGTTTTTGGTTCTTCTGTCGTTGAACCAATATTATCTTTAGTGGAAGATGTTGGAGAACTGCTGAATGAAGTCACAACTGTGCTTTTTGTATCAGTTGCTGTTTGAGATATTTGCGTTGTCATTGGTGCGATTGATGTTGTCACATCTGTAGAAGCAGTATATTCAGTATTCTCTGTTGTCAGAACAGTTGACGTTTCTGATGAATAAACTGCGGTCGAAGAAGACTGTGATGCTGCCGGTTCATTTGTAACTAGTGATGTTGTTTGTGGTTCTTCTTTCGTGGAACCATTATTATCTGCAGTGGAAGATGTTGGAGAACTGCTGAATGAATTACTTGTTGCATCACTTGTCCTTCCTGTACTTGTTGCATCAGTTCCTGTTCCAGATTTGGTAGTTGTCATCTTTGATTCTGATGTCATAGTCATCTCTGTAGAATTATTAGATTCAGTATTGTCTGTTGTTGGAACATTAGAAGTTTGTGATAAATCGACTGCTGTTGGAGAAGATTGTGAGTCTGCAGAATATTTTGTAACTATTGTTGTGGTTTTTGGTTCTTCTGTTGTGGAACCGGTTTTATTAATAGGGGAAGTTGCAGTAGAACTGCTCAATAAAGTTATTTCTGTACTTGTTGCATCAGTTCCTGTTTCAGATCCAGGCGTTGTCATTGTTTGCATTGATGGTATATTAACATTTGTAGAAGATGTAAGCTCAGTATTGTCTATTGTCTGAGCAGTTGAAGTTTCTGAGGAATAAGCTGCCATTGAACCATTGTTATCTGTGGTTTTTCTGTCTGTCTTGGTTGTCAATATTTTTTCTGAAGTCAGAGATTCTGTTGTTTTGTTTGGCTTGGTTGCATTCACAGTAGAACTTCTCGGTTCTGTGTTTGTATATCCTGCAGTAAGTAAGAATCAAAATCGGTGTCAGTTTTTATTTTATTTGAGTCATCATTTCTGCTTTTGCTAAACATCTAAGGTGTACGCCGAGTGTTCTGTAAATTCACTGGATTAGAATTGGCTTCTGCTGCTTCCCTTGACTTGTTTTCAAATTCAAGGGCACAGCACTGTGATTATAAGGCTACCAGTGATAAGATTGTATTACCAGTTGCTCCTGGGTTGGTAGTCTGTCAATAGCACATCGCATGTAACCTAATAATCATAGTGCCAAACATACTGTATTTATTTTTATCTACTACAGGAATTGTAGACAAACTTCTAACTCGTTGTGTGGTTGCTGGCACACATTTGTAATAAGCATAATCATTCAGAACACATTGGAAATCTTTGGAAAGTAAATTAAAGCATTCCCCTCACATGACCCAGATCTAAGCTACGGTAACTCTGCAAGTCAATGGAAGCAGCTAACTGAAAGCAAATGCTTTCCAATCAAACTCCCCTTCTGGACAGACTTTGAAATAGATTTGTCTGAATCTGAGTCAGACAGGCAAACTCCAATTAACAAATATCTCGGCATATCCCTTTAATGGCTATTTAATCATGCTCATTCAATATTAATATATATAATTCTTTATTTCAGACCCAGGGGGATCTATATCACAACAAATTATATATATATATATATAATATTCCATGAACATCCATTTTCTTATGTAAACCAATCCAACTATCAATTAAATTCCAAGACTGCAAGGTCTTTGGACAGGTTGTCACTGGTTTCCTATTTATTATCTGCTTTTTATTTCCCTTCTTAAAATGTTTTGCATATTTTTTACATTAAATATCTAACATACATTTCGAAAATACATATAAAATACATTGCTTAAAAAAATTAATAACCTTACCTTTTTCTCCAAGAACAAAAAACAGTGATGCAGAAACTGTAATAATTGTCACGACAACGAGTATAACAATGACAGCGAGTGTCTTCCAATGGAAGATCTGAGAGGAAATCCACTTCTTCATTTTGCAATGTAAACAATCATTTAATCTGCCTCACAAATGAATTGGCAAATAGTTTCAATGTCCATCCATCCTCTATCCTCACTCAAAAAATCCCAAAAATACTACATACTAATCCTTAATGATTTTCATTAGGCTAGTAAAGTTCCAATAGCCTGACCATGTGTACCAATATTCTAATATTCTCTGTATTTAATGCCAGGTCAGGGTGATAATGCCGGTGGTTGTTGTATGCTATACTATCTCTTGGTCTGAGTTTTGAGGCATCGAGGATCATGTGTGAGGCTGAGGTTGGGATCAGGGGAGGCTGTAGTCGTAAACACCTTGAACAAAGCACAACGATGACGGGACCTTGTGATGTGCCAAGGACGACTCCCACACCTTTTTCATTTGTTGTCCTCCACAGATTGAGGTGAAACCGTGGACTGGGTTGGGGTTTGGTTGAGTGTGTGAATGAATGTATTCCCCATGTGTTTGTTTTGGGTGTGTGTGTCTAATTAATGTTAGATAAACAGTAAACCAGTATTCTGGTGATATATGATCTGTCGGATTGACAGTTCATTAAGGACCAAATCTTAATAAAAGAGATATACACGGATATATATAGTTATCTTTATTAACAGCACTATTTGTACAGCCTCGGGTAAGTTATGTAGCTCTGGGCGGCTATGGGCTCTTAAAATTATGGGCTCTTAAACTCTCTTTAACTCATAAAGACATGCTGCATCTATTCCTTCCACTCCTGTTCTTCTTGAGCAGGCAAAGGAGATTGAGAATGATGAGTGTGTTAAATGGGGAGTTGTGTATCCCTGGTTATTATTCATGCTAATAAAGGTTGGGTTTTTTGAAAGCAATAAAATAAACCCTTGGCTGACTGTTATACATTGTTCCAACAGCACCTTTACGTCAGTGAAAGGAGTGTTGGCTACATACGTGTGCCTGAGGTACCGTCTTGATCTTCTCTCGTCAGTAAGGTCGTTAATTGGTATAACATTAACTCTCTAGTATTTGCAGACTCTTCAAGGCAGGTAAGACCCTGATAACCCGACATGAGTCAATGTCCAACCCAAATGTCAAGTCGAGCAAGCAGTACATTTCCAATTGGTCTTGTTGCTTGGCTATTGGTTCACTCCTTAACTACATGGAACATGATTATGCTGTTTATATTTTTCTATTGAGAACTTTTACTGAGCCGTAATGCCACCATTGCCATAAATGCAATTCAGACAGAGTGCTTTTATTAATATGCTCTTTATAAGTCCTATTTTGAGCTACTTAAACTTTAAACGTTTCTATATTGTACAAATACTCCACTACATTCTAAAAAACATTTAACGTTATTTCGCCTTACATGTATACGGAAAAGGATTAGGGCCACACATAAGAAAAAATATTTAGTTCTGACTTTATTCTCATAATTCTGACTTTAAAGTCATAATTTTGAGATTAAAGTCATAACTATGAAATTCTGAGAATAAAGTCAGAATTATGACTTTAAAGTCAAAATTCTGAGATTAATGTCAGAATTCTGAGTTTAAAGTCAGAACTCAATTTTATTTCTTATGTGTGGCCCTAATCCTCTTCCGTAGTAATGTAATTACTATTAATGTAATGTAATTTAAATGTTTGTTGTATGTTGTTTTAAACTGTATTGCTGCTATGTTGGCCAGGGCTGTACTGCTCTGTAAAATGATTTGTCTTTGCAAAAAGCTGTTTTCTAAGTTTGAAAATACCCTCGATCACTACCATGAATTGCTTCTCAAGTGGCGTGTTAAGGGAGGGTGGAGAACAGCCTTCTGCCAAACCTGTCAAGTCATCTTAATCATTACTCACTTTGTTTGGCAAATTACTCATAAGGATCACTGTCATGTCTTCTCTTAAACATTTTGTTTCAAATTATTTTCTTAATAAACGTCAAATTCTAAACTCTTCGATGTTTACATTAATCACCAAGAGCTTATCTTTTGGCTCAAATGAATCACTGAAAGAAGTATATAGATATACAACTCCAACAAGTGAAGACCTCACTCTTGTTTTGCGTGTACCCATATCTAACAATCCAACCAAACCATCAGGTTTCTAAGCAAACATTGATTATTGTGATGACATCCATGGAATCATTTTGTACCATTTTAATTAAGTCACGTAAAAGAGGTAACCCGATTTCACATGGCATTGTTCAAATACACAACATAAATATACAAGTAGAACATAAAAAATAATCCAGTCCACACATGGAACAAAAATCCTCCAGAGATCAGCTGTGTGTGATTCCGGTCCACACGCTCATTCTTTCAGGATGGAGAGCCACAGAAGGTGTCTGGCTCCCGGCCTCATGCGCTCTGCTGCTTGGGTTCCTCGTCCGGCGCACCTTCCCTCTCGGCCCCTGCTGCCAGGTCAGTGGTCTGGGCCTTTAGCCGCTCGGCCTCTGTTACGGTCATGGGATGCAGGGGGAAGAACCCCGCCAGGCCTGAACAAGAAAATAGAGTAGACATTTAGGTTATATTATTCTCGTAGCTTTCTGTGCAACAATTAACTAAAACAATAACATGGCAATAGCTTTTTCTGAGAAAGTCATGCATCGCTCACTGAAATTACAATTGAATGACTCAAAATGAGGAAAGTGTCTCTGAAAAAATACTCCCTTGTATGAATAAGGCTTTACATTATTTGTCAATGGTTTGTGTAAAATCAACAAAAAAAGAAAAAGCCTGTTTGTTTTGTAACCATGGCACTCCTCGAGACCTAAGTGTGGGGTGTGGATGATCTCTATACATTGGAAAAGTCAACCCATTACAAATAGCTGTACACTCAGTTGCATGGGCTTGGGTCTGATAGAGAACCGATTGAAGACAAAGCGATATGTGCCAATACGTGAACTATTCAAGAAACTAAGAAAAGCACCAGCGTAGGCAGAGAATATAAAGAAGCCACGCCTCATTCTTCAAACAAAAATCAAGATTACCCCCAGCTGTCAATACCCTTTCTGACAAAATATATTGACATTGAGCAATAGTTCATCCTGCAGCACTCCCACAGGGAAACACACCTAGTAACTTGGCTACGGGTTTGCTCGGGTGCGCGCCACAGCCCATCCAGTACTTGATGCGGTCCAAGTTGAAGCTGACCAGCTTCTCGTTGTGTACGTTGGGCAGGGGGTCGTAGGTGCCCAGCTGCTCGATGTATTTGCCGTCACGCGCCCGCTTGTTGAACGCCGCCACCACGCGGTAGAAGGGCCGGTTGGCCTGCTTGTGGCCGGCGAGCGCCAGCCGGATGACGATGTAGCCCTTGTGGTACTTCTTCAGCAGAGACGACGCTACAGACGGAGAGAGGAATACTGTCGATGGCTTGCGATGGCCTCACATTATTACACAAGTTTGCCTCTCTGAAATGCCAGATAGCAAATGTTTCCCTAGTACTAGTGTCAAATGTTTTAAATAGTTGGATCAATTGTCCTGTGCACTTTCCACACATGTATTTCATAATGTTTTGATTGAATGGAGATTGTGTTGTTGTTGACCTTATCTACTGGTTAGATATAATTTATTTTAAGACAATGTGAAGACCAGGCAATAGTCCTGATATCTAAAACCATAGTATATCTGTATCTGTGCACCATTTACCATACACATGTTTGTGTATGGCCTACATCATTGCCTACCAATTAGAAATTATTATTAATAGTTTTTGGCAGTTACTTTAAAAAAAAAAGGGATTAATAGATGACATGATAGCTAAACCTGAATACATTGAAATGTGAATTGACACAGAACAGCCAGAGGCTGTTCTGTGTCAATTCAGTGCCAGCGATGATAATTCCTGAGAATTTAATATTCAAACCCCACATAAAATAATAATATATTATATATTTTTCTGAATCCTGTAATTTATCTTGTAGGTATATCAAGCTTGTGTGGTTAGTAATATGTCAGACAACGTTACATCTATGGTATTTATACTGTGAACAGCTACACTCACACAAACGGTCCCATTTGTGTAAGAAATGTCAAGAAGACTGTTGAACTGATGAGCCTGTGATGGATGAATAAATGGCAAAGGCTATGTGGCTCGTTTCAAGATACAAAGCCCGTACAATGTCATGTGCAGTACTAAGGACACTTACATAGATGAACCATGATGTCGGCCTAAGTACCCTGTGTTGGAGAAGGAGACATTTAAGTAGCATTAACAAATGTTTACTTATGGTGCAGCATAAGTCAATACGAAATATCATGCGAGATACGGTTAAGACACTCCACATTTCGTCATTTCGAGGTTAACATTAAGAGTGTTATGGTACCAGAATTACCTGTTAGGGTAATGTGCGAATGAGAGATGCTTTCAGGTGTTCTGTTGTTTTATTCTACACCAAACCTTACGCTTAAAACGAGCGTTTGCAGTAATGTGACATTCGTTAGGGCGCATCCATGTTTAAACAGGAAGTTGAACGTTGTTGTATTCCGGCGTCTTCTTCTTTTGGCATGTAACAACAAAGGTTTCAGTGCATTACCGCCACCGTCTGACCAGGAGTATGAATCAGGGATAATACTTTTCATGGAAAGCCAAACATACAAATATACCAAACTGACGAACTACCAAAATATCACTTGCCGTAGGCCTATATATGGTCATTTATTTTTCTGTTGCAACTGAAAATCTTAATGAAAGTTAATTTGAAACTCATTCATTCTGCTTTAATCAAGAACCGGTTTACTTCAAACTGGGTAGTCTCCGTTGGTTGAATGAATGTCCATACTCTCCAAATATTTAAATATGGTTAGAATTAGTTAAGAATTTGTGGAAGAAACGCATAATAGAACATTATCAACCCAGAATATAGTTCACCCGCTCCAGTATCTTTAGGCACTAGATGGCGCTAGTGTACCACTGTTTACCGAAGCACGATTTTCTTCATTATCTAAGTGCAAATACAGAGACTTATAATAGTAATAGCTGTTGTTTCTAGGTGTTTCACTTAAACATGGTGCTTGGTTCCATAGCTGTATATCTTGTGTGTTCTCACACTGTTTTTGTCAGCGTGTTCCGTCCATGCTTAAAGACATGCAGTGTGTGGGGGACCCCTTTACCTGTAGCTGTAGATGTTGTGTAGGTGCATCATTTATGTCTCCCAGTAACACTTGGATAGGCTTAACTACAATCCTGTCCGCCTCCTGACCGGGAATCTTTATGTAAATAGAAAATCATTAGTCGAATATTCAGATTATTCACATTGATGCCTGTGCAACACTGCCAGCATTTCCATTTTCTATTCTATTTTATTCCCCAAACATGATGACATGGTTTGTAAACCGCTGACCCTGGCTGAGGAGAAAACACTAATTTCCTGAAAGTGATCCTTGAATAGAGAGGTCACGACAACGCCTGATGTGGTCCAGGCCTGCTGGGAGCCCCCCCCCCCCCCCCCCTCCCCCCCAGCACTCACCCATTCCCCTCGCCCCATCCTATCTTGGAACATGGTGATTTCACACTCGTGTTGTGCAAAGCTTGTTTTTGCCGTGTGTGACAAACCCATGGTTTTGGATGTGAGGTCCCTACAAACGCTCCGGATAGATGGGTCCTTGTTCTCTGGGTGTGGGGCCGTCCCTGTGTGACTGGGATTCAGTCACATTTCACATTTGGATGGGAATGTTTGCTTTCTACTAATGCCGTGTACTTTTGGAATATTATCTTTTATTTGGGATTTTTGCATTATGAATAGTTGATATGCCTATTTTAGATCAAATAGCAAATATTGACATATTTGCCATTGATATTCATTTATAAATCAAATATCACCTAGCATACAAATACAAATAATACCAATAAAACCTTATAGCTTCTTTAAAAATAACTCTTAGAAACTCTTAGAAAACAAAGACTAAAGGACATTTGCAAGGAGGCCAACAATCCACCAACAACAACAAAAAATACAGTTAACTACGAGAAATGGAATTCCAGGATTATAGCGTCATTACTACTTCAACCACTTTACTGTTGAAAAATGGCAAGATGAATAGAGGCTATACACACTTAAGGGCCAGACAAAATGCATCTTACATGGCGAATCTGCAATGCATGATTATCTCAAGAGTGACATTGATTCTGGTTATGGCTCTGTCTCTCGTGAGGACCCCATGCTCCTTGGGACACCAAGACAAGTTGTTCCTACCCTAATCGTCTGTGACAGCTCAGTTTAGAGCCGCTCAGATGACCAGATAATGTACTGGATGAAAGCAAAAGGTGCCTGTCTTAAGACCAGCACGTTATCCATTCAAAGTTTGAAAGTTTATCAGGCGTGCTAGGCTTCTTCTTGCGTATTCTTTAAACATAGTGATAGCAGTGTTGGTAGTTGTGTTATAAAACACACTGGTATCACTGTCACAAGGTCAAAATGTTCAATCAGTGTAGCTCTGAAGTCTGCCCTTTCAAAATATTTTACTAAATATTATAGCCGCTCTCATACATTCTGGATTCATCGAGGTGCCTGCTTATTGTTTTCTCTATTATGAGGAAAACCTTTTTAAACAATCCACATGTTTTATTAGTTTAGTTGCATGTCAAGTGGAGCCAATTGATTTTGGGCTTATTGTTATTGTTATGAATTAGTTTTTCGAGAAACAAAACAGCTGGCAGTTTAATTATTTTAAAACTGTTTCAATATTGTATAAATTATCTATGCATTCATCTCTTTTGTTCCTAGAAAATTAGAACAAGGATTTATCAAAAGTCCATAGACTTTTTTATTAATTTTGTACTTTGCCACAAACGCCAGGACTCGATAATACATTGTTTATTCATTAGGCAGATGATGCTATCACATACCCTCAACCCCTACACTGCATTGGCCATTAACAAATCCTTTGACCCTGCCTTCTTCTGTACCCGTTCTCTAAAACAAAATAAGTTATGTTCAAAAGCCAGCCTCACATTCTTATAGAATCGACTATCTTAACTGTTTACCTGGAGAGGGGTTCGCTGGCCCCTTATGTCTCCAGTTCTTTGGTCTCTCTAAAAACATGGGAAGAAATGATCTGAGTGTCATAAAGGAAAATATTTGATGCAGAGCCCCTAATGAAGTCACAGTTGTTGTTTTTTTATACATTGTTTAGTATACATACATATACAGTATTGTAAACCATCTTGTGGTGGTTTTTGTTGGTTGTTTCTAACACTACCAAGTAATAAGTTAACCCTGTGGCAAAATGTATCTCAGGCCTCCCCCACAGTCTCCTTACTGAGGGACTTAGGGGTGTTCTGTTAGGGGGTCAAGAGAGGTTATTTTCCTGGAATGATCTTTCAGATGGTCCTGCTGAGACTAATTGTAGAAGCATGCAAAATGGAGGCACTACTTTTATCTTCATCCACAAAGTGACTTTTTCTTCTTTGACATTTTCTTCTGCGGGATATGCCTTCCCGTAGAGCGGCTGATTAACAAACATAAAAGAATGAAACATTTTAAATTAAGATATGCTCTTCGGATTGGAGGCATGCGTGGCTGTCTCCATCATAACATCTATTCACTTTGTTGACAGCCACTAAAGTGTTCAATAGCATTCATTCAATCAGCATTCAATATGTAGGCTAAATGTTGGGTGATGAGATTCTGTTCTGCTGTTGGTTGTTTACTCATTTTCCATCTCACTGAAGTATATCTTTATATATTGTGTGTTTTTATTGTCCCTAGAAACCCTTATAACATCAAGGCAAATTGGAGTGTGATTTAGTTGAGACAAGTCATTTTTGTTTTACTCATACGCAGATAGTAATGAAAGATAACATTCTAATTATTAAATTGAATGAATCAGAAAGAAATGCATTTATTTCGTTTTCACCCCGAGGTAGCTCCTAGTGCTAGCTTGGGAGCTATAGGCTACCTTAGCAGGGCGACAACGCCCCATTCAGTCTGGGAGGGTGTGTCAGAAGACAAGTGGATTTGGCATGCACATCAGAGCGTGATATACCCCAGCATTCTGCTTCTATCACATGCCACACACCACACACACACACAGTCAGAAGTGCACTCTCTCTCACACACACACACACACACACACACACACACAAGCACGCAAGCATACACACACACACACACGTGCAAACAAACAACCTCATGCGCACACAGCATGCTTGGGCGTGTTAAGTGGATTGTAACACTGGCTACTGTTATGAATGACTCTAGCTTTCCCTCACAAATCCTTTTCAAATATGTATCATGGTTTCCAGTAAAGATTCGTTTTTTGAATTCTTTCTGATTGTTTGATAAGTGCTCTCATAAAATGGAAATTCATCTATTTAGTGAAAGGCTGCAGTTGTAACCTGAAGAATAGATGGCCAATGTCATACGGGGGTCCTATGAACAAACAGGACAGACTGAATCTGAGTACCCCTTTAAGCAATTCCGTTAAGGTTGAACAACTAATCAAGTAGGAGAGCAAGTCAACAGAAATGTGTCTTGGAATACAGTAATGTGATAGAAAATATAATAAATCATGTTAACAAGCTTTTATATGTCGGATCCATAGGTCGGTTTACGCAAATGCAGTCTAGTAAATAAGATGTGGCCACAGGAACAGGCGTGCGGACTGCCAGGCCTGGGGGAGGTAATGGAGAAATACATTAGTGAATGGAAGATTACGGCCTGTGTAGATGTGATGGTGCATGTGTCTGAAGACACTTATGCTAAACCCAAAAACATTATTATCGCTATGACATCACATGCACTAGCTGCTTACACACACACACACACACACACACACACACACACACACACACACACACACACACACACACACACACACACACACACACACACACACACACGTACGTACACGTACACACACATGTTTACCATTCAAAACACTTTCATTTTCTCAAAGCTGTGAGGCATATCATCGAAGACACAAGATCAATGGCGGAATGGAAGTGAACGCAGCCGTTCTGCCTCGGCTGCTTGTTCAGACGCACTGATTACCCAGCTCTGTGTCTTTAATGCGATGGGGGTATTTAGCGCCTGAGTATAAGTAAGAGCGATTTTTGTAGAAAGCGCCACTATTGTTGTGCCGGCGTGAGCGTTTAACGATAGAGGACAGGTGAGCTCTGCCTCCGGGCGATAAGGGTCTACTGGGAGACGTAGTCACGGAACAACCTGTTCACACGTTGCTGGTTTGTTTGCACTCAGGTAATGGAATCCACTGTAGCGCTGCCTTTAGTGTGGAGCGCCCGCTACCTGTTTAGGAGGAATGCTACAAAAAAAACCAACAAAAGAGAACATGCATGATGTATTAGGCTCAGTGGCTTTTCCAGCCAGGTTGGACTCAGTGAAGCGGAAACCAACGTGTGGGTGCAAGACAGGTCTCTCCTGCTCAGGAATATCCAATGAGAAATGTGCACGTAAGTAAGGTGAATCAAATATATGCCCCCATCCGTTTGCCTGAAACATGCTGGTCACCTCGCGGGGTTCAGCATCCCTCCTCTTTAACGCTGTCAGTGTGTCAGGACTGACTCGGGTTCAGCCGAATGCTCTTTCCACAGGCCTCTCCTGAGCTACAATCTCTGTTCTGTGTGCAGGTTTCTTCTTCTTCATTTCTCCAGCACGAGCATGTAGCTCTGAGGGCCAGGTGAACCTGTTATTGAGGATATCTACAATTCACACTTTAATAAGCTGTGACAGAACGTCACTCTCCCCCCCCCCCACCAACCCCCACCTTCTGATTGCCTCCCACCCACCTGCAACCATCCTGCCAGCTGTGGCTCTGTGTGTGTGTGTGTGTGTGTGTGTGTGTGTGTGTGTGTGTGTGTGTGTGTGTGTGTGTGTGTGTGTGTGTGTGTGTGTGTGTGTGTGTGTGTGTGTGTGTGTGTGTGTGTGTGCGTGCGCGCGCCTCTCAGATCCACACTTTAATGCCGCTAGATGTGGTGCCGTCTCTTTACAATCAGTTGGCCTGTTAATGCTGAGCCTAACAGGTGTGGCCGCGGGCCCATATAGCCTCCCCTTGTCTACCCACCTACTCCTCTTAAACCCCCACTGGCCTCTCATTGTTCCTTCATTTCTCCTCCAGGTGTCTGGGTCTCTCACCGCATGGAACCGCTGCACGGTCCAGAGAGAGGGGAGAGAGAGAGATCGAAAAACGGTTGAGAGAGGAAGAATTATGGTGAGAGACAGACTTTCTCTCCCTTTTTCTGCTTTTGGATCGCGCACTTTGCGATTTACACCTTGGACGGCGTACTCTGATGCCGTGATGGCGTAGGGCTGCAGTCTCGTGGATGATTAATGGTTTAATATTTTGGGGTGACGGTGATCCTGAACTATTTCTGGCGAAATTTGTGCATTGAAAGAATAACATTGGCAAATTTCAATTTGGAGAGCAGAAAACTGATAATATTGGATTGATTGATAGTAGTTACTCTTCTGAACCTATAACAGGCATCAGCTTGGGCCGCACCCCACGATGTGATACCCCCAGACAGCTGTCCAACACGCCTCCAACACAACATAACACAACATAACACAACACAGCACAACACAACAATATACAACGCGATACAGCGCAACACAGCACAACACAATACAGCACAACACAACGCAGCACAACACAAAACAACACAACACAGCGCAACACAACACACCACAACACATTGGAGGGATATCTCCAGCAATCTTCCCCTGTAATTAAAATCCTAAAGCAGGTCAAGCCGTCCACCATGCCACTGCGTATAGACAGCACGTTTTATACGCTCTGCCTCAGCCTCCTGATAAAATAATTCCCATAAGGAAGCGATTACACATTGGGATAATTCCAAGCAGATGTGAACATGCTTCAGCAAGTTAACAAGATTCTGGTTGAAGTGTGGACGGCGTCACTCTAGGAGCCGGGCGGAGCGGCCGAGGGAGCCGCCGACCTGCCTACGAGGGTTTTGGTTTGGCAAGAGACAAAACACACTCGTTCACTCCCTCACTCACTCACTCACTCACTCTCTCACTCTCTCTGTTGGGGACAAGACATTATACATCGTCGCTTGTCGGACCGTCTCTGAGCGACGCGTCCTCCCAGTAGAGCCGGAGCAGAAGGAGTGAACTGGACGGCTAAATTCATTCTGATTACATTTTTCCGCGCTCATGTCATTCGGAAGAGGTCATCAAATCCTCAGTTGGGTTTGATTGTGAATAGCATTGCCATTGAGCAATCATGTTAATCCACTTTAAAACATCATTCAACACCTTTGAACTTTGGCTTTATCACTCGAAGGATTCTCTCCGAGGGGCCCCAGCATGAATGAATGAAAGTTGAAACTCTAATATGAAGGTCTTAGGACGGGTTGAACGCCTCCCTGAAGTAATGAATAGAGCAGGGGTCTGCGCTGACTGCTCAACATGTAGGGCAGTACTCGTTTTAAAGGACAGAGTTGGTCTGGTATACGCGCAGGATGCAGTTTACCTTGCTCTGTGAGGAGTGGAGCATTTTCCACATATTGATTGAACAGTAGGGGTGACATTGGGCCGGTGCACTGCGTGGATATTGACTAGTACACCTGGTTTATTTGATATTAGTGAAGGGTTGGCAAAATTATTATTATTATTATTATTTTTTAGGGGGTTCAAAATATAAAACATCCTGGAGGTTAGCACTTGAAAGTGTTTTATTTCCAAAGTGGACCTCAAAATGCACATGTTAATATGCTTACAGGGCCTGCTTTTTTCGAAACAAACTCCTTTTGCGGGTTAAATTTGATGGTAACCATTTTAAATGAGGTAATACTGTACTTTCCTTTTTGTTTTCGTTCATTAGCATTTTAGCATCTGAATGATTGCAGATGTTTCTGTTTTATTTTCATGGTAACTATTCAAAGTGAATTTCATATGGGAAGCATTTTGCTTGAACTACATTTTGTGTGTATCAGTGTGTTATCAGTGTTATCAGTTTCAGATGATTATCTCAGGGAAATGGGTGTTTTGGACATTTCTGATATAGCCTACCCTAAAAGAGGCTGACCGGTCACTATCAGAGCTGAAGGGAGACAGTTGCGTGGCCTCCCACTAGTTGGCACTTGTTTTTCAACTTTGGGGGAAAGAAGATAAAACGGTAGACCACTCAAAAAAAAGTTTTTGGAATAAGTAGGTTTTGTGATTGAAAATAATATTTGTTTTATTTGTTTATTCTCAATGAAAAAATTCTCAATATTCTCAAACTATTAATAATAATACAAATAATAACAACAATAATTATTATTATTATAATAATTGTGCATTTATTTTTGTCCTAAACAACCGACAATTTAACCGTAGATACTGCATACAACTATTTGTTTTGCCTCAACATACCTATATGCGAGGATACTGTTTGATGGGTCTTGTAAATAGTGCTATACTTAATCCCAGCTACACAGGCCCATTACCTCATTTATTAACTGGCTCATCAATTGACAGCGATTAACAGCCAATGAAAATCGCACGTGCGTAAAGCGTTTATTTGCTTCCCCATTCCCTTCCCTTCCCTTTGCTTACCATTATTTTCCAACGTTGGCTACCTATGAAATATTAGTATTCTCCCTGTGAAAGAAGAGAGGGGCGACAGAGAGAAACAACAGAGGGGGGAGACGTGGGGCTGGGGTGGGGAGGGGGGGGAGGGAGGGGGGAGAATATTTATCAAAGGGCATGCTGGGCTTTTTATAAGAGTTTTGAAACATATCTTTTGTTTGGATTCCACATGATTGAATGATGCTTGACTTAATCCAATGCTCGTTGAGCCCTTCCAGGAGGGTGAGGCGCGCTCTTTGTGCGTTCTGTCCCATGTGAAGCAGACCAAAGCCGGGGAGCGAGGGTCAGGCCTGTTCGGCAGGGTATCGGGTCCTCCCCACTGGCACATCTACATGTGAAATCGCCATTTCACCCCTCCACACTCCCTAATTGTTGGTAAAATTATTTGTGAAATTGCCTTCCACCAGGAGTGTTTTCTACGGCGATTGTCACACAATGTTATATGCACGGCGGGCCCACAGAGTTGACACAAGAACCTCTTATTTTCTGCCATGTGTTCTCTATTCATGTGGAATTGTTGCAAGCTATATAATTACCTTAAAGCAATTACTTTGCAATGCAATGTGAACTGCCCTGGTCGGAGGCAACCTGTTGTCGTTCATAGGAAGTAAACTAGTCTATTTGAAGTGATTTCGATGCGCACAGTTAGGCTTCTTAATTTAAGGTCTGACGACCTGAAAGATATTTTAAGTTAGGATTAGACGCTCGTCTTTATCATATTTGACTATATGCAAACAAATTGAAAAGGCATTGCATAGGTTTGATTTATAAACCAGGGTAAAGAAAAATATTGTTATTTTTGTTTTAAGGTAAGTCATTATTTAATAATTACAAAGGTGTAATATACACGTGTTCGATTCACACTGCATTATTTGTAAGAAGCAGCCACAATGCACCAGACACCAAAATGCACGTGTTTGCTGACATTTCCTCTAATCAAATGATAATATATATTATTACTATGGCTATATATTTTTTATTTTAGTATGGCTGCCCTATTGAACTGTTTAGTAAATGTTGACATCCAATAACAAAGTGATAGTTTCACATATACTTCTCATAACTAACCTCATATTGTATTACAGGAGTAGTCCTGGACTGGTTACTTGGGGGCATATTAAGAAAATAAATTAGTCAAAATACCTTTTTATATTCCAAACAGCCTACAATAATAGCCTACAAACTACAATAGTAGTTGGGAAGATTGTCTTTTACCTGCCTCCCATACTTTAAATGTCAAACAGGGTGTAGCATTCATGAATTGAAAATATAATTTGTTCTATAAATCCTTTTTTCGTTGTCTGATTGGTTAAACGGTGCTTGGCCAAAACCCCTCTCTTTCATCCATAAAAGAAACGCTGCGAGCCTATGAGATGGCTCCACTGTCTCCTCCTCCAACCTACACTAAAGTTGGCCACTTCAACTCCTTCCAACCGGCACGCAGGCTTTATCAAAACGACCCACCACAAAAGTGTACCGAGGAAAAGAATAAAACACACTTTTTACAAATTCGTTGATTTAGCGCAAGGTACACCCCCTTGATTCACAATAACTCCACACATACACACACACACACACACACTCACACACACACGCGGCAAAAGAGGGGGGGGGTTATTTTTGCAATTTCCTCGCGCAAGTGACGAGCATCGTTTCTCCGTGGAAGGGGTTTTATACACAAGTTTTTTGGAATTGGGATTCGAGCATAGAGCTGTTGAGCGTTGTTTACATCTGAAGACCCACTGTCTCTGCGATCGCACGATTTCATTTTTTTTTTGTTGGGATCTGGACCTCTGAGTGTGCGAGGTCCTTCCAGGCTGTGTTTGGTGTTTTGTTGAGGAGCTGGAATGGCTACTTTACCGGGAACTATGCCGCGCATGATGCGCCCTGCGCCGGGCCAGAACTACCCGCGCACTGGCTTCCCCCTGGAAGGTGAGATTTAGATCCTATCCCCAGCATGTCAAAATGTAATTTACTAAAACCGTATTTCTCAATCTATTCCCAGTTTACGGCTGGATCAACAGGGACATTGCATGCACAGCCTACTATAGACTTCAGCTACATGTTATTTATTTTAATTATCTAAATGTTTGAAATGTTTTTACAGTTTGACAAGAATGGCAAAATATAATTATCATTATTCTAATTATCATTATTTGTAGCTACTTATTGTTTTATGCATACGTAATATTGGATTCTGAAGGGGGTTTATGTGCAGGCTCCATTAATATATTTTGAGCACGAAGTTAATTCCTTTACGCCGCCTGGTGATGCAAATAAATTACTCAAATTAAAGTGTTTCAGATGGCTTACCGCCTGACGCCGAGACAGCAGGATGTCTACACAAAACAGAGCTTTTTATTTGCATGCATTTATGGAGGCAGTTTTCCCATCACAGCCAGTGCGTGCTCAAGTGCTTGAAACTAAGATGTACAAAGCCACGAAGCTCGCAAGTTGTACGAGCTCCAGGCTTTATTCGAGTGTCCCGTTGCTGGAAATGGCAATAATACACACAGCAAGGAGATAACTCGAAAGATCACGCCAATATTTGTACAGCATGACTAGGAATAATGGAGGCGGAGAGTGGCACGCTCTTTAACTTCTCTTGAATGTGGAATTGGATGCTGAAGTGCCCTACGCCTCTGATCCTGTCAGACAGAATTGATCATGTTGCACTTGGGCCTTTTTTGAAAATGCTGTAAGACTATTTATTATATGTTATATTATATATTATCTATCCACATTGTTTCTCATACATTTTCTTTGACAATAGTTTAGTAATACTGGTTATGTTATTACCACTAAAGGAAAGCACCACAAAATTAGTATACAGCCGTGTGTCTTACTGTTGCCAGTTAAATAAGCCGTGTGTTGTGTGTTGTGGTGCAGTATCAACTCCTCTGGGCCAGGGTCGCGTCAACCAGCTCGGCGGAGTGTTCATCAACGGGAGGCCACTGCCCAATCACATCCGACACAAGATAGTAGAGATGGCCCACCATGGAATCCGACCCTGTGTAATCTCGCGACAACTGAGAGTTTCTCACGGTTGCGTCTCCAAGATACTGTGCCGGTACCAGGAGACCGGTTCGATTCGTCCTGGGGCCATAGGAGGCAGCAAGCCCAGGGTGAGTGCAAGCCATGATGAATGAATGTGTTAAAAAAAACAAAAAAAACGAAGGCTATGGCCAAATCGGCCGAAGTCCATCTCCACGGATCATGAGGCCAGTCGGCCTATATGAGCCACGACTACCTGTGACATAAAGTTCATACCAGCACGTTGGCCTGCCATTTTGGATGCTCTTGTTCCACCAAATAATCAACAAAAACGTGAAATAATGCAGGGCTAGTGATTAAATCTTCCTTCTTCCTTCTCTGTTTTAATTCTTTCTCTCTTTTGTTTATTTTATTTATCTACTTTCCCCAATTATTCAACGTTCAACTCCGTAAAGCAAGTGGCAACTCCCGACGTGGAGAAGAGGATCGAGGAGTACAAGCGGGAGAACCCCGGCATGTTCAGCTGGGAGATCCGAGACAAGCTGCTGAAGGACGGGGTGTGCGACAGAAGCACTGTTCCTTCAGGTGAGGCATCTTCTGGTAAGCACACTTTCCTTTATTACCGACGTTGAACAACACATTGGTGGTGTTTACGTGCACATTGTGCACATCAGTGTAGTAGTACATGTGGATACCATCAATCTATTTGGCCAACAAACTACACACATCTATAATTGTTTGTATTCTGATCCATCGCTTGGTGGTAATTTGACCTATTTCCCTGCCAAAATCAACATTTTGTTCAGTTATTCATTCTGAAACTTGTACGAATGACACCGACTGTATTTCCTGCCAAAGTCAACATGAAGTGCACCATCTGACCTGATGTTAGTTAGATTTGGGCCTAATCACCCGTTTACTTTTTGTTGCCATTAGTGAGCTCCATCAGCCGCGTGTTGAGGGCCCGGTTTGGCAAAAAAGATGACGAGGATGATTGTGATAAGAAGGATGAAGATGGGGAAAAGAAAACAAAGCATAGCATCGATGGCATCCTGGGTGATAAAGGTAGGCTAAATTAATAACACAGGTTAAAGTCGCCATGCTTCTATCAGCGTTAGATTGTGGGGCCTCAAATGATAGACTATTAGGCCTGTTGTTATTATTATTTTAATATTGTTATTTTCTTTTAAATATGGTATACTTTAATTGTTTGTTTATTAAACATCAACCGTAATAATAATACAAACAATAATAATACAAATATATATATATAATGTAAACAATAAATAAAACGTAAAATAATAATACTGGCCGTTATACTTAAAATGTTAACATTGTAAAACATATTTGGTAATCGAGATTAAAAAATAAATAAAGAGACGGGGAGATTCTTCGACCAGTGAATTTAATCTGCTCCCAACTTCGAACCAACAGTTCAGCCACTCAATTATTTATGAGCGCCTTGGCAGAAGGTATTTAGCTGCGGAAAATTAATTTGTGTAACAAATTCCCCCTTTCGCTCGTTTAGCGATCACTAAACGACAGCTGACAGTTGACCCATTTCACAATAGATGTCATTTAGTGGCCCATCACGACCCGTCTGGGATAGCAGAGCGCTACATTCAACTCTTCCTTTGCCCAAATCAAACATCCGTTTAGGACCATGGAGAGTGGAAACGTGGGGACACAGAACATGAACTTAAACTAATATTGTAGTCGTATTATAATTTCCGTGTAAGCTCTTTCGAGTAGGACCTGGTCCTTTTAATGATTGAATGGTGTGCAGATAAATAATGGATAAACTAGCCCTATGTGAAACTTCTTCAGACCTGAGACTGACCGGATGGATGCATGCCTGTGTGTTTCTATAAGATTTCTATAGGATATTTTCTATATAGCTGCGATGGCAAATACTGGAAAGAAGATCGATTATTTTGGAAATATACATAAGGAATTTGCTCAACGGCCAAGTAAAAATTAAATTACACGCTTCATTATTGAATAGCCTAAGGCATAATATGGTGCTGGTAAATAATTTTAGATATTTTATAATTAATTGATTGAATATAAAAGTTTGACAAAATGTGCACTTGAACAAGCATGCGGTCACATCCAGTTTCTCTACGGCGGTGGTCGTTTGGCGGTCATCTTTTCTAGACATATTTTCTATGAATTGATGGTCTAACTTTTGGCAGATTGGAATCAAACATCTATCATACAAGCGGTAGGCCTACATGACATGTTGTGGATGAGATTGAACAGAAAGGAGCGGCTTCTGAGGATCACTTGAATACAGAGATCGATGAGTGATTCTATTTTCTTTTTTCGGTTTGTGTTTAAAATACTAAATAATTGCTTTCCCTGAAAAAGATCCATTCCATACCGTAATGCAGTTCCAAAGCTACCAGCATCCCGAATGGCATTTAATAATAATATTAATACTTATTAGAGTAAGTAGTGGAAACGATGTTTGCTGAATAGGGGGCTGTGTTCGTGCAGGGTGTAATAGCTCGCAGGCATGGTAAGAAATGGTAAGAATTGTATTTATCCCCAATCAGCCCTCACTCCCCGGGTCTGAAGCGCAGTCCTGACGCGAGAGGCTTTAAGAGCAGATTAAACGGAGCCTTTTATTTCTCCACTTTCATCTCACCGCGGAGCTCGCTGCTTGCCTGGGGCCAACAATTCAGGAGATTGTTGCTTTACTTATCCAGATTTGACAGGACTCGTTTTATTTATCCAGCCTATTTGTTTATGCCTATATGTATTATTATGAAATACATATATATTTTTTGAGGTTACATAGCATTATTATTTTTTCTATAAGGACTACCCTTAATAAGGATTTATAAACCATGTTAGCATTAAAATGCCAAAAATAGGTTGGTTTTAAATAGTAGGGCTATGCCCTGAGTGGCATTCCACATGTAATGCATTTAACTAAACTCAACAAAGCGCATGGGCCTGTTTTTTCGCATGTGCTATTTATGAAGCGCCGTTAACTTGGCGCCTCCTTCGCTCACGGTGATGCAGATGTGCTCGGGTTCTCGCCACACAATAATCATAATAATCATAATAACAGGCCTACACAGCCAATGTAGAGACGCAAGAAAAAAAACAGGGCTCGCCTCTACGAGAGATAATGTGGTGTGCGCTCAGAGAGAAAAGATGGATGTGCGCTCGGAGACCTGAACCAACAAAGTCATGCGAGTTGGCGACAGGCGACGGCCACTTCAGCAAATCGTCGGCTTACCTCTGGGTTCTCCATCTAATCAAACAGAGGCCAGGCGGGCTTTCTGCGCATTGGGGAGGGATGATGAGAGAGCAGGCGCGACACAATCCAAAGCTCCAGGTCGGGTTGTGCACGTTCAATTAAATGACCACGCAAGTCGATCGCAATTCAACGTTTTTTTTCTTTTTCTTTCCCCAAGACAAGGGTAATAGCCTAAGTTATATGTTAACGAGAATTTGGAGGGAAATATAGTCCGCGATATGAATAATTTTTTTGCCCAAAACACGTGCGCATGCGTGTACGTGCGTGCACGCGTTCGGAGAGGGCAGACATATATAATGTCGCTATATTTTGGGTCTAAAGCTGCAGCTGAATGAGAAGGACAGGGGAATGAAGCGGGGGGACCACTTCAAACAAATCCATCTGGAATACTGTGTGAGAGAGATTTAGTGAAAGTATGGGGAAGTTATTTAGCTATTAATAACGTTTCTCCTCAGGCATTGAGAGTGACTCCATCTGCACTTTCTCGCAGCTATTTGGCTGGCTGGAAATTGAGGGAGACCCAAATGTTGGGCAGAGATAACATACCCATCATAGCCTAGACCCTGCGCTGTGCTTCACTGCATTAAACTCGGATTAACCTCCCCTGTCCCCGAAGCCACTCAAGCCACATTTCACTGGAATTTACATCGCTAGGCCTACAGTTCTTATGAGGAGGGCAGCAGCTGAATGGAAGGATATTATCGATGAGTAATTGATATTATTGTAATATAAACGTTAAGAATCACATAACACCAATAATCATAATAATAATAATGATAATAGGGAAATAAAATAATAATATGAATATTAATAATAATTATTATTATTATTTAATTATTATACTACTACTACTACTACTATGCCTACTACTTCTAATAATATAATAAAAATAATATGAATTAATATAATACTTATATGCACCATAATAGTATAACAATAATAATATTGGCTATTAATCATAATTGTTATTGTGATGATGGTTATTATTATATGAATAATAACAATATAAACTAATAACATGAAGACATATTAGTTATTAGGCCCATCATTTATTATACATGTAGGCGTCAGCTGTATTATCATTATTATTAGTTTAATAATCATTTAGTAGCCAATATTTATCTGTTTATCTTTGTTAAGGATTTCACGCAAAACGATTATATGCTTTGAGGACATAGGCCCCTACTAACATCCATGCATTATTCCGTCCCGTAAAACAAAAACCTTAACGCCTAAATAATTTCCTCGACAGCATAAGAGTCGATCGGGTTTAAAGGTGAACCGTTTTGAGGCTCGCGCTGAATAACAGCTTCCAACCTATCGTGAAAGGATATTTTCTGTTTTTCGTTTACCCCGAAACAATTGTGATTTATTTGCCTTGTCATATGCTTTTGCACCCTTCCGTTTTGATTGTAATGAACAGTGGCAGGACGACATGGCAACTGTCAGAGGGACGATTTATGAGTGGCCTACCCCCCTCACCACTGCACGAGCAGCAGCGGTGACAAGTCCAACAAGCCAATTATCTCGGCAGCGCTTAGATGCCAATTAACTCCTTTATTTATCTTAAGACAGAGGCTGAATGGATAGGGAGAGGGACGACTCCGACGTTATGTTGGGGAATTATAGCGGACTCTGGTCTCTCACATATAGGCCTACATCCAAATGAAAAAAACATAGGCCTAATAATAGTATATAATAGTCATTATAGTAGCCTACTAAACGTGTGGATGGAATGCGTTTTTCTCCCGCGCCTTGTTTGTATAGTTTTGGATAATATTGATGATAATAATTGCATTCTTCACAGGAACAAGGCGCTGTTGTTTCTACTAATATTCCACATTCAATGCAATTGAGACCATAAAACGTCGAAGTATCGCGGGAACAAAAGTTGACATGTGATTTGAAATAATGTAGGCTTTGCTTACCTCCTAACTTCAATCTAGAACAGACGGCTGGTTAGCGGCCTCAAAGCATGCGAAACCCATTAAGGAGGGCTGTGTTGCCCTGCAGGTATCCTGTGTTTAATGTTTCAATATAGGCCTACGAGATTTTGCTCTCACTTTTTATAGCGCTATTTTTGTAGCTTACTAAGGTAAGCCAGAAATTGCTTTTTGCTATATTGAAAAAGCTGGGCCTACCTATTCACATGAAATTCAGATTCATGGAAGAGATTCTTTCAGAGATTCTTTCACTTCTCAGCTCGACCCTCCACACACATCCTCAGACCTCTTTACTTTCTTTCTTTCTTTCTTTCCTACTTTTTTCTTTCTTTGACATTTGACATTAATATTTATTATTATTATTATTATTATTATTATTATTATTATTATTGATAAAAATAATAATCGGATTATTCTTATTTATCATGCGGTCACGGTTTAAATACAATTATAATATAATATATGTTATCCATTTATAAAATGACAAAGATCCATGTACAATTCTTATTGGTGCATGTTTTATTATTATACATATCATTAATCATTTTACCAATAATATTGCTCCGCCAAACATTAAGGTAAGAAGCGTCAACACGTGCATGATAACTATGACGGCGACGTGTTAAATCGAGTGGAAGAATGTGAACGAGGCTGGCAGGAATCATGTGGTCCAAGAGACCCCTCTGAGCCTGACTCGGAAATCATAACCTCAGCTTTTCCTTCTCTGAAAGCGGCTCGTTGAACTTGTCAGATTTAATTAGGGCGGTAAAACGCGCAAGTGCATCGGCGGGAAACAGTAGGCGCCTTGGTCCGGGCCAATAAGGCCTTCGAGTCTGCTTGAATTTGTCGGGGGGATGAGGAGCGTTGGTTTGATGGTTTGACGGTGAAGTTGAAGTTGAATTGGACCGCTGTGGGCTTTTATTTCTCTGGAAGCTTTTTTTTCCCGCTATTACTTCAATTATGGCCATCCAGTGGTCTGCACAGGGCAGCCCGTTTGGACTGATTCCTTGTTTTAATGAGGAATGGAATTAATTGGAGCAGACAAAGTCTTTTAAGTTGGGTGATTTTTTTCTCGAAATGGTTTAAAGGTGGATTACTGGCTTAGAGCCACTCCTACATTTCACTGGTAATACTTATAACTGACTGTCCAACAGGTGTCAATCGAGTTTCAATTTCAAATACACGTTGATTTAATTAGTGTTTCTTTTTAATATTGGTATCATCTTTAAATTTGAAACCAATGTCAAAAAAAATAATTCCTAGAAACAAAATACAGATACCCAAAGACCATGTAAAGTTACTTAATAGGCCTATATGTATTTCATATGATGCATTCCTCTTTTCCAGGAGGATAAAAAAATACCCAATTGTTTAAAATTCCCACTTTTAAAGAAACCATTTTCTTTATTTTTTTATGGTATGCTTTCTTCCTTGTACTGGTCCGAAACAGCGCTGTGATGTCTGACAGCCTACTCTTGCCATTGTTAGACAAACAGCCTGTAGAAAAGGAAGAGAGAAAGCAGAGGGCGGAGAAAGGAGCCTTTTGTTATCTGCTGTCCTGAGACCCAGCGGCACAGCCCGCCATTCAGCCCACTTGATGAACTCCTCCAAAAGTTTATTAAGGGGCAGAAAACAATACAAACTAAAGCCTTTGGGTGCCCTGGCAGACAGTTTATAAACTAGCAGCCATTGTGCCTCAAAGGCAGATGCATGAATACTTTTCAATGGGGCCTTCAAACTGACACGATGAGGCTGGACAGCAGAGGTTTATAAAGGAGAGGGCGCTTCTGCTGCAGCTCAGATCTCTGCCTCTTTCTGCATTAATGTACATCTGCAATGGGGCGTGTGTGTGTGTGTGTGTGTGTGTGTGTGTGTGTGTGTGTGTGTGTGTGTGTGTGTGTGTGTGTGTGTGTGTGTGTGTGTGTGTGTGTGTGTGTGTGTGTGTGTGGGGGGGGGGGGGGGGGGGGGGGGGGGGGGGTCTGTGTGTGTGTGTGTGTGTGTGTGTGTTGTCTTCTTGGGTTTTACTTCAAACAAATGTTATCTCATGTTGGCCTTAGCAAAATCTATATAGTTATACATATATTATCTAAACATCTGAAAAATATCCCTAGCCTCACACAAATATATTTTCTGATTCTGTATGTTTAGTTTTCAGATAAAATATTGTTAGTTATTGTAAATGAAGAAAATCAAGCAGTATCTAGCTGAAAACCAAATTGCTAAGTTTAAACATGCTGTGTCTTAAGGTGTATTAACAAGCTATAATTCTATTTTTTTCATTTTGTTATGAATAAGAACAAAAAGCATCATCATCAAGGTCTAAGATAACTGGCCTTTTCTGTTTATTGACTCCATTTGACTTCATAAAAGCATTCTATTCTTTCAACTTTATAAGGGCATAGCAGAATTTTAATGTGCGACTTAGTATGCACAGCTTTTATTTAATGGTATAATGTATTATGCGCTCTGCACCCAAGAAAATACTCTACTCCTCCTTAAGAGAAAGCGTAATATTTACCCTTTTTATATTCTCTCTCTCTCTCTCTCTCTCTCTCTCTCTCTCTCTCTCTCTCTCTCTCTCTCTCTCTCTCGTGCTCATAGTATCTGGCTCTGTGCCTCCCAACATCAGAGGGAGACCAGTGATTTGTGACCCCAGCAGCCCACACTTAATCTCGCTAAAGAGGGGGAGCATCCAGGTTTTTTTTTTTTCCTCTGCATCTCGACGGGCCCCCAAATAGACCAAGCCTGCTCTGGCAGGTGTCAACATTAGCAACACAATTGGCCCTCAGTCCAGCGCTCCGTACCCCTAGCGCGACACTGAACCCAAACTATTCGAGGCGTGCTGAAAAGAGGCACATAATGGGGGAGCGAGGATGGGTGGAGAGCAGGGGGAGGACAAGGGAGAGATTACACTCTCAGACAGCTATTAGCAGGGATGAGGCTTTTCTAAACAAACACAGCAAAAAAAAACGATCAGCCAAGACGATCAATACTGTGTTAGTTTACCAAGTGGAGTCATCATCGAGGCTTTGCACTACTTATTCTCTATTCCACTGGGGTTTTTGTTTTGTTCAACTCCTCCGTCCTAGATGTGGACCATATTGGCAATCCAATTTACTCTGAGCAGCCCTTGGAGGCCCCCATTCCTTATTTTCTGGCCGGCCCTCTCTTGGTGCTGCTGGTCCGCTGCAGCTTCTGCTGGGCAGCTCATCCGGTAGATGTTGTAATGGATCCTAGTTGATGGGTAATGCGTCCCCCTGCTAGTGGACAATCTGTGAGCTGTCCAGGGGGATGACAGTAGCCTCCCCGGCCCTCTGGGACGGTGCACTTCCTCTGCCTCCATTAGACGGGCGATCTGCTCTGAGCATGGCAGAGCGAGAGCAGGGGAAATAGAAAGGGAATGAGTTGACGCGTGGACTTTGGCTCCCCTTGAGTGGCTATCTGTCTTGACAAGAGAGACAATGTTTTTTTTCAAAAGGCCATCTATTAACCTTTCACTGGTGAATCTGAGACATCCTGAGCCCTATTGGATAAATAAAATGGAGACCAACACATATTTGAATACAATAAAAAATAAGGGTTGATTAAGGTGTAAAAAGTGGAACACATTTCAGTGTTTTGAGGTAAGCGTCAGCCCTCATTAGCAGCCAGCTTACCCTAAGACCTCCACCAACAATGGCAGCTACCGGTAAAGTAGGCCTACCAGTGATTGGGCAAGCTAGCAATACATCATTATTTGGAGGATGGCCCTTTAAATATTAATTCAATCATGCTTTCCTACAGAAAGGTAGGCCATTGGCAAGCATTTTTTGCTAATCGAAAAAATATTATAGTTTGAACAACCCCAGAGAACAGAGAGTATTGCATCACATATAATACAAACATTGACCCAGGTCTAGGAAAAGCCTATCCAAGTAGCTTAAAATGGTCAACAGCCCATCTACATACATGGATCATTGTTTAAAGAATTTGTTGTAACGTGAAAAGACCTTGGAGAGCCAAGAAAACACTTTTCTTCACCACACTGCAGTAATTCAAGTATTTTATTTTCAGCTGAATCAAATCTACCAGCAGACACAATGTATGGTCTCATTTGGCCAACCACCTGCCCCTGAGTGTAGCAAACACACTGCTGGCTGTCTTGCTGGCAATATTGTTATTATTATCTATCCGTCCCAACATATCTGTGTTGCTTTCCAAAAATATAATAAAATAATTCTTAAAATCCAGGATGCGTACAGCCTTTTCATCCTTTCCATAGTATTTAGATGTTATGGGCAGAACCAGATTTCCATTTTCCTGCGCATTTCACACAACGTTAAATTATTCCAATTGAATTCCACGCCTCTCCCGTGTAATCTGTGAAAAATATCAAGATGGACAGTGTAATAAATGAAACCTTTGGCATAAGCAGATCCTTTTTTTTTTTGGTGATTAAACCATTGTTATTCTGACAAACAGTCAAATTGAAAGGCGCATAGATGAGGATACAGTACTGCAGGGTTTCATTATTCCCATGTTAAATTGTTTAATCATTGAGCCGGTCACATCCACCAAATTTATTGAAAAACTTTGTTCCTTTCAATTGGCCTTGCCAGCTAGGGCTGTCAGACGCTGACAGTGAGCATAAAGCACGCCACTGTGCAGCGCTACGCCAACGTACTGGTAACCATGGCGCGGCGTTAGAAAAGACAAAAAAAAGCATTTCTTGCTAATTTTATTACAATACAGGAATGGCCCACATAATGTGCAACAGTAATTACGTTTTGCACAGTGTGCCAGCGATGAATGAAAGACATTGACCATGGTCTGATAGTTAAAAAATCGCCATTAGCCTATGCTACTTAGGGCCAGAACATTTCGCATTTTATGCTCGTAATCGGCCACACCACTGAAATCTTAATTTGTTTTAATTGTTCATATTTATTTTACAGCCATAACGATAATAAACACGTTCCCTAAGTGTTGCGAATCAGAACTGGGTTTTACCCCGACAAGTTAAAATGTAGAAGTGCTTGTCGTCTAAACATTGGGGTGGAGCCGTTTGTCCGAACGGGCATATTAACAAACTTCAAATGTTGTCCTCTATTTTCAACTAATGGGCTTATGTGTGCTTCCTCAGTCATTCGCTCCCTGGGGAACATGTACACTGGCCACAATAAGCCCTTCTGTGATACTGTAACCCCACAATATGGAGGGATATCACAAATGGAGGCTCTGAGCTGCCACACTCCACTCTTGTCCCCTCGTATTTATTTCTGCGTGTTTCAGCTTGTTTTTGTGGTAGTGATCCACAGACCTCCATGGAGTTGTATATAATGAACAATGTTAGCCTACTTACTCCAGGATCTCCTCAAGGTTCAGAGAATTATTTAACGGTGTTCTCTTCGATTTCATATATTTACAGTATACAATCCAATTATTTATGTATCCCAGCGCTGCATCAATAAAGTTTTGCGGCTTGGGGTTTTTTGAGTTTTGAGCTGTGGAACTTTCCTTCCACTTCGTATCACACAAACTTCCTCCTTGATGTTTTCCACCCAAGCATTGTCCAGAAAATTAGAAAACTTCCCTTGGGCACAGAAAAATGTCCGCTGTGCATTCCTATACTGTGCCCAGTAATCTCTCTTTGGCTTTGTTGGGCGAATGATTTGTTCCTCCAGGAGACCTCATAGCTCATCGCCCTGAGACGTTACCGCCTGATTTCCTGCATAGGTTTTAGAGCTCAAAATGGTCGGGGAGTTGGGGGCTGCACTGGGTGGGGGGGCTGAGGCTATGGCTTTAGACCCCCACCTCCCTCCCCACCCATGGGCTTTCCTCTTACTTTCTTGCACTTGTTAATTTCATTACCTTTTTTTTTTTTTACTGTGACCTCAATTAGTAAAGACTGTCTTGCCCAGAGAGTCACAGTCTCTCTCTCTCTCTCTCTCTCTCTCTCTCTCTCTCTCTCTCTCTCTCTCTCTCTCTCTCTCTCTCTCTCTCTCTCTTTCTGACAGCGGAGGCCTGGACGCAAAGCCACTACTTAGCAAATAAGCGAGAGGTGGTGGAAACCGCAGTAACAAGGCCCACATTTTGTTTTCCCCTTATTGTCTTCTATGGTTGTTTTTGAGTTTCTTCCTTTTGGGATCATGTGTTGCTCCGAGTCCTGTAATCTGGCTTTTGTTTTCGCAAAGGTTCCACGGCGAAAATGGATTAGGGTCACCACCACGTTTGAAAATACATTTTAAGAGGTTTCTGCTGTGTAAGTGACGGCGATCGGCCTACAAGGACTGTGGAATCTGTCTCTTAATACCAGAGCCCAGTGGGAGCAGGGCAACGAAAAAAAAAACGGTCAGGCAGAAACGGGAAAACAACCACCGAAACATTCACAACAGCAGTGTGTTGGTCGTGTGTGTGTGTGTGTGTGGAAAAGGGGGGCAACATACGAAATGGATTTAGGAAAAAAAACAAATCAAACAATAATGTTGCGCGTAATATCGTAGTTCCACTCAGCAGCGTATTAAAGTAGAGGGGTCCCAGCCCTTCTGAGGTCCCCTCGGAGCTCCCACTCCCAGGGCCGTGCAGAGGCATGGGGAGTCAATATGTCAGTGTTTATGGATGCCCTGCGGAGCTGCACTGGGCTGTCAGGGGCCTATTCATGCTCTAATGGCCCCCCGAGGAGCCTGTCTCTGGGAGCTGAAAAGGGGCCCGGGAGGCCCTGTGGACGCCCCGTCGCGGAAGGTGAGCGTGCGCTGCTCATGGACGCGCCGCGCCTTCATCCACATGACAAGAGCCATAAAAGAGCATCGCCTTTTTTTCTCTCTCTCTCTCTCTCGCTCTCTCCCTCGCTCTCTCTCTCTCTCTGCCGCTTCTCCCTCTCTGTCATCTCGTCTTTCTCTTACCCCACAACGGTTGCCCCCCCCTAACCCCCCCCGTCCCCCGTCCCCCCGTCCCCCGATCCTTTATTTTCTCCCCACCTCTATGAAAGAAATCGGGGGGCTAATTGTTTGTTGTGAGAGCCAAAGATTATAGAACCTCCCATCTCTCTCTCTCTCTCTCTCTCCTATCCCTTTGCCTTTCTATCTTTTTTTCCTCCAAAGAATGCCGGTCCATCGCTGGAACAAGGGGAGCGAAGTGATGGAGGTTTTCTTTTTGTGCGCGCCGGTCCTGTGTGAGCAGTGCTCTGACATTGACAATGAGACAAGGTTGTGCATTTAGTGGCCGAGGCAAAGTGAGGATCCATGTGCAGTTTGAAGGGTGAATCGTGGTGGTTAGGGTTAGTGTTTTGGCGAAATATCTGTAGGCCTATACGATGATACTAGGCCGATCCCAATGCTAAACCTATTTCTCTGTAAGTTAACTATTAGTTTCGGACTCTCGCCCTTGGCCTTTGCCACCAGCAGGCGGTTGTAATTGAAACAAAAACCTAATCCGATGGAAATTCTCGTAAAAGGTGAACGATAAATTATAATCTGATTTTATTTCAGATATGTGATCCATTTGAATAACTGTATTCAAATTCAATTTTGGCTAAATGTCAAATATTCCATTATTGAAGGTCAGTGATGACGGATATTATCTTGTTACCATGACTATATCGGCTATAGCATGTCTATAATATTTTTCACTTGACTTGGCTATATACACACACCATTTGTTGCTTCATATGTGTGGTGACTTGACTTTCCATAACAATGTGTATGTTATGCAAAAATGTTGCTCGTCCTAAAGTTTTGTTCTCGCTTTCACTTGAGGGGTTTGAGATTGTTTGTGTTGGTTGTTTCTTTAAAGCATTGTAGTTATCACCGTGGTCTATCTTGTATTCACACGCGGCTCTCCTATCTCAGATGCATCCTTTAGCGGAGCGCTTTGAATCCCGTGGCCCCCTTTAACTTGGCAACCCCTTTGGGATACACAGGCGGGTGCATTCAACAGAGATGCCTGCTCCATTCTCCCCAAAATGCAAATGAGGAAGTTGTTAGTTATTTGATGTCCCCTCCCCCCCCCTCCGCCCCTCCTTAGACCCCCATCTTCCCGCCCACAACCCCCAGCCCCCCCAGCCCCCCAGCCCCCACCCACCCGCTCTCTCCCTCTGTGAAGCATCCCTCCACTCCAGCGTTGGTTGCTTCAATCACAGGCAGCCAGTCCTGGGGACAGTGCAGGCTGTTTAAATGCAGGCCTGGAGCAGTGGGTGCGCAGCGCGGAGACAGATGCATGTCACAGATAGCAGATCCCATCTCCGGCGGATGGCTCTTATCATGGAGGGCCCTGTTTGCATAATTAGGCCCCTTTTGATATTCACCCCCTCTGAGTGACAAAAAGTATAATTGCAATATTGGCGACAACAAAAGGGTGCCACAAATATAAACAAGCAAACATAAATAGGGAGGAAAAAAAGATGCAGTGTTATTTTTGTCCCGTGGTGCGGAGGGCGGGTGTCGGTGTGTGTGTGTGTGTGTCGGTGTGTGTGTGTGTGTGTGTGTTGGGTTGGGAAGCAGTTTTGTACTAAATCTGCTGTCAGTCACAGTCAACTGGTGTGAGTTGGTGCTTAGCGGCTGGTCCCGGGTAGAGTCGGAGTCTGAGGCTTGATTGTAATTATGCTGGAACTAATATGCTTTTCAAAATGAGCCATTATGAGCTAATGCTGCAGTGCCAAAGCCCTGTCTGTTTTTGTCTTTCTGTCTCGGGTTGTTTGCAAAGGTGTGCATGATATCGAGGCCATATGGGTTAGGATAGGAAAATCAGTCAGTTTTGGTGTGTGTGTGTGTGTGTGTGTGTGTGTGTGTGTGCGTGCGTGCCTGCGTGCGTGCGTGCGTGCGTGTGTGTGTGTGTGTGTGTGTGTGTGTGTGTGTGTGTGTGTGTGTGTATGGGTGTTGGCTGTTGTTAAGTAACAGGTAAGCCAAGTGATTAAGGGTTCACAATCAACCTCCTGTTCACACACACACACACACACACACAGACATACACGCACATACACACACACGCACTTACGTAGACACACACATACACACACACACACACACACACACACACAAACACACAGAGGCTTCTTAATTTCCATGCTTCTCCATGCTACTGTGTTTCAATGTATATATAGGAGTTTAATTTCCACGATAGGCATGTATATTGGGTGTCCTGTATGATCACAATGCATCCCAATCAGGTGTTGGCATTACATACAGGTTAGTATATGAATGCAGCTGAAATGGTAATCACTGTAATGAATTGGAAGCCTAACAACAAATCCTGCATGCGTTTCATGCAGGCAGGAGTTACAGAAGAAGAAATGGCATGTAAACAGGTTGCCCGTGTCAGATGCTCTCTAAACACTGTTATTCGAGTGGACAGCTTCATTGTGTTTGGGTGTAAGGAAGGACGGCTTCTCCAGGGAGGGAACGGGGGTGTTGATGGTGGTGGTGGTGGGGGTGGGGGTGGTCTGGGGAGTCCAGGGGATCTGTGAGGGAGAACCCAGGGGCAGGAGGACGAGGAGGAGGAGGAGGAGGAGGAGGAGGCGGGGCTGGGGACGGGGATGGGGGGCAGTCTGAAGAGCATGGTGATGAGTATTCCATCTGCGTCCCGTCCGAGCGCACCAGACTCTCACTAGGTTCACTGGAGGACCGTCAGTGGCAAGAGAAGAGGTTTATTTTGGTGGTTTTTGTCTTTAAACCTAAACACTAACCTTTCAGACTGACAGTCCACATCCTCGTAAACCCATGTATGGCTTTTATGTGGAGGGTACGGACTGATTAAAAGACTCAGTAAGTTCAACCTTGTAAACCACACCTGAAACCGTACACAGAATACAGAAGCGACGGCCCCTTCTTTCATGGAGAAGCCTTAAATAAGACTTTTATTTTGGTAAACACACTTAATATAAATAAACACATAGACAAATAAAATAGTTTCCCCCCCGCCCCCGAGATACATTTAACCCAGGCTGTATACATTATTCAGTTTCTTCCCGAGCAGACGATTGGCATACCTGATTAATTTCTAATTACACAGGCGGTGGTTTTAAATCAATATGAAGGAGAAGAGAGAGAGCCCCCCGGTGAAGCAGACAAGGCGGTAATCACCCCCGCTGGACGGGCCCTCATTATACTCTAACGGGAAGATAAGTGAGGAGATGAGGCACAAGTGCTTTATCAATACCCCCTGAACCTGCGCCAGGCAGTACAAAATACAAGGCATTATAAAAGGTGTTATGACACTGGAGCTTATTATCTGCCCGTTCACTGAGAGGTGAAGACCCATTGTCTGAATCCCCCCTCTCCCACGGGGGCTTGTGTCTGCAGGTTGATTACCTCTCTTTGTTTTTACTCTTTTGTTCGCACACAACACTGACAGATGTCTCAGGAAATAACAAGGTTTCATTAAGTTAATGATTGTCCTTAAGCTAACGCCCTGAGAAGCCAAACGCTGTTTTACACAAACGTGAACGCGTCTCTTCTAATGACGTGCAGGAGTCGTGGGCTTTGCGTTCCCCACTGGCGCTCCGCGCTGCCACCGGGTCTGGCGGGTCCCCAGCCACAGTAACCAACCCCACGTAACGCCAAATTCAATTCATTGTCAACAAACTCTAGTGGGCAATCCCAGGGCATCCTGATTATACGGCGTCTCGTCCGCATATAGACGAGTGTTGAATCTCTGAGTCCCCCGGGTGCGACCAGCAGTGCTTTTTTTGTTCACACGGCGCCGCTTCCTCTACACGCACGGCTGTTGACCTTCGACGCCGCGCGTGCTTTCGGCGCATCCTTGACGTCGGGGGGGGCGGAGCAGCGGAGCTCTCGTTTTTTGTTTTTTTTCCGCGGCATATGGCGCATGCATGGCTTGGCAGCGAGCGACAGACAAACAAGCAACCGCAAAAACGCGTCCCAGTGTCTGGGGCTCGCTCCACCTAATGAGCTAATGATTAGTCATTGACGGCTAATGCTAATGTTGACACAGAGCTGGAACGGACACAGAATATAAGTGAATTTGACACTAAACGGTCTCCGCTGACAACGTAGTGCGATACGGGGACCGCGCACGTGTACTCTTTAATGCCCCCCTTTTTCCAAAGAAGTGTGAAGGAAACTCGAGGAAAGGAAAATAATTTGAGGAGAATTCTTTGGTGTCAGACTTAGTCCCCTTCCGACCCCCCCCCCACCTCCACAGAGTCTGTGTGCGCCCCCCCCCTCCTCACCCCCCAAGCCCCCCAGCCCCCCTGCCCGCTAGAACACAGGGGTGACTTTGGAAAGTGATCTGTAGACCGCTGGGCTGATCTCAAGTGTTGTCATGGCGAGTTACCGAGCAAATGGATACACACATTGCAGAAGAAGGGAAAAAAAAAAAAAAAGGGAAAAAGAAAACCAACAAGGGATATATATGTGTGGGATATGTGTACATATAACCCAACTTTGTATGTTCAAGGGTGTCTCTGCCTCCGTGGGGCTCCGTGTTTCAAGAATCAATCTTTATTAAAACGGATAAGACTGAAGAATTGATTTAATGAATGCGGCCTCATGTCCTGCGGCCCCATGTAATCCGCAGAGAATCATTGAGCGGGAGCTCGGGGGGACAAAAAGATGTTCGCAGAAGAATCATGGAGTGGCCCGTAATGATAGTCTCCATATAATCCCATAATTCCTTGTTTAATTAAACTCCAGAGCTGGCCTTGAGACGTAGCCAGTTCTGTTGCTCTTTTGTTCTCACAGTTGTTATTTTGAAGGCTGTTTTTTGCTGTTTCTTCATTTATTTGATTTGTCTGAGGATCATGTTGGCCCATTTCAACAGACAGTGAACCCAGTAAAAAACCAGGAGCGGTGAATGAACGTGGTGCGTTTCCCCGGCGAGTCACGGCGATGACCGATGTCATGTTTTCTGTGTCTTGATGATTTCGGATGAACAGTGAGGGCCTCAATTGGTAGCGAGAATCTACCCGTACGCGCTTCGCTCCGTCTCCAGTATCTGCTGTTTATTTGCTCTACTCCCACTCTTTCTGGACGGTGCGTGATGCAATCCAACTAGGCCCGGGGCAACGCTGGCACGTCACAATGCCTTGTCAATGTCTCAATGAGGAAATTATGAAAGATACACATTTTGTGACATGGAATGAAAAGGGGGCCCGCTCTGCATCAATAGACGTGCAGAGGAGTTGGGAAAAAAAATGATGCAATTTTCTTTCAAAAAAACACTTCTAAGGGTAACGTGCGATGGTAAACATGGTATAGTCACCGACGTCAGACAGTTTCCCTGTCGGGCCCCGGATTGTACCCCTTTGTGCTCCGACATCTATGTTCCCCCAGCGGGGAAAAGGAAAACGCAGCTTAGTCAAATGCCTTTTCAAAAGTAAACGTCGAAGATGTGTTTTAATTCGTCTAATGACAGGCGCGCGGCGAACGCACGTAGGGGACCGGGAGCGCGGTGTTGGCCCGGTGATAGCGTGTGTGTGTGTGTGTGTTGTGTGTTGTGTTGTTGTTGTGTATTTCTTCTGGCGTGCACGGACCGGGTCGCCCTGGGCCAGTCAGAGAGAATAGTATAGTAAGAGTAGCAGCAAGGTGGCCGGGGCAGATTAACCCTTCTACCCCCCCCCCCCACACACACACACACTTTATACACCCCCCCCTCCTTCTATCCTCTCCACATTTGGCGCCTCAAGCCCTCTGCCTTGCACAGCCCCTGGACCCCCCCCCCCCCCCACCCTACACACACACACACACACACACACACACACACACACACACACACACACACACAACCACTCACAGGCAGGCTTGTGTGTCAGAGCTCTTCTATATAGTATAAATATCCAGAGATTAAGATAATATTTATTCTGCGGCGCTTTTGAGAAGAGGATCCACTGTCACTTGAATCCTCTCTCCGGCACCTATCCCCTCCATCACCCCCTCCCCCTCGTCCGCTTAGAGGTGGCTGGCAGGCGCCGTGGCAACCAAAGAGGGGTTGTGTCACCTCCGATGAAGAGGGCCTTTGAAGCGTTCGCTGCTTTTCTCGATAGGAAAAAGAAAATATTTAGCTTCGAATAAATGTGCACATTTATTCACACGGATGCATGCATCTGCAAAATGAAGTGGGAAGTGGCACTCATAATCACCTCGCTTATTCTCTCTCTCTCTCTCTCTCTCTCTCTCTCTCTCTCTCTCTCTCTCTCTCTCTCCCCTCTCGTCCTCCTCCTCCTCCTCCTCCAGGCAACCGCACGGACGAGGGTTCGGACGTGGACTCGGAGCCCGACCTGCCGCTGAAGAGGAAGCAGCGTCGCAGCCGCACCACCTTCACGGCGGAGCAGCTGGAGGAGCTGGAGAAGGCCTTCGAGAGGACCCACTACCCGGACATCTACACCCGCGAGGAGCTGGCCCAGAGGACCAAGCTGACGGAGGCCCGCGTACAGGTACACGCGCAAGCAACACGCGCGCACGCGCACACACACACACACATACGTACATACGCATGCACTCAGGCACACACACAAACGCACACACGAAAGTACACAAACAATGTATCGGTACACATACCCATGTAGTATGTCCAGTGGACAAAGAAGAGTGTTGAAACCATAAATGAGCCTGTGTAACAGACGTTTGTGAATTGTGCGCCCAGAGGCACTTTCACGGTTAAATTTGTTTTTTACAAAATAACGGATTTCCAATAAGAGTAAGAGTAGTAGGAAGGTTTGCCTGCTCTCTATCGACCTGTGTTTTACAACAGGATTAGTTAGCTGTTAGCAGGATTAGAAATTGGCCGCTCTTCCCCCAACGGTAAAGAGTCCCTCGCTGCTAAAGAGGTCAGTGCTGCCGACCATAAGGCTCCTGCTCGGCCCCGCAAGAGGGTCCGTGACGGGGCCCCCGCTCCGGCCCTCACACCTCTGGACCCCGGGGCCCGCCTGGGAACATGGCCGCCATGTGCTCATGTGTACAATAGAGTTATAGCGACAGCTGTTTTAGAGAATCGGACGAGAGAGGGGGCGAGCGAGGGAGATAGAGAGAGGGTGAATAAAAGGGGAGAGAGAGAGAGAGAGAGAGGGAGCGAGGGAGCGAGGGAGAGAGAGAGAGAGAGAGAGAGATACAGAGACTGCATTCCTGATGGATTTCTCATTCCGGCACTTGGCCCGGGATCTCATCCCATCACTTTCAACCTCGCCGCTGCTTGTAAAAACCCAGTCCACATATCACACAGGGTCCCTCCTGCTCTCCTGGGACGCCCCCCCACCCCCCCGTCTCCCGACAACAACATTAATCAATCAGAGGGTCCAGGGCTGGCCGGGGCACCCCTCTCCTCTTACCGCCGTTCAGTTCACACTCTCTCTGAACCTCGGCGCTGCGCGGCGGCCCGCATGCTAGCAGCTCATCTCAGGGCTCCAACATGCTCTGGGGTTAACGGTTTCCACACATGTCTCCGTCCGTCTTAACATCATCCCCTCGGCCTCCCCGCTCCCCGCTCCCCCCCACCCCGACAGACTAAGATGTATGGGTGAGTCGTTACTCCTTTAGTTCAAGGGATAGGACAATGATATGGGACTTATTAAGATTTACTTTTACAGATCATTGAATTGGACGTTTATTGATGTGCGTTCTGATAGAAAAAAAAGACTAAACTAAACGGTTCTAAATGAAGTTATCGCAGAGAATTTTGTAGTTATTTAATTAAGTCCACTTGTTATCCTAGTCCAATTGATGTAAAATGATAAGAAGATATGATCGGATGAATGAACAACACAGTAGACAACAGCTCCCTCCCATAACTGGGAAAGACAAGTTACATTTGGGCTTCACGAGGAAACCGCAAACACTTGTAGCAGACATGTGTAGAACAAATGGGGATTCTCTGGTCCATAAGGAAAACATGCCTTTGCCTGAGAAGCATTCATTGTGGTGGTCGTTATGCCGTGTGTGCCGGTTGCTTTACACGTGAATTCATGACAATTCTCAAACATACTGATTAAAAAAAGAAATACCTAAACAAAGCTATCCTCACTGCGTGATAATCAAGCTAAACGATGTCATGTGAACACTGAAGGTATTCCAGTCAAGCCTATAATTGTAATGCTGTTTGCCTCATCTTCCTAATCTAATTCGAAAAAGCTTTGAAACCGTCCAAAGGTCAACTTAAACTTAATTTTCCAAGAAGGTCACCAAAGAAAAGGCCCCTGGTTAACCTGAGTAAATAACAGCCGTCGGCCCCCATGGCGGGCCCTGGGAGCTGGGCGGGCGTTTGAACAGTTGATCTGAGACTATTGCCATTATTCAACCAGCCATCCCGTTTTATATTGTTCACAGTTTTCCATGGTTGCACACTTTCCTTTTTCACCATTATCGTAAGTTCTCTAACCAGATCTTTTTGATTGCATTTAAGCATGTCTAAAATACTCTACGTTTGAATCTACACGACAGCAGCCCCAGTAGTTTTGTTGCATTTTCACCGGCTATCCCTGTAAGAGTTTCACTATCCACTTTCGAATGTGCACAGTGTGTACATAAATAGATGCTATAAAATAAGGATATGTGTGTGTGGGTGCATGCTTACACACACATGCATGTGTGTGCAGGCGTGCGTGCGTGTGTGTGTGTGTTGTCCACCAGCTGGGCTCAAGTGGCCCCATTACAGTCCAACAGAACGGACCCTTTGGCCCGAGAGCAAAGCCGGCTCCACCACAGCTGCGATGACGCATCCTCCAGATGTGTGTCAGGGGGCTCAGGGTTTAGAGGGAAAGTGTCGGCGGGGGGCCGCCCGAGGTGTCTCATACACTTGAACTGTCAGTTGAATTTTCACTGTGGTAATGGCTCGCTGTTTTCCATTTATTTTAACATGGTGTAAATCTGTTAAGCAGCCATTTTTCTAGCCCTCCCTCCAAAGCCCATTGTGCAGTGTTTTCTTGCGCCAGAGATGGCACATGTGGCGCAGAGAGTATAGAGTTGTGAGGAGATGTAAGCTGCTGTGCTTAAAGTCTTTGCAGTGTGAGGCGGTGTGTTGAGTGTGTGTTTTGGTTTCGCCGCTGACTCATAACCTAAGCCCCCCCCGCTTCATAAACAAACCACATGTCTTCTGCCCCCGCATGCCACGTTAAAGGGCTCTCACCATCCATCTTCATCAGACCCCCGTCGCTAAGATCACACACACACACACACACACACACACACACACACACACACACACACACACACACACATTAACACACACAAACACACACAACACACAAACACACACACACTTCTGCTGCTAGTAACAGCCCTGCGATGGTTTTATCACTCTGGCTGACAAATTGTGGCTCACAATCCATATCTCTCAGTACTTGACCCCCAGGCAGGCTCAGTGAATGCCAGTGTGTTCAAGTGTGTATGTGTGTGTATGTGTGTGTGTGTGTGTGTGTATGTACAATGTGTGTGTGTGTGTGTGTGTGTGTTTAAAACACTACTGTGTGCATTCCTCTATGTGCCAGGTGGAGGTTGTGAGTCAAAGTCACCAAAGGGAGACATGAGGAACTATTTCCACTGATCGATGCTGCCTGCACAGTAAAAAAGTGAATTACATTCATCTTCATTCTGGTGGATGTTTTGAGGACCTCGGCTGAGGTTTCTCCCCCCCACGGCACGCAGCTGGCTCGTGTACTGAACCCCACGCGTAGATTCCCTTTCATTAGCAGTAAACATGCTCAGTGTAGCCATTATGTGAGGAGGAATCTAATAAGGTGTAAGTGTTGGTATTTATGAAGTGTGAAAATCAATTCAGACTTTTCCTCTTTATTGGCGGCTTGCGCCGGCCAGTTGATGAGTGCCGTGTGCCTTCGGTCTCCATTGCTGTGTGGAAGCGCTTTTGTGCTGCACAGGGGCTAACTGTGTAGCGACAGTTGAGCAAGTTCCACGCTGACCGCTGTAGCTTTTACACATTTGACGGTTTGGCCTTCTCCTAGTCGCAGATTAGACGTTTTTTTGTTTCAGAGGTTGTATCTCCCTCATCGTTTGTGATGTGATTATCAAATCACAAAGGATTATGGAGATACAACGTGTGTTGAAGTGTGGTTAGGGAACAATCCAATCATGGGTGAATGCAATAAGAGACAATGCAAATGTTGGCTGCAGACGACGACAACACAGACTCCACTTATTATGAGCCAATATGGAATTTCTTGATTGTTTTACCAAAACGTCTTGAGTACCGGCGGCGAGAGAAAGAGAGCGAGAGAAGGCACAATGGAGCCGAGCGGTGACAACCAAACCCAACAGGCACAAACTGTATTCCCGCCAGTGCGCTTTTATAAAGGAATAAATAGGATTTATGTAGATTGTAGGGGAGAAATTGTTGCAATGCATCCCTATGAATGTTCGAACAGTTTCTTATTATTAGAATTTAAATGACTTTGGTACAGTGCCTCTGTACTGCTGATACTTATCAAGCTAATCCCACTCTCCTCTCACACTTACACTCCTAGCTAGTTTAATTAGCATAGTGGCAGTCTGGAAGGCAAGCAGAGGGGGAGAGGAAGAGAGGGAGGGAAAGAGAGAGAGGGAGAATGGGGTTACCGGAGAGAAAATGAAAGCGAGGGGAATATTGCATGGTTTGAGACTGAGGAGGATTTGTATGTTGAAGCCGGTTGCATCACTGTTGTGTGTGTGTTTTGTGGATAGGAAGTCAACAGCGTATTTTGTTTTGTCTTTCATTTTGTCTCTCGGCATTCATGCATAGAACGGAGAATATTGGCTTCGGAAATAGCGCCACACATTCACCACTCTTTGAAAAAAATAATTTATGAGGCAGACGCTGAAACAATACAAGCGATCCGGTTGAAGTAAAAAAAAAAAAAGACACACATCGAAAGGTTTATTTGAATGGCCTTTCAGCGTCTGTAAATGCATGAAAACGTAGTGATTGCGTTATCGTTGATTGATCATATGAATAACGTCGAGCGCTGCTGGATGGCTCGGGATGAGTTGCTTCTTTGTGAGGACGAGTTGTCTTCAAGCCGCAGCTAAACAGAAATAGGAAAATGCTGTCAAGGCTTCGAATGTCACGCTTTTTGAGAACCCTGATGTGCGCTCTCCGCCTTGGAATCCTGGTTGGAGGCAACCGAATCCACAAATGTCCTCCAAGACTGTCTGCTTCTCGCCCACAGTGACTCAACTGCTGAAATACTTTGGTATTTCTGGTTCACTTTTTTGGTCAGCGAGCCGGGCTGAGCTATACTTGATGCCAACGTCGTACAAATTTCTGACTTCTCCCCCGAAAAGTTTCTCCCGAGAGGTTCAGACTCGGAGGATACCAACCGAGGGAGCTGGATAAGACTCAACCTAAAAATAAATAAGAATCTCCTCGCCCACAAAAAAAAAAACCAAACCCTGGTGAGTAGTAGAGGTTCCTCCATGGCAACCCTTGTAGCTCGATAGGGAGACATGGAGAAGCACTGTGCGGCTCTCATGTACTGCTCAGAGTTAAAGCCGATTGGGGAGAGAGAGAGAGAGAGAGAGAGAGAGAGAGAGAGAGAGAGAGAGAGAGAGAGAGAGAGAGAGAGAGAGAGAGAGAGAGAGAGAGAGAGAGAGAGAGAGAGAGAGAGAGAGAGCAATCTGCGGTCCAAGGTGACTTTGTGATCAGGTTCCAGCCCAGCTTCAAATCCCCAGCTTCAGGCTGTCTCTCTTTGTGTGATACAAAAAATGTGGGTGGTGTGGGTGCTGTGTGTCTAGGCGTGTGTGTGTGTGTGTGTGTGTGTGTGTGTGCGGTGACTGTGTGTGCGTGTGTATGTGTGTTTATACATGTGCACCCCTGTATATGGAGAAAGCCTGTGATGTTTTTGAAGTAAGCGAGTCCTTCCCTGGGAGTCAGTGACACATTACCTCCTCTGACCCAGTGCTGTTGAATAGACCCATCGGCTGGTTGAGTTCAATCGGGACACAGCCTTCAGTATCTTTGGTTCAGTGTACATATAGTCTGAGAGTAAATTCATTTAGGCAGATACTCTCTGCAGACTCCCCCAATTGAAGGGGGATGGATGGCAACCCCACGGCTGTTTAGATAGAAGTGGTTATAAAGGACAGCACGGGAACAACCAGTCCTTCCTAACCATTAAGAACTTACTATACTTTATGTTACCCTAATGGATCACATTATCACACAAATGTTCAGACTGAGGGCACCTTTTGATTTGCAACGGTGGAGACATTGTTGTGCTCTGTTCCTATTTGGTGCCCGTTCAAACTGAAGTGGGGGAACCGGCACAGATAATACCCATGTACGCAAACCGCCCGGCGAGACTCGTTTGATGAAAGAACGCACAAAAAGGGCAAAATGGTGGAATGGAGAGACGGAGAAGTCAGAGCGGCGTCTAAGCGTTTTTTTGTGTTGTGCCACTGATGGAACACCTCCTAGCTAAGCCCGGACGACAAAAGAGGGAAAGGAAGTTGAAGTGAACATAAAAGTGGGGTGAAGCGAGTGGAAGGGGTTCAGAGGTCGGAGGTGAAGTGGCACCGCAGAGGGAGGAGGGGCGGAGGGTGTGCGGTGGGGGGGGGGGAAAGAGTGTGTGGAAGGAAGGAGTGTACGCCCACCACCCCGCCCCCCCCCAAACCTCCCTCCTGGGGTCTGGGCAGCTGTTTGTCTGGCCCGGTTGGAGCTTAGATCAGACCCCAGCACCACGCTTCACTACATCCCAATGGCACCACTTTCAACAGGAGACACCCGCAACCACTTTGTCTCGGAAATACTCAGCCGTACGATTCCAACAGGGGATTGTTTTGAATCGATTGGAGGGCTATGGAGATGATGACTCCTCCCCCCCCCCCCACCCGCCGCCCGCCCCATTGGTTTTCACGGCGAACAACAAAACTTTTTCACCATTTCTCAGTTAAAGACTATTGTAAAGCTTTTTTCTTCACGGTGGACCACCATTTTGGTCTGTGGACCAAATTCAGCATGTATCTTAGTGGCACAGAGGTGCGCACAGAGAGAAAACGGGTTGAAATAGAGATCTCGGTTTAGTTTGGATCCCCTTGTAGGCCCATAGGAGTTTATGTGTATGTTTGTGTGCAGAGAGAGAAGCCAGCCCCAATAGCAGCGAGCGTGTCTCAGTCTAAGTCCCCTTGAAAGTGTCCCCCCTTTTTTAAGAGCTGTTTAAAAAGGGACGCCCCCTCTTTGTGTCCAGTGTTCTCTGTGGCGTATGGGAGGGTCTTTGTCCCCCTGCTTTCATGTGCCCACACAATGGCTGGGGCCGTTTGAAACACAACAGTAGATGAACTGCACTGACAGTGTATTAAACTCTGATGAATTGCCTGTGCGAGGCATAGATCAATGTCCTTCAACCCCTTAGCACACAGTGGGCCCGGGCCTTGTCTTGGTTAAATGGAACAGGTTGCTGGCTGGATGGCCGGCCTTTTGAGAAAGGCCTGATTATATTCATGTTTTGTTGAGGCAGAAGCCTTTTTAAAATGTGTAAATCACGTTGGGGCTGAAATGGGGGGCCTATTTTGTCTCTTCCATTCAGGGGGTTGACATTGTGCGTCTGTCTGCAGTTTGATGTAGATATGCGTTACTTTTCATGCGGGTCCAACTGAGCAGATATATATGGAGGTTTCTGCATATGCATTGTTTAAAAAAAAAAACGCTACTAGAATGTTTATCCCAGTGTATTTCTGGAAAACTCTTCCTCTTTATTCTCGGTAAAAAAAAAAACTTTTTCCTTTAAAACAACCGATAGCCATAGTTACAAAACCCAGCACTAAACCCGCGTCCCAGCGTGTAAATGTACACCGAAAGAGGAGTCGGCTACACTCCTCGTCCTCAGAAAGCGTCCCACAGGTTTCACAAACATACTTGAGATGTCTGGTTGCCAAAAGGGCTGGCGGACTACCTCTGACCCCTTAATGACTTATCCCCTCTGAAGGGGGGCTTAGGGCGGCCTGTTTACACAGATCACAGCCCCGGCCACTTAAGAAGAACAACAGGGCTGCCCCCGCCGAGCCTCCAGGGCCTCTCCCACAGGGACCGGCCTCTCCAGCCACCCCACGGCCCGCCTCACCCACCTTGAGATTAATCACAGGTGGCAGGGAGTGGTCTTAAGACACCCACTGGCTTGGAGAGAGGTGCGGGGGTGAGGAGGGGCTGAGTCTTGCATGCTGGTGGTGGTGGTGGTGCATTGTGTAATGAGGCAAAGATGGCGTCGCTCTGATGAACGAAGGAGAAGGAATAAAAAAAACGGACAGACACCGAGAGGGGATTTCCTCTGCGACGCGCAAGGGAGGATTTATGGGCTATCTCCGAGGTCCTGTTAAAGGAGAGATGTTTCATCACCACAGACTGTACATTGTGCTGTGTGTGTGTGCGTGTGTGTGTTATGTTTGAACTGACACTCCTCTTTCCTCCCTAGGTGTGGTTCAGCAACAGGCGTGCCAGGTGGCGCAAGCAGGCGGGAGCCAATCAGCTTGCAGCATTCAACCACCTGCTCCCTGGAGGCTTCCCACCCACCGGAATGCCGTCCTTACCCACCTACCAGCTCCCAGAGTCCAGCTATCCCGGTAGCACATTGGCCCAGGGTGAATATCGAATGGGTAGCATGAAGAAGAAATGAAGGGAGTGGGGTGGGGGGTGGGGGGGGGGGTTGGTCTTTACATCTATCATCTCCTATGAGCAGTATGTCTGCTATATTTGTTGCGGATGTTAATTCAATTGAAGCATCATATACGGACCACGTGCCACATAAAGGTTGCATACCGCTAGTCGTTATCTGTACAACAGGTTCTTTGTTACCGAGTGTGCCAAGACATACATTCTCATTTAATTTATTTAACAACAGAGGGGGCATTTGTATTTCCTGACAAAGATGGTGTGTTTGCGTGTGTGTGTGTGTGTGTGTGTGTGTGTGTGTGTACACTATTTCATTGTGTGTCTCAGAATTACTAACTAGCTAACTTAAACTTAAAAAATATATATATATATTCTTAATATAGAAACCTAGTGAGTCTGTGATTCCCCTGTTGACATTCCTTGGTTTTGTGTGTGCGTGCGTGT
>NC_140272.1:16899110-16901610 GCF_964030765.1 Micromesistius poutassou
GCGTGTGTGTGTGTAGCGTCACGTAGCGTGCACACGGGCAGGCAGATGGGAGCCGGTATCACCCCTGTGTAACTACCTCCACGACGGGCTAATTGGTTTAGCAGCCAGCAGGCCAAAGGCCAGCGCAGCATAGCGAATCCCAACGTGAACCTGATGTTGAGGAGGACGGCTCCCTCGCTATAGGGGCTAAGCATGTGTGGGACAATTGCCCTTTTTCCCACCCCTGTAGACTCAACTTCCCCTTTGAGTATCACCCTCGTTTTATTAGGAAGCTCAATTGGACGCCGTTCGTTTCTGTTTCTGCCCTGTTCCGGGTTGGGGGGCCTCTGGTTCCGGGGGGGGGGGGGCCCCACCGCTAGAAGAGGGTGTGTTGTTGTGTGTTGTTGTGTGTGTGTCGTGTTGACCTGTTCCGGCTCTCCTGGGGGTGGAGTAGCAGCTCCGATCGAGTTCTCGAACGTGCCGTTGACGTGTGATCGAGTGTCTCTCGCCGTCACATGGCGGGTTCCACAGCCCTGAACCGGTGTGTGTGTGTGTGTGTGTGTGTGTGTGTGTGTGTTTGTTTCTGCGTGATGAACGATGCGGATGCTGTAGCAGTCTTGCACCGGGGCCTGGTCCTCCTGCTGGCGGAGGAGGCGGAGAAGAGGGGCAAGGGGGTGGAGGGGGTGGGGGTGGGGGGGGGGTTGGTTGTGCATGGAGCCCACTTTGTGTGTGGATCTAAAGAGGGGATCATTCAGCACTTCCAAGCCCATTACTATTCATGAGACGGAGGGGCTGGGGGCGAGGGATTAGGGACTCCCTCGGTGCTTGTTGTGCTGTAGGCTGAGGCTCGGGCCCGCGGTTTTTTCCCCGACCGGGGGTCCCGTCTGGCACCGTCGGCAGGGCTCTCTTATCACCCTGGGACCCCTTCTGTCCCACAGCAGAGCGCCTCGCTGGCAGCCGCGCCGGGGCGAAGCTGTAATGGGGAAAACGCTCTCTCTCTCTCTCTCTCTCTCTCTCTCGCTGAGTCTCTGCCGTGCCGTCGACCTTTCGTCTGTTTCCTTCGGCGCGCTCCAGCCCGTCCTCGTGTCCTTCAGCGGGGCTTCGCCACCGCCGCCGCCGCCGCAGCCTCTCCGGGCTGCGCACTGAGGGCCTCCGACGCTCTGCGCACACACACGCGTGTTCAAACGCGCGTGCGCCACGTTGGTGCAAAAAAGGGGAATTCAGTATGAAATGACACGAGCAGTGTTGCGTTGCATTATTGTGTGTTTGGTATCTAAATGTGAAATGTGGACCTTCTCCAATTCCAATTTCTTGCGCGTTTTTTTACGACACTGTTTTGCGTCTTTCAGGCTGATCACAAGCCACAAACAAATTACGGAAGACTATGCTGGTACTGTGCTGCTGGTTTTTCAGCAGTAACAAGCAGTCTTTAAACACTGCTTTGATCCGTCACATATATATCTATTAAAATATATCTTTATCTATGTGGATGTATAGATATAGCTGTAGGTATAGACAAGGTTGTAGATATAGACATAGATGTAGGTACAGATATACATATATATATAGGTATAGATCTAGGTCTAGACATGTGTTGTTAATCTGTCCCGTCCCGTCTCCCCCTCCCAGGTGATGAGCATCCTGAGTAACCCCGGGGGCGTGGCCTCCCAGTCCCAGCACGACTTCTCCATCTCCCCGCTGCACGGCAGCCTGGACAGCTCCAACCCCATCTCGGCCAGCTGCAGCCAGCGCTCCGACTCCATCAAGGGGGTGGACAGCCTGGCCTCCTCCCAGTCCTACTGCCCCCCCACCTACAGCGCCAGCAGCTACAGCGTCGACCCCGTCGCCGCCGGCTACCAGTACAGCCAGTATGGGCAGAGTGAGTACTTCAGTAGGTCACCCCCAAAACATACTTACACTTTGAATGTGTGTGTGTGTGCGTGTGCCTGTGCCTGTGTCTGTGTCTGTGTGTGTGTCTGTGTGTGTGTGTGTGTGTGTGTGTGTGTGTGTGTGTGTGTGTTGAAGTCGATGTGTTGGGGTTTTTTGTGCCCAAAAAGGAAATGATGCCCAGCTTCCAGGCCAAAGAGTTCCTCTGACCTTTGACCACGTTTTATTGGTTGAAGCAGACACGTGCTCCTGATAAAGACCCCCCCCCCACACACGCACACACACACACACACCCAGACACACACACAAGCACACACATACACACACATACACACACATAAAAACATATCCTTCTAGGGACCTAGCTTAGTCACGCCCTATTCCACTTGGATGGGAACGAGGAGAGGGCCACTTCAAAGGCTAAGACTGGCCCTGAGGGGCCACAGTGTCCTCTTGCCTACCTCGCTCTCTCTCTCTCTCTCTCTCCCTCTCTAGCTCTCTCTCTGTCTCTCTGTGTCTCTCTCTCTCTCTCTCTCCCTCTCTCTCTTCACTCACGAAAACAGACAACAGGGACCCTTAAGGCAGGAAAGAGTTTGCCTTATTAGATTAGCATAATTGACTGATGCTTTCACGT
>NC_140272.1:16906610-17124328 GCF_964030765.1 Micromesistius poutassou
GTCCGTAGGAAGAGGAAACAGGGTGGGGGCAGGTGGGGGGGGGGGGGAGAAGTCGAACACAGCTGTAGGAAGTAATTAATAATGTCCACTGTCCTCCACCATGAGGACCATGGATCACTCTGGACCAGCCACTGGTCTGGCCTGGCTGCAGGCCACGCAACTTAGGAGTCATGTGTGTAAGAGACAGCCACAGCACATCTCTGCAGTATGCAGGGGAACTATGTCTGTGTGTGTTTGTGTGTGAGTGAGGGGAGGGGGGGGGTGGGGGGGTCCAATGAGCTGTATATAACAGACGCAAATAAACCATTAGCCTGGATGTCAAAACACATTACGTAATTTTCTCTCGTAATATTTTGATACATTTGGAATCATCACACTAACATTTTTTAATAGAACCTCAGTTGATATATGGATGCTACAAGTCACCATCTAGCCATCTGTCTATCTGTCTATCTATCTATCACTCTGTCTTTCTATCTTCTATAGTGACTGCGAAAAATAGGAAACAACTTTTGAATGTATAACTTCTAATTCAAGAATACTCCCCATGTCGTACCACAGTTCAATTCAAATTATAGCAAGGTAAAATTTTAGATTTTCATTTAGGGATAATGAAAACTATTCACTAGATAATAACAATCCACTATCTCATCTTCTGTGTCCTTTTGGAAATCAATAATGTATATAATCATTTGGAAATACAGTACTGTACAGATGGTTAGGTCATGGATCGGGCTGGTGTCATTCTATCCATGTTGGTGTCATTGCCGAGGTCCCCAGTGAATCAATGTACACAGTCGATATTCAATTAATTAAACTTATATTCAAATAATTGTCTTTTGTTTTCTAAGTTAAGTTATAGATGCTTGTTTGCTGAATAAATCATCACAATGGATTCCGGTGATCAATGACGACATTTCTGTCACATGTTTAAATGTTGTCGCTTTGACACCAATACTGCTATTAAAGTTAAAGAGTTATTCACCAATTCATAAATGTGCACAATACTTGTGAGTTTGAGCTAGACCTCATTTCTTACTCATCTGAAAGACCCTTTGATAGTAATGACTTCAGCGGTGCACTTATGGGCCGTGGTGGGGGGGCTGCTCACCTGGTGTGAGGCATCCCTGGAACAGTCTCTCCATGGGGTTTAGGTTGAGGTGGTCCAGAGTGTGTCTCCAGTGGCACGGCCCTGTGAGGCTTCCTCCCATCTCCTGTCACTCACACACACACACACACACACACAGGGGACCGATAAGGCACCAGTGTGTGTGTGCGTGTGTGTGTGTGTGTGTGTGTCACCTCCTTTGATCCCCTAATTGATTGACTACAGGAGTCCAGGATAAACAGAGCCCACAAGAGCCGATTCCCCTCGCCTTTCTGGCAGGGTTTAGATAAAGTGGCCGGGCCCCTGCACTCGCTCCCGTCCTCCTTCTTCCTCCCGTATCGACGTTAGGGGCCGCTGAGGGAGGCTGGGTTGCCACGGTAGCTTAGCCGCCGCGGCCTGCCTCCTCAGGCCTAGCTAGGACCTAACTAGGTCCTGCCGGTCCTCTGTGTGTGTGTGTGTGTGTGTGTGTGTGTACTGTGTGTGTGTGTGTGTGTGTGTGTACTGTGTATGAGAGTGTGTGTGTGTGTGTGTGTGTGTGTGTGTGTGTGTGTGTGTGTGAGAGTGTGTGAGTGTGTGTGTGTGTGTGTGTGTGTACGGTGTGTGGCTGGGGGTAATGGGGTTGTTTAGATCACAGGGATGGAAATGAGTGTCCTGAGCCAGGCAGCGGAGACCAGGAGGGCCCCCCCCCCCCCCCCCGTATCGCTAGAGGAGGCAGGGATAGAGAAGTTCCCGCCGTCGCTCCCATGGTCAGCCTCGCTGGCTGGGCCAATTCAACCATGGAATGGAGTGGAAGGTAATGGAAGTCGGGATTCAGATCTCATGGAGGACCTGTGCCTGTGCTGTGGTAAATAGCCTGCTATTAAACAGAGAGTGGAAACACCGTGGCCAATGAGAAGGTGCAATGCAAAAAAATATTAACCCCCCCCACCCCCCCCTCACCCACTGGATTCTCTCTCCTGTGAGGCAGAGGTGTAGTTGTTCTGGAAAACGTCCCACCAATATAGGCCAGTGTCAAACTAAATAATTAATAACGCTACCAAAATAGTGTTTGTGTTAAACCTAAAGTGAGAATCACATAATAATTTGTAAAACATATGATAATTATATTCTAATTTTGCGACTTTCTTTGGAGAGAGACTTCAGAGCCGTGTGCAGGTATACTAAGAAATGATTAAGGAAGCTATGGGGGGGGTCCTGGTTTTATTCTTTGAGATTATATGTCACAGGAACTAGAGAGCTCCCAGCTGTCACCATGAAAGCACTTACAGTATAATAATCCTCCAAATCCCGTAATTATGCCAGCATACCTGAGCCTCAGCTTTGTACTCATCACCTCCAGAATCCCACTCACGCACGCACACACACAGACACACACACACACGCACACACACGCACACACACACACACACACACATTGTGACATACAAACTAACTATGCACATGTGTACACACGCATACATACAGAGGCACACTATGTATATGCACACACACACACACACACACACACACACACACACATACACATACATACACTGTACATACGCACACGTAAACACACACACACACACACACACACACACACACACACACACACACACACACACACATACACATACATACACTGTACATACGCACACGTAAACACATGCACACGTTAACACATGCACACACACGTACACCCACCCACATGCTTGCTTACACACTAGACTCTATGAACACACACTCAGGCACATATACACCCACACACATTCACACACACAGCTTAATGTGCATATATTTCTTTCCCCGCCGTGTGTTTTGCATAGGGAAAAAAATACATTTTAAGAACATTTTAGGTGCTCTTAATTTCACGGTCACCCCTCCAAGGTATTCTAGATGGCTAATCTGCTATAAGCAAACCCCTGGAATGAGATGTATTGTCCCTGCTCAAAACTATCCATCTTTGTGCCAAAATCGGCACGTCAAAATGTTAATTCTAAATTCTCACGTCCATTTAGTGCTTTCAATAATTTTTCCGAGAAAGATTATGTTTGAATTCAAATCAAAATGTCATTTCTATACCCAGTAATTAAAATGAATAGGAGCGCGCACGTACGAGCGTGCGCCTGCACGCACCGCTCCGCACCTTCCGCGCTCACGCGCGTCCCCCGGAGGAGCGGTTTGACAGGAGGAGAGCAGAGGAGGAGAGGGCCAAGTGAAGTTGTACATGGAAGAGATGTGAGTGAGATAAGAAGGGCTGTGAAGCCCCTGCTTGATTTCCATTTAAAATATGAGCGCTACTCTCCAAACTAATTAATATTAATAACAAAAATGGAAATGAGTGCAGCGGTGGCTCTGAGTGAAGAACAAACTGTGTGCATTCAGTCAGAGGAGACATACATAAGCCCTTTCACAGGAGCTGCTCGCTAAACATCTCTAAACATCCGTGACACCAGGGCATACACCGCCATACACACAGACCATTTTTCTAGATAATAGCCTATCACGCAGGATACAATTTAAATTAAAAAATGCAATTTTCACCTTGAAATGAACAAATGATTACAATTTCTATACAAATTAAGGCATCCAGGCTGCGCCTCAGTACTGTGCCAAGGCCATGAAACCTGACATAATTACCATGAAATACATTTTCAAATATTTGTATTTTGTCCATCGCTTTAAAACATGCCACTCTGCCTTCTGTGGGCTTCTGATCTCACCTTCTGGGGCGGAATACATAAAAAAGAGAGGAAAATCATCAGAGATGAAAAGCTCTTCAACAGGGGAGATAAAATAACAAACCTCCCATATACACCGTAATGCAGCGCAGCCCCGCACAGCAGCCCCCTGAGCTATCTCTAAAAGCCAAATTACTGCTTCTTATCTGGGGAATCATATCTAGCAGTTATCTGCTCCTGAGATAGACTCCCCTCTCTCTCCCTCTCCCGCGCTCTCTCACTCTCTTTCTCTGTCCCCGGGCTCGCACTCATCGCCCAAAATGCTCCTTATTTTTTGTGATAACAGACGCCCTTTTGAATAAAAGATGTTTGTGTTTAAGATCCAAAGTTTGGGCCGATTTTAAACTCCTCAGATTCTTTAGCGAGGAGCTTGGAGAATGCAGAACACCTTATTTAGGCAGCGGTGCTGGGGGTGGTCTCACAGAGAGAGAGAGAGAGAGAGAGAGAGAGAGAGAGAGAGAGAGAGAGAGAGAGAGAGAGAGAGAGAGAGAGAGAGGCCGAGGGAGACAGACAGACAGAGAGACAGAGAGGGATGAAAGTGTAGCCGATGGGAAATAAGACAAGACCTCAAACTTTCTCTATTGCTTGATATCAAATACGTTCAAACAGAGACGGGGTTTTGAATTGAGTTTAAATGCAGGACCTTCAGTTGGAAACGCGCAGAGAAACACTAAGTTCTGGCATGTACTTGTGAAGGACTTATGCCAAAAGGCAAGTAGTTCTTTTGGCAGTCCTAAGTTTTGCGTTGGCGTGGTTCAGATGAAACATATTAACAGAGCAGAAAAAGGGGTTGTTGGAAAATATGTCTAAGATAAGGTTAGAAAGTGGAACAAGTGCATATAAACTAGTAAATACTCGTACAAAACTCGAAATGTGTATAAATTAACATAAGACAGAAATTTGCAAGATATGCCAAAGTAGGACCAAATGCAAAACTTAAAAGTGAGTAATTAACAATAAAATGTTTACATTCAACATACTAATAATATTAACCTAATTTAGTTAATTATTAAATCATCAAAGAGCAATACCTAAATTGATTGCAAACTTAATTTAAGTAAGTAATTTAGTCCTTATTGTTGACGTGACATTTGGGAGAGATGTATATACTAATTTAAAAATAAAGAGAAAGGTAAGCGTGTTGATCTATTATGAGGAAATTGAGAACTCAAACGAATGAAAAACATACAAATGCAGTTTAATTCGGTTTCATAATAAAAAAATACCACACCAAAATAATAGTAACATAAACTGCTCTTTCTCTCCCCCCCCCACCCCCACCCCTCTCTCTCTCTCTCTCTCTCTCTCTCTCTCTCTCTCTCTCTCTCTCTCTCTCCCTCTCTCTCTCTCTCTCTGTCTCTCCCTCTCTCTCTCTCTCCATCTGTCCAAGTCCCTCAGCCAGAGAAGGGCACATCAGATTTCAATAGTTGACCTCTTAATGCTGGGGTCAGCGCTTCACCGGCACCGATTTCACACTCAAGATGAAAGGGAAATGAATAGCGAGGAGGAGGACGCTGGAGGTGACACGGGACTCTGACCACGCCAGCCAATAGCCCCTCTGGTCGCTTGACTGCACCCAGTTGAGTTGGACTTCTGAAAAAACACACCCACACACACACACACACACACACACACACACACACACACACACACACACACACACACACACACACACACACACACACACACACACACACACACACACACACATACACACACACACACAAGGCTGCAGTGATTGAGGTTTGCCACCTGTAAAATGGTTAAGTCCCAGACGAATATACGGCCAGCTAGGTACCAGTGGCAGGCTGCTAGTGAACATGAAACTAACTCATTCATTTCCTGGCTGGAATAGGGTGGGACTTTCTGGGATGGAAAGGAATTAGAAAATAAGGAATAGAACACGACATAAAAATGTATAAAAGCTAAAACGTCTTAGCCGGAGTTGTATTGCATTGTATTCTGTAGTGGGCTGTGGAATTCTCCTTTATAAGGATACCTTTAAACCCTTTTTTTGTCTCTCTCTCTCTCTTGTAAATTGTACCTCGCTGTTTGGCCTCACACACAGCAGCGGGTCTACGCGGGTTCCAGCCATATGTTACAACTGCAGTTTTGACAAGGCCATTATTGAATGAAAATGGGGGCAAGGATGGCGATGAATGGACAGTCTGGCTACACTGCCGCGGGCTTTCGTTCCTTGGAGTAAAGTGCCGCTTAAGTACCTGTCAGCTTTATAAAGGGGGGGAGTAGACTGTGTAAATGTGTGTGTAAATAGAGTGTCAGATCAGGACCCAAGGGAGCAGAGGTGGCGCAGTGTGTTTGTAAAATGTGCGTGTGTGTGTTTGAGTGTGTATGTGTGTCTGTGTGTGTGTGTGTGTGTGTGTGTGTGTGTGTGTGTGTGTGTGTGTGTGTGTGTGTGTGTGTGTGAGAGAGAGCTTGTGTGTACCTTGTAACTCATTTGCATGTTGTCTGTGCACTTGTATGTATGTGTATGAGTGTGCGTGTGCATGTGCATGTTCATGTGTGAGTGCGTGTGCGTGAGTGTGTGTGCACTCTAGCACAGTAATGATTGTTTAACCCTCCTCAGCATTCCCCAGGGCACTGTGTCCCTGTTTCCCTCTATAATACTCCAGCTCCAGGTCTCTCTCTCCCTCCCTCCCTCTCTCTCTCCCTTCCTCTCTCTCCCTCACTTGCTCTCCTTCTGTCCCTCTCACTATCTCTCTACCGCTAACTCTCCCCCCCTCTCTCTCTAACTCTCTCTCTCTCTCTCTCTCTCTCTCTCTCTCTCTCTCTCTCTCTCTCTCTCCCTCTCTCTCACACGGTAAGGCACAGCTGGAGAGCAGCTCCTTATTCATTCATGAGGCGCGGTGGATAAATAAAAAGCTTCATTACCGCGCTAAAGTGTTACTAATGACATGTACCTGCCACCGAGCACCTCCGAAAATCTAATGTGACACACTAGAATGGAAAATCTATTCCGCCGCAACCCGGGGCCTCCAGTGGCGCGGGCGCATACTCTATGGAAATTTCTCCCCGCCCGCCCTCCAATTGTGTCTCCCATCCAAAACCAATATTTACAATCCCGTAGCCATTATGTCCTACTACGCCCTCTGAGCCCTCCATATTAGCTGAAAATTGCTCTTTGCGAACTTAGCAGGGGAGAACGGGGGGGCTCTTCTTGGTGATGAGCAGAGGCGTCGTCGCTTGCGGTCGCAGCATGGGGGCAGCTGGCTGGCTGTCGACCGCCCCCGCCCCCCCTCACCCACACAAACACATTGCCCCCGCCCCACCCCACCCTCCTCCGAGGGAACATTGACAACGTGCACCACATACCCATCAAAAGAAATGGAGCGATACTGGAGATGCAGCATTCCATCGCTCGAGTCTTATTGTCCTTAACGATTCAGATCTGACCGCTCATTAGGAATAGCACGTCTGGAATCGTCGCTTCATTATTCTGATTATTTTAGAATAGGGCATAGTCATATTGGATCGTTTCATTTTTAGCAATACCGATTGATCTGAAACGAATCACCTTTATAAATACCATATTATTGTCAGTTAGGCTTTATATACTTAATATAGTTGCATCTATAGATGCATCTATGCATCAGTAATTTCTTCAAAAGTATTTTGAAATATTCAAAATTGGACCATCTTTCCTTGTTTGTTGTATGGCTACTCTATAGTCGAATGCATTGTAAGCCTTGCTCAAGAACCCGGCAGAGGGAGTTCCTGACAAAAGAATGAAAATAACCTGTTGAGTCTTTAAGGGCACAGTACCTAATTAAATGACGGGCCCCATCAGGGCCCCTGCACCAACACTGGGATGACTGCGTTTGCTTAGCATGTCTGTCCATTTCGAGCGATTAATTGGTATGAAGCAAAGCGAAATGTTCTGCCTGGTTTGTCATACAACATCCTGAGCTCCGTGCTCGCTCCCTGAACCCGCCGCTAAATGACATGTTCTGTTTTTAGGTCCACGTCAGGGGCCTGTGCAGTTAAAGCGGTTTTAAGGTTCACTTTAAAGGGCATTGCATTTTCACATTCAATAGCCGTGTGATACTTTGAGGGCTATTTAAAACACGAGCACTGTTCCTGTTTATGGAATATAGGAACACAAATAAGTGATTATTAGTTTATCTTTTTAAAACTTATTTTGGAAAATAAAGAATGATAACTTTCTTTCCTTAAATCCATTTATTTTGGATCTTAGGTGAGGCAGGCAGACAATTACTGATGTTTACCTGTGTGTGTGTGTGTGTGTGTGTGTGTGTGTGTGTGTGTGTGTGTGTGTGTGGTGATGAGATGAGTATACGTAAGGTAAGTACCTACTAAAGTACTTATTTACAAGGCAGAATTTCTGGGGGGAATTTAGTGAAGTCCTAAATTGTTGCCAGGGTTAGACACACTGTGATACAAATTACAGAGCTAGTGACCACCACAACACTGCCTTCCTCCACTCCGGGTTTCCCCAGAGTCCTATAAAGCCACATTAGTCTCTTTAGCCAGGCAGTTAATTTAGACTTATATGGGGCCCCCTCACCCTGAAAGGTCTGCTGTCAATCTACCAGCTACGTTATGAAGGCCAACTGTGTGATTGATACACGTATGTCTGTGTGCATTTCTCCTTTGGACACATGATGGCTTGGATTTGATTCCGATGCAAATACTTTGATGGCTATATTGTAATCTTATAGCATGGTTGAGGACCTACAGTAGGCTGAATCACATTCATATAATGAAAATAGAGGAAACTTCATGTGTTTTGATTAGAACATCTTCGTTGTTCCTTTCCATGGCTACACACCATTTCCATTTTAATTGTTACATTGTTTTGTCATTGAATTTGGCATTTGTCACTGTCGCACTTGGCTTTCCGTCCCTAAAGACTTCTTATTTAATAACCTGTGCTGTGATTGCCTTGCTCTTGGCAGCCATTTAAGAGAGATCCCATGACCAATCCCCCCCTCTCACCAGATAAAGGAAGAGGGCTTAAACCTGTAACAGTCCGCGTCTCACCTACATAACAACAACTGCTGCTCAAGGCATGCAAACCAATATCCTCCTATTCTTCGACCGGCCACCCCGGGATCCAGAGCAACACGGCTTGACAAAGAGCAGGGCAGAGTGCTATCTGTGTTAGCTTATTGAGTTACCTGTAGCTAAGCTCTGGGCGGGCATGCACAATGGCGGGCGACTAATGACAGCACGGGCGCTAACCCCTCGTCCCCGGCCTTTTCCCTGAGCCTCATTTCCGCGCGGCGGCTGCCATTTCACAGCTGTTAGCAACAGACTCTCTTTGTCGTGATTAAGGACAAATTAATAGATGCCTCCTGGTAATCAGCTTTCATTAGGGCTGTCAACCCGTCAGAGAGCTCGGCGCTCAGAGCGTTACTGGACACGGCGGGATGATCGCCCGCGCGCCCTCGCCTTCCAGTGGAGCCACGGACGGGTGCAGCAGGCGGTTGCGGGTGGCCGCGGCGATGCCTGTCGGGCTGTTGTATCGGTGTGCTCGGTGTGGCTAAAGTGTGAGTAACCGTTGCATTAGTACGCTCCTTCGTGGCACAAGTGCTTGTAGCCGATGCGCTTTAACAGTGCTCCGTGTGGAGCGGCAAGATCGAGGTCATCGTGGGAATGACATAAAGAGTGGTCCTTTTTGCTGGGGTGTAATTGGCCCCAGCATGCTGAAAATAGACTGTGAAATGTAAAGGGGGGGTCAAATAATTGATTTTCCCCCGAATGCAGAATCCAGGGCAGGGCTGTTTAGTGAGTAATTTACAAGAGCAGTTCAGTCCAGTCTGACTGGCATATCTGCGGAAAGTTCCCAGGGGCACGTGGGGAGATGACATGCACACCTGAGACCCCAGAGCAGATGGACGGCCCCTCAGTCACGAGAGGGCACGGAAGAGACTCTTGCAACTTACTCACACACATCTATGTGTGCAAATTGAGCCTAGATGTTCACAATCGCGCATGGGACACACACAAGCCACACACAAATACACACACGCAACACACAAACAGTGTTATGTAGGCTATAATAGAGATGTGTTGAATTATAATAATTTATAATTGTTAGTCTGACTTTGTTGGCATCTATTTTACTCCGATATGGGTTATAATTCACACTTTCGAATCATAGTTAAAATGTTTCTTAAATCATCATTGGGGTCCCACAAATGCAAACATTTTGTGAGCATTGCAAGATAGGCCTATAGTTGGATATTTAAGATGTTCCAACCTGTGTTGCGTGATGCATAACCACCCCCACCTGCTGGTGAGGGGAGGTTGGTGTGCGCTGTGCGTGAAGTGATTTCGGTCTCGTCTGAAACCCAGGAGGATGGCTCGTGGATATCAGTCCCTCTCCACGTATAAACATATAAAGCGATGCTCAGCCGGAGGCCATTCACTTAGTAGCTGTATGACACTTAGCATAATCAAGTGACAAAATAGCATTTTATTTACTGTGCTTCAATTGAGCTGCACTATACATGTGAAAGCTAATTGAAGGGGGACATTTGGTAAAGAATGAACCCATCTCTAATGTATATAAATTGGTTTCATCAATTAATATTTTATGTGAAGATAATGATGATGATGAGGATAATTATGATACTTAAATAAATTGCTTAATTAACTTAGATAGTTAAGATGCCCCCAAAATTGATAGTTGATTGCAAAAAAAGATAGACTCTACACTACACTGGCCACCATGCCAAATAAAACCTCACACGAGCAAACCAGACATTTGTATGATGCATACACAACGTGCTGCGATATCCGTTGCAGCACGTTGGGGGAGATGGAGCCAAACAAATTTTCAAGATCAATTCAAGTATCAAGAACAATGCACACAAATCCCATTTATCCAAACCCATATTGTGTTGGAGGAGGCCCCCGTGTTTGCATGAAGGTAATTACAGTGGGATTTGATGTTGCGGTGTGCCCAGAATTCTCCAGCTTTAGATCAGGCTGAGGGTGCCCCACCCCATTAATGCTCCATATGTGGAACCCAGCTGTGATCAGAATTGGAAGAGCAGGAGGGGAAATCGATTTCATTTGCGGGATTATTGGTGTGACCAAGATGGCGTTGGTATGAAACATAAAGTCTCATTTTCAGAGGTTATGGATGGAGAAAGATGGAGGGGCTAGGGTGATTGTGTTCTTCAATAAAGCATAACACAAACAGAGGAGTCATTGTGAACACAGGCAGCGTATACTATGCAGCCAGCACTGCAGCACAGTTTGTATGCGGTTGGAATTTAAATGTTGTGGACGGTTATATTGACTCTTATGTTTGATATATGGTACTCAAAATGTCTACTGGTACCAGCCATACTTTTAAAGCAGAAAGCCTAGACAAAGACATATGGGGTAAAAACTGTGGGTGACAATGAAAAAACTTATTCATCATATCACTTGGGACATCCTTCATCCTTACCAATGAGGAAAGACATGGGCTAGCCTCACCTTCTTGGCAAACTATCCCCGCCACCTGTTCCCAGAGGTTTAAAGCAGGCTTATATGTCGGGCCAACATACACGGGAGGTGAACCAGTCTACGTTGAAAGCAGCAACCGACTTTCCCAAGGTTTGATGGCCCGACAGCTGGAGCTTTCAACCCCAAGCCCCCGCCCCCGTTCCTCCTTCCCTCCGTTTTATTCTCATCCATCTCGAGTTCTATTCTTTATTTGCGTTATGCTCTGTGCCCAGTGCCAAAGCGTCCTCGTCTTCCTCCCTGATCAAGGCACGGTTCAGAGTGATGGTGTGACAGATGGAAGCATAAATATTTTTTGTGTGTTTCATAAATCTCCATGAACCTCGCTTCTTCTGGAGATAATAAGAGGGAATTGATGAGTGGATGGTGTACAGTGGGTCGTGTCGTCGTCTGTGCAAGTTTGCCTATTCCAGTTTTCCATATATGGACATTATTTAATGTCTCCAAATCGACATTCACATGCACGCAATGTATCACATAGCGTTATACTTTTTTTTCTGCGGGTGTTATATACCAGCCTTCCCCCTCAGTAGTGTGTGTATGTGTATGTGTGTGTAAAGGTCCAGCCCAATCACAGACCCTAAAGCCCTCCTGAACTATATGGACTAACACGCACACACACGCACACACACACACACACGCACGCACGCACGCACGCACGCACGCACGCACACGCACACACAAAGACACACATATACATTCTCCCTGCCAATCATGCCGTTTACGTTGCAGTTTGTTTTCAGAGAAAATAATTAGGGGTTTAACAATCGAGAAACAGGCTTGATGGAAATGATGAAGGAAATTGCAGAATTCCATCATACAGGGTTCTTTTGGACAGGAAGAAAGCTGAGCCCACTTAAAGAGGAGAATATGCCATTTTGTGTATGCATTTCTGTGAGGGGCCTATGTTTTGATTTACCTGTAGGGCCCCCGTAGGCTGTGTGGTGTGGGGGGGGGGGGGGGGGGGGTGGACGGGAAAGGGGGCCCCTGTCTGGGAGAGAAGGCCCAATCTCAGTTAAGGGGCTTAGGGCCCCATCTATCCTAATAAAAAACATTTAACTCAAACACAACACATCCCCACTCAGCCAGCACCCCACCCAGCACACCCTCACTCTCTCAGTCTCCCAGTCTCTGGTCCTGCTACCTGGAGGCCTTTGCTTCCACAGAGCATATTAAGAACCAGCCCCCCGGCCCAGAGCAGTGGGCTGTAAAGACAGCACCATGTTCCGTGGTGGGCCGCAGGGACACATAGGGAGGCCGCGGGGCTACCGTCAAACCTCCAGAGGTATGACAAGGCAGGCATGGTCCGGGGGCCCAGAGCTCGTCAGTCTCGTCACTTCCAAAGACGCCTTGGTGCCATTTCTGGTTCCTGGCGTTTGGCCAGACATCATTCGGATACGTGCACTTCCTCATACATAATTACGCCCCCTCCCTTTCTCTCCTCCGCTATTCTCCCAGCGTGTTTATTGAGGCTGTCTGAAGCCGCGCTCCTTTCATTCCCGCGTGCTGCAGACAGTGATGGGAATGAGTGGGGAATGCAATGAAAGACCCCTGTATAGACGGTGTTTAGACACGATAAAAAACTGGCACATTTATATTTCCTTATGCCTCTTGTTCGATTCAGGGTAATGTAGACAATCAACAGGCTAGAGGAGTTAAGTGCATTATGCATTACTGAGAGAGAGAGAGAGAGAGAGAGAGAGCGAGAGAGAGACACCCCTCTCTTGGAGCCTGTCCTGATGCGACTGCTGCTGCTGCCACTTTAGGTTATGTGAGCGATAAAATACTTTAGCGGGGAGCGTAGAGCCATAACACACCACGTCTTTGCATATCAAATACACTGCATGGCACACAAGCCCTGTGCGCCCTTGTGTACACACAAGCCCCGTGTGCCTTTGTGCACACACACACACACACACACACACACACACACACACACACACACACACACACACACACACACACACACACTCCTGTTATCAGGGTGCCATTGCACATAGATGATGAGTGTGTGTAAGATATATGAGTAGATCACTGGCTCTAAGGGTGGAGAAGTAGGAACCATCCATTCTCAGATGCACATAAGCCCACCTGTATGTTTTGGAGAGCTTTGAATCCAATAACAAGGGAGAACAAGTTTATTAAAGCAATCATTGCCTTGTTAATACTTAACTAACAGCAGAGTAGAGTTTGTTGTTTTATTGGAGTTTAGGCGTGTGCGGACTCTAAACGTCCCTCTCTATTGGCTTGTTTCGATCAATAGATTTTGTTTGTACAAAATGTTCCTTTCAACAAATTATTCAGAAATCGCGGTTGTCATAGTTTAATCCAATGTCAATAGTTCCCTTTTTGTCCTCAATCCCCGAGGTGAAGATTCATGACTCTTATTCTCATCACAAAGCGAGCCCTGGGTCCGGCAAACAAACCGCACTATGGATGTACCATTGATTTCACATTCACACGTCTCCACCTAAAGAGACGATGGGATTGCCCCGCCAATCCCGAAAGCCTCGTGCTGCTCGCACTCTGTCAAGTTGACATCCACTCTTCTTCTGTAAACTGGAAAGATTATTCACTCAACAGGATCTATCTCTGCCTTTCATCCTGAGAACTACAGGCCAATCCAGACGCTGACAGCCAAGTGATAACATACACATGGAAATGAAGGAGAGTGGGGGGAAATGCTGCTGTTTTGTCAAGAGCTGAAGAAGGCTTCTGGGTTCAGGAGGAGCAGGATGCTGCATTGAAATGAGATTGGGCGTCAGAGACTTCTCTTGTGTTTGGCTTGACAATCCCCGACCCCAGTAAGGAAATCCCCTCCAAATCATTCAGCAGTGATTTAATCACATCCCATATGCTCATTATGTAAAACCTAATTATGATCTGATATGAGGCTGATGGTTTCATCACCATTGCATTCTACATGCACAGCACACATGTTGGCGGAAAACTCTTAATAAAAGAAAGGGCTCAAACTCAGCGGAGGGACGGTGTGCTATGACTTTAATAGGGAGAATGTACTGGAAATGCAACTCTTCCACACTACACTTCATCACCTCATGTCTATTTAAAGTCTATTTAAATTGAATAAACTCATGTTGCTGGCTTGTGTTGTATAATATAAAGCAACTATTATGAAACCTAACCAGGGTATTAATGTCATGACTGATTCAGGAAATATAAAAAGATAAGATGTTTTAAGTCTGGATATAAATTATTATGTTGGTATCATAAAAACGTAACTGGCCCAAGCAACTGATGTGAGTAACATATTATTTGGCCATAGAAATATGGCAAAAAGTCCCACTACTGCAGAAAAATATGCATTCTGCTCATTTTATTGTGCGAGGTGTATTATAATTCTGTCTGGAAACGAACCAAGCAGAGCTCTTCCCAAGATAATTCAAATAAGTATCAACTCTGATTTATTCGTTTTTGACAAGTTTACCCCCTTTTTCCCTTCCATTATTGTCCCTCAGAGCGGGTTTTTCTTTCTTAAGGGTCAAATGAAAGGTCCTCTCTTTCCTTGGGAATCAAGGCAGAGGAGGAGAGGCATGGTCTCGGACTGATTCATGTCCCACACACTGCTGAGATGTTATGCATGGATAATTGATTGTCGAAGCGGCGTTGCCACCGTTGGATCTTGATGGCGCTGCCGAAATGTCACCTTTACTGATGTTACAGCGGCGCAGATATTAAAAAGGCTGTGCCCCTCAAAGACTCCCATCTGAGCCCGCCCTTCTCCCACTGTGTCCGCGAGACGCTGCTGTTTGTCAGCGGGCCATTCCAGCAGGACAGATCTCACATTTGCAACCTTATCTGCACAAGACAGTGGCAACCGCTTCTTCCAGAAGTGCATTGAACATTTCCAATCACAGGAGTGTATCACTTTCTCCTTTTCTCCAGTGGAAATCAAAAGTATTCAAAAATATTTGAAAAAAATTATAATACATAAAATAAGACGTAATTGGCATTGCCTAGCATGCGATGAGATACAACCGGCAAAATGTTTACTCCGAGCTCAAAAAAAAAACCTCACTGACAACAACAAGTAAGTGATCGTTTCGTGAAAACGTGTTTCATTCCAGCTCCAATAAGTTTATAAGGAAATTTGTTTGGGGCCGTTTCAGACATAAGCTCAGATAAAGCAGTATGGATAAATATAAAAACGCAAGGATTGGGCGGGAGAAATCCGGTTAATTTCAGACTTGGAGGCATATGGTGCACCTGCACCATATGCCGAGGAGATCCTGGCAAACAACATTCATCTATAAAGGTTTATGCCGGTAAAAATAGGGTAGGCCGACTCCTACACGCCTTTTACTTTCCTAATACTCTGAGGAGGAAAACTGTTCCACAATCACTTTCTGATATCAAGTTCTAAAAAAAACATGCATTTTTCAGGGAACCATTCGGCTACAATAACTGAAGGAAACTTAATGGATTTTCTTTGAAGGACAAATTCAATATCCCTGTTGTATTCCGTGGTACAAACACATTGCACATAATAACGGACACTTGAACATATGCTAACCCTAGAGGAAACAACCCTAACTGGGATGTTTCTTCTAGGGTTAGCATATGCTTAAGTGTCTGTTATGAAAAGGCTGAAGACTAACATGTTAGTCTTCGTGTTAGGGGCTGTCGTATAATGTGGGCCTGTGAACCTATTTGAGACTGTAACTGTGTTTAAGGGCTACACAAGTAGTAATTTGTCTTGACTTGACATGTGATATGTATGCTGCCCTGATAGGTGATGTTGTAATGCTGGAAAGAAACATTCAGAGCTGGGTCTTTCATCTCTTTAATTTTCACCAACACTATAACACAATGAAAAATGGCCTGTCGAATATCCCATTTCCATTGTGCTTCCTCTTATGGAATAGGAATAGTTATGCTGCTCATCTCCTTACCTCCATTCTTCCAGACTGAAATCATTCAGCTAACCAAGCCTCCCCCTGACACACACACACACACACACACACACACACACACACACACACACACATAATCAAGTGTGAATGGACATGTAAACTTAGCCAAGTATTAACAGAACGTGGCCTTTCTTCTGCGTGGCGGTGCACGCTGATGTGTGCACGGCGGCTGGCGTGACGGAGGTGGAAAGGCAGAGTGGGTGGGAGGAGGGGGAGAAGAGCATCCAAAACACAAGACAGGCTGGAACGCACCAGGCGTCCCACCAGGCTGTGGCTGATGGGCAGAGAGAGGAGCATTAACAGCCCCCATATGTGTGCATAGTGTGGGGGTCTCTCCTCCAGAGTAAATTACATTACCCAACAACCACAGCAAAATGGGGGCCATCCAGGAGACGTGCGTAACGTGGCTTGAGACAGCTACCGTGTGAACAACGGAGGCTTGTTGTGTGTGTGGGAGCCGCGGTCCGATCTGTCATGCCAGTGTCTATTTTTTCTTTCTTCTTGAAGAAGAGAAAGGTGGTGGGGGTGAGGTGGGGGTGAGATGGGTGGGGGGGGGGGTGGGGGGGCAGCTGTTTGGTTCACCTGTCCTGTCCTGTACACGGCTCTCCATCAAATCCCACCGTCCTCCCTATACTGTCCCGGCTGGCCCCTGCACCTACAGCCTCCTCTGTTATCTCACATGTAGCACTGCTATCCAATCTGACAACACGTACGAGCGCTCCTTCCCCGCTGTTCTGCAGACTTGTAGAATGACATGGTTTTTAGATCGGGGGGCGGGGGGGGTGGGGGCGGGGTGAGGGGCCGGGTGCTGAGAACATCGGTTAAAAAGGAAGAACACCATAAAGGTTGTGATGTAATGCAGCATATGTTACGTGTAATAAACCGATGAAAACTAAATCTTTGCAAACTCTTGCACCAGGTGTTACGCAGAATGGAGCATGTGGCGCGCAAACACTTTTCAAAACACTTACATCGGACCGTCGTGTGCTTGTGAATTTCTTGGTCAAAACCAAGATACGTATTGTCAGAAACTTGAGACACTTGGCCCTGAGTGTACTCAAAAACTGTCTTTGGATACTTACACTGTGTAAGTTGGTCGTAGAATTAAATTAAACAGTTTTCTCATTTACTCCCTTGTTTGAGGGTGGTGGTGGTGGGGGGGAAGTTAGTGTGTTGCTGGCTGCTTAAGCCTTGGATTATCTGTCTGCGTCTCTCCCTGCCTCTTTAGCGTCGTACATGTATTCACCCACCAAGAGTCTATCGCACATCCACAGAGCTCCCACAAGAGAGAGTGGACCTTGGGGAAGGCCAATTGATAGTGTTGGTGGTGGTGGTGGAGTGGGTTGGGGGGGGGGGGGCAGGGAGAACAAAGTATGGCTCATGGGCTGCGGTGGAGCCCATGGGCATGGCCCTTCTTGCTCCCTGGCATCTGTGTCGTTAGGCAACACATCACTAATCCTCCTTGTGTCTTTATTACCCCTATCTGTGGAGGAGAGAGAGGCAGAGGGGACTGGGCCCGGGCGGTAACATCGCTGCAGGGCTAAGTATCATCAACATACCCCTGCATTTTTTAGCGATAGGCCACATTGCATTAGGCCATCTAATGATGACCAAATAGATACGTAGAGCGACGGAGAGAAATGCCCCTATCCTCCTTCACACGCACACACACACACACACCCACATATACACTTACATGAATAAAAACACACACCCGCACACACACACACACACACACACACACACACACACACACACACACACGCACACACGCACACACGCACACACCCAGAGACATACCACATAAACACACGTATACACACGTGTGCACAGACATACACAAACACATGCATACACACACACACACACACAGACACACACAGACGCATACAGAAACACATACACAAGCACACTGAGAGCAGAGTAGACACATCCTTTTTTGATTGGAGGCCAATTGGTGTAAATAGTAAATGGCTTTAAGGCATTTCTGGTTGATGATATTACATGTTCACAACAATCTAAACAACACATTAACATGCTGCCTTAATTTGTAGTACCGTCTCTGTGACAATTTGTTATGCATACGATTTATAGGAATCCTGTTCTGGGTAATTTTAGAGCATTTAGCACCCGCCTGTTAATAAATGTTGAAGGGTATTCAGTTTTCATTCGGATTTATCAATAAAATGGAGAATGACTATTGATTATGGATAAAATCATCTTGATTCAGTTTACCTGCCTCTAAACTAGGGTGGAAGTCACTCAACTGGCGCCATCTTGTGTCTGTGTACGAGGGGTCATCTACCAACAAAGGTGCACAGAAATCAATGTCCCCTATTTCTTTGTGTCTTCTTGCATGCCGTCCGCCAGCTGTTACCTCGGCTCCCATCGAGATGCAATCAAGATTATATGCTTGCCATTCAAGTCAAGTGCTAAGGGGGTCACAACGTGTGAAAGAGACACATAATATTCACACAGACAGACAGGCAAACCTTCATGATATAGAGTATATACTAGGTTTCAACGTTGAAATTATTACTGAACAGAATAAAAAGAAATTGCTGAAACATTTTTGTAACCATTTTGAATAACTGAACTTGAAGAAACATGTTTTAAAACAAATCAAAATGCTTTTATATGTCCCTGTAACCACATACAGTTTTAAGGCACCACCTTAGTGGGAAACATAAAGCAGGCATCATTGCTGTATATCTCAACAGAACAGAGTCAGAGCATGTAAGCTACATCCACATTTCAAGTTTATTTCCATGTTTACACCGTTTCTTTGCAATAGTAACAGGATTACTTTGTGACAAAGTAATTTGTGGAATTCCCTCATTTTGGCCTAAGGATTTTCCCTCTCTCCCCCCTCTCGCTGCCTCTCTCTTTCTCTATCTCTCTGGCCCCCCTCTTCTCTTCTCTCGAGGAGGATTGTGCATCCTAGACACCCCAGAGGTTTTGACTCCAGAAGCCCTTCAGGTTTGTTGGAAGACCTCTGTGGAGGGCCAGATAAAAAAGAGAGAGTCTAAGACGCAGGGCGTGAGGGAGCACTCGACTCTGTCTGGGTTCCTCACCACACTGACGGGAGAGAGCAGTCCCATCGTGCAGCAGGAAAGAGACACAAACAGACAAATAAACATAGCCAGGGAGACATTATTTGTAGCCATGCCAGTGGTGGATCAAAGGTCTGACATTTAAGTGGTCTCCTTAAGCGCTGCGTGGTTGAGACATAACCTTGGTGGGTATCCAGGATTGTGAATCATGTGGGCTGCTCTCTCTTACAATATTTTGAAAGTTCTCCCAATAGTCTTTCGCAACTACCTGCAAACAGCTGTCAGGGACTTCCAGCCCAATGTTGAAGGCTAAAAGATATACCAGTCATTAGATTGTTAATTAGATTGTTTTTCTGAGTTCATCGTTTTTATTTTGTCACCCTTCTCTTATCCTTACTACATGTAACTCCTGTTGATGGTGCTCTTCACAATTATAAAAATGGAAAAAGAACCAGGGGGGAAAAAACCTCTGAGTGAATTAATGTATGGAAATGAGCTTGCCTGCCACCGTGGGTCTGGTTGTGTTGATCCTCAGCTGTATATGTTGGGAATCACTGCTGCCTCTTGGATTCACTTGCAGGCACGCAATAAACAACCTGCTGCCAGCACCCCCTACGCTTTTTGTCTAATCTGCCACTTTACTGGGCTCTCATTTGTCGCACAAATATGAAAGCAAATCTCAGCACCAGAATTCACAGATGCACATTAACTGGGACGGCTGCCTTAGCACTAAAGCCCAGACCGTTAGTTGGGAATCATAACGGAATATGATTCCCCAAGGTGCCTTAAGAGTTAGACTTAGAAGTTGGACTTAGAAGTTTCCAGAAGAAGCTTAGAAAAGCCTACTTTGTGAATTTGATGGCCCTTTTCTTGTTTGTTTGTTGCATGTCTCTTTGATTCACTTCTAGTTATTGCTTCATTGATCAAACTATTGTTCAAAAAATGTCCATCAGGAAGTCTGCGTTACATTCTTCAATAATTATATAATTTAATAACGAGCATTTATTAACAATTAAACATAGAAGGCATTCAATCTAGCGTTTAGCTTTAAAGGTGAGCCTATAATCTCCTCTTTCTTTGACAGTCATCATGTGTGGGTCAATTACCCCCTCTAGTGGAAGAATCACCACACTTGATTTATTTTGTCTGGCCGAGTGGCCTGCCTTTGTCTTAGCTTTGTTTATAATTTGTAGATAAAAACAACAACGGCATACCTTTAACGACCTCATAGAATTTTATTTGATGTATACTATATGAGTAAAAACTAAAACAAGGAACAAAAGAAAACAATTAAAGTATCTTGGATTGGGTATGTTTTCTTTGACCTTGGAATTAAATGTATCCTTACGAATTACTCTCAGATATCCTCTTGGCTTGTTTTATTAATGATTTAATTTATTAATAAATGTTTCTTAATTTAGTATTCGTTAACATGCAGGATGGATACGCAACCATTAATTATGAACCTAAATAGGGGGATAGCCAGTCTGGCAACCCTACGGCAAGTGCCGTGTTATTGAGGAAACTGCAACTGCAGTGGTTGCTTGAAGTTGCGCACCAAGATTACGACCCTTCATCAAAAACAGCTACACAACTATTATATATACCATGGCATGCAAGAAGGCATTAGTAATCCTTTCTAAAGGTGCAGAAGAGATGGAAACGGTCATTCCCGTGGACGTCCTGCGTAGAGCTGGGGTTTGTAACGTTACTGCTGCAGAAATAGCTAACTAACTAGTTTCATTTGAGTTACAGTCAAACAGTCATGTCCAACTTGTTTTAAACTCGGAGAGCAATTGCTTTTTGTTACAGTCAGCCATACCAATATGACAGGAGTCATTTTCTAATTCACAATTGTCAGCATGAGTTTACGTTTTCTGGCAACTGTTAGCAAGGACAAAATGCGTTTGTAGACGAGTAACACATGTTTTCGAAATGTGCAACGCAACAAAGCTCTTATATGAATGAACATAATTGATAAGAACACGATTAGAGTCTGGGGCACTAATACAAATGACATCCGAGTAGTAAACATGTCTGCATAGGGTGTAAATGCTAAAGTTCAATTTCTAGCTCCATGTCGTGTCGCTTCAAAACAGTGGCGTCTTTTCAAATTAAAAGTTACTCGTCGTAACCAAGTGTACACTATATACATATATTATAGGTACCAGAGGATAATCACATAATCATGATTTTGTGATGTTTTTTAACTTTTATTTTAGATTTCTGTGACACTGGCAGGATTAACGGGCAAAGAGCCAGTCCAGTGCAGTAGAAATGTGGTCATCTGTCCGGATACCAGCTTGGAAGAGGCCAGCAAACAGGTTAAACCCCTCAACACTATCACAGTGATAACAGTATCCTAAAGCATTGTTTAGAAATGCTTAATATTATATTTATGATTGTTTATGAACATAAAATTCAGTGCTGAACATGAACAGCTGAGCAAGTATGTTTCCTAAATATGTTATTGATTGTATTTCAGGGTCCCTATGACGTTGTGCTTCTTCCAGGAGGGATGCCAGGGGCCCAGAATTTGGCAGAGGTAAATATTTATAATAATTTTTGATTTTATATTCTTAACAATTTCCACAGGATTTTAATAATGCATGTATTATCCTGCTTTTTTTCTTACAAGTTTTTCTTAATTTGCTTTGGAATATATAATTATCAATCTGGTGAAGGATTGCAAGGTTATGAGGTTATATTTCTGTTCTTCTCTCTTGTAGTCTGCTGCCGTGAAAGAGGTACTGAAGGATCAGGATTCTAGGAAAGGCCTGATTGCAGCCATATGTGCAGGTACAGTGATGGGAAACAATGTTTCTATGGGACTTCCAGTACCCCAATCTCTGCCCTGTATGAACACATGTCAAGTATTGTTTTTAACTTAACTCTCCACTGTCGTATCAAATGTTTGAAATTACTAAATTACACATGATTGTGTCATCATGAAACATATTGATACTTTGTTGATATGTTGTAATTCAAACGTTGTATTCCACTTAGTATGTTATACACATTTTTATCCATGGTTGTGTTGAAGGGAGTGTCTGGAGTACTGTGCTCATAAAAAACATGGACAGAACTGACGAAGCGCCACAAGAAATGCATGTTATTTATACAATTTTTACAGTGTATCACCAAATTGGAAACTAACATTGGAAAGCGTTGCCCAGTAATTGCCTATTGCAAGGTATTTCCATAACTGTCCTGAGGCTGTTCAATTATGGATTTTAAGTGAATAGGTCAATATCACAGTATAGAAGTTCACAATTGAATATATTTATTATGAAACACCATACTTGAATTCATCTTATTTTTCTCTCGGACTAATGCATTGTACAGCGTTTGAACTTCTTTTGAATAATGCTACACTGCTTAATCTGTGTCCACATTTTGGATAAAGACCATTAATATCTGCCAGTATCAAACAAGGAATATATATTTGACAGCTGGTACTTAAAGGACAGATGAAGGGCATTTCAATTGGGCCAGAGGGCCCATGTGGCAGAGTGACATGGAGAGTGTCCTAGAAAATTATGCCAATCCTCATAGGGATGTACAGTATAATGAACTTGGCTGACAAGGGCACAAGAGGCAACACTTATTACTCTGCCTTGATGTGGAAACAAGTATATTTCCAATGTTAAGGCAGGGTAGGACAAATTTACAAGGAGACTGTTTAAAAGTAGCATAATAACTATGATTTATTTGTTTCATGCTCCCCAAATATCTAGGGTTTTACTGTGTTTCCAGGTTTCACTTTCATTGTTCCAGTCTGCATTATCTCTATTTTAGCTTGGCTCTGACTGCTGCTATGCCAGGGGAAAAGTGCAATCTTTAGACTGCATGGAAATGCAGCCAAGGAGTGTAATCAATACCTTTCTATTTGCAGTATTCTGATGAACTCAGTGCATTGCAAGGGCATTGCCTAAGTTAACAGAGTGGTTTGCATTGTCACTGGCCTCGGCTATGTTCTCTTGCTGCTTTTGAACGTGGTATTTCAACCCCAGGGAGAGATAGCAATATGAATATACATGTGTTGCAACACCACCATTTAAAAAATGACTGTGACTATTGGTTATTTTAAAAATGTTTTTTAATGAATGAATACAGTTGCGTAGATGTTTTAATTTGTAATCTTTCCATTCTCTAGGTCCCACTGCTCTTTTGGCCCATGGAATAGGCTTTGGCCGAACCGTCACCACACACCCTGCCATGAAAGACAAGATGATGGCTGGAGGTATAATGTTAAACATATCAACCTATCTATTAATAGTTAATAACTGGAGCCTGCAGACACGGCTGGGGGTGCAATTCTCTATGTATTGCAGCAGATGGTGCTGTAACAGCTGTTTCATGCCTGTGAAGCATATCTATACACTGCAGAAGGAAGCATATGTAATGCCCCAATGTGTCCAGCTGATGTTGGATTTAAAAGGACGTATTTGTCCCATTAGCAAAAGCAGAGGATGTCGTTGCTTCCCTTTTTGTGTTGTTGCTGATCTTCTGTTCTTGATTTATAAGGAGTTCTTCATCTGAATTAACTAGTATTGGCACAACAAAAAAATAACACATAGGCTTTATTTCAAGGCCAGGGGTCTGTGCCAGAAACCAGGTTCGGGCCAGAAACCAGGTTCAGGAAATTCTTAACTCAATCAATCACCCACTGAAGATATGATCCAGATTATGATCCATAGATTTAAACCATTATTCAGACAAAGAGCAGCACAACATATTTCTCTATGCATGATGACCATGCACTTATTTCCTATTTTCGAGTAATACAGAAGCGATATCATGTTGCACAATGACCACAGATTGAGTTAATGTGGTCAAGGTTAGCAAGTTTTACAAACACATGCAATAAATATGCAATAGACAACATTAATAAAGTAAATCACAAATTGGGATGCCTCTTAGCAATACTTGTGAAGGCGTTTTACTATTAATATTAGTACAGACCTTTTTTATTTCAATACATTTCTGTTTTTGTACAAAAAGCCACATTTTATGTTTTGTTTGCAACTCCAAATCCAAAAATGTAGTCCTTTTTATAACAGTAGTATATTCCTATATTCCAATATATATATATAGAAGTAATTGCTTCAGGTATGTATAGGGTTAACTGAAATGTAACTTGCTTAGGTGATGTCCAGAGCACATGTTGTCGTGAAATGGATTCACTTTTTGTATCTGGAGCTAAATATGCAGGATACCTGGGAAATCTGGGAGTTGAGTTCACATACATAATAACTTGGAAGTATCCCAATACATAATCGTTAATGATTTATATATGAATAATTGCATATAGATTCTGATAAAGCCAATACTGATAGTGAGGATAGTGAGGTGAGGCTGGGATTTTAATGGCATGTACCAGAATTGGGTCAGCCAATTCTGACCCATTTATTTTATATTCTAGGCTTTCAAACTGCATTTTGGGGTCAAACTCTTAACACTTTTGTCTTCTCCTCCTCCTGTCCATAGACCACTACAAGTATTCAGAAGCACGTGTCCAGAAGGATGGCCATTTCATCACCAGCCGTGGTCCGGGAACCAGTTTTGAGTTTGCATTAGCCATTGTGGAGGAGCTAATGGGGGCTGAGGTTGTAGCTCAAGTCAAAGCACCACTTCTGTTGAAAGACTGATTATATCGCTTATCTTGGTAGCCAGTAACCTTCAAGCAGCAGTGTCAACTAATGTGATTGACTAAAGTGACATCATTGCCTGGGAAATTATATAACGGATTTGATTACTTATTTTGGTTACTATCCTCATAGTTCATTCTTAAAAGACAATGCACTTTAGCTCTTAGTTGTTCCTATCTAAGATATACATGCCATTAAACAATTCGGAGCTTTGAGCCTGGTTGTATTCCTTTGTATGAAATTAATATTAAACGGCACTTTCAACATGGATGCAATGGTAAGACTATTTCTATGTAAAATGTTAGGCACCTAAAAATAAACTACGTACTGCTGCTACTCTCCTCTCAACTCTCCACTGTTGGCAGAAAGCGGGAAACACAATACAAATTAAATGGCACTTCATTTGTCCAATAACTGAGATTGAATTTGAGTGCCATTAAACATTTATGGCCAATAACAGCGCGTCTGCAGCAAAAAGGGCCGGGCTATGTTTCAGCGCGTGCTGGGTCTGTCAAGCATCTTACGTTTGATGTGCAGACTTCTCCAGCTCCGACCGTAAGATTTCATCAAAGGTAAGCGTCTATGAATCGTTTGGGCTCAGTAGTTTATCAGCAGAGACGTAGCGAACTACCAAGTTAGCGCGGGATCCTTTTGTCATTTCCTAGGTCTATCGCAACCAAGCTTGCTACATGAATATGACTACTCGTCTGTCACGACATGTTTTAGTCCAGTTATTTCACGCTGCCGTGGCTCGTTTACATGAATACACATGATGCCCTCATGGCTACAGTGGATGTGTGCATGATAGCATACGCTTAGCTTGTCTAGCGGCGAGTTGTGAGTTGATTGCTGTGATTATTCATTTGCGTCTCTCCAAAGCTAGCTACAATAACAACGATCGGTCTCGTTACAATGTATGAATGAATTAATTCAAAGGGGAAAATCGATATGTTACTGAGTGATGTAACTGCAAGGCAGTTATTACATGTTATACATCTCGCCGGTTATGTGTAGCTCATACTCTAACCCTATACCGATTAATCTGAAGCTGCACATCTCGATCAGCAGCTGTCCGTGTTCTTGATTCAGACTAACAACGTGCACCAATAAAACAACACCAGAACAACACACCATAGGAAACGATATTGTAACTGGACTTCAAGCCCACCTGTCTGGGTAACTCGGGATGTTGCTATTTGGAGGTTGATATGCACATAAATTCTTGTCATATCACAAGATATGATCGACTATTGAATGAACCCACTAAGGTTATGCCTTTTACTTGAAACGGGGATGACAAATCGCAGGATTTTGTGCTGAAGCTGACTTGTAATTTCGCCATAGAAACAGGCCTGTGCAGTATGACTGTTCACTTACCAATACGATACAACAGGCAGCAAAAGAAAGACGCGTTCACTGAACGCTCATTTGACAATTAACCCAACTTGAAATTGTCGCAGTTGCTTTAGTTTAAGTTGCTGAATAGGTTATTTTCGATTAGATGTAAATTTGGATTCTTCAAATCCGATCACATTGATATTTTGAATATCTCTCATTCTCAGCTAAGCAAGAACCACAGAAGACAGTAGCCATGAATACAAAAAGACAATTAAGTCTGATTTATTTGGTTTTATTCACCGTGACACAAACGCAGGTCTAGCTAACCCCTGAAGGCTGGACACAGACACAGGATGCGTCAGAGTGGGTCTTTTCCGTTATGAGCTTATGGTCATGTTTCTTACATTGATGATCGGGCTAGTGGTTGGCTTTGACTACTTGTACCTGGTGATTTATACTGAACTATACCAGTTTTAACATAATTCAAGGCTACCTATGTCTCAAATCTATAATGCGTTCAAACATAAATAATTGTACACGTTCCCAGCAACTGTCTGAGCAGCATTTTATCTGCATCACATATTGCATCTGTCTAATGAGTGCCCCATCCACTGGGATATTCCTGGAATGTTAACATTTTGTGTTCTCACACATAATATGTGAGAATGATTCTGCTTGAGTGACTGTACATTATAGGGCTTGAGGCTTGCCTAACTATTTCTGGATGAGTGGGTGGTGGAGGGAGGGGTAGGGTGAGAGTAAAGTCCTCTCTACTGAGTCACTGGTTTGGCTAATGATGCAATTAGATGGATGCACGTTGCATCTCCACTATTAGTGCTGCAGGAAAAAAACTTGCCTGAGTAACCTATGGATGATGACTAATTGGACCCAATGATGATTAAATAATTACAAGTACACACAACGTTATTGGTGAAATGTATGTAAAAAAACATACATTGAGATAATATTTAGAGATTCAACATTAAGTGCATCAAACACCATACTGGAAAATATTCTTTATAGTAACATATATAGTTTTAAAAAGTGTTCAGATTGCTTGCCACATGGAGGCACCTTTATTCCACTGAGCCCAATAAACTGGGCTTAGTATATGCTGTTAGTTAAAGTTATGGAATGGATCAGCCTTTGGATAAAGGCTAAGTTCAGCACTTTCAATCAGTACTGGCAATTGAAAAGTGGCACTCTTGCATCCCTATGAACATGACAATACTCTGGATTAGCACTGTGTTGACGTGAACGTATCTCTGGAGAAATGACCAGATAACCTGGATAATTAAGTGGTGAATTTGATTGCTTCAGGCAATGGCATGTGCATCTGGAGAATAATTTCTGGTGTTCCCGTCAGAGGGTAGTACTAGGTAATTGCAGAAATCCATTAGTCTTAGAACTGGAGCGTTACCAATTGTCAGGGTAATGAGAAATGTTGAACCCTGTCATCAAGTTTTGCACTCATCTTTGTCAGTCCTAAGATGGGTGTATTGCTCTTGTAATGACAGCGTGAGTTATTCAGCAATATGTTTTTAGAAGTTTGTGTGTGGAGTCCTTTTCATTTTGTTCTCATTAAGGTGTTTTCTGCTCCAGTTCTTTCTATGATGAACAATCTCTTCTGGTACACTGATCAACACTGAGTTAATTGATGGGCTTAAATTATATCCTCAATGCAGCAGAGTGGATAGAGAGCACCTGTGGCCACTATTGTAGTTTGGTGTTCAGTATAGCCTATTTATATATTATCCAAAATGTCTTTACTTCAAAACGCTGACCCATTTCTCGGTACAATTGATGACTGTGGAGAATGTTGGGTTTTGCTGAGGAGGAAAACGATTTATCGCCAGCATCAAAACCTTGCCAGAATGTGACTTGTGGGATTTTCCCTCATAGCTGTTAATATAAATGAATACCAAAAATATATATTCTATATTGCAAAGAGCTTAATATAAAAAATGTCTATGTATCTCTTTGCCTGTGCGCTGAATGTTATTTCTACGATACAATATATAATAAATTATTATTATAGGGTAATATAATTCTGACGATCAAAAATCGGCTTGCCAACAGCCCTTGTATTTACCCACATCTTGGTTTGACTGGTTTCTATTGGAGAGCATACAGTAGCAGTGGCATACCATCAATCTCTGGTGTTTCTATTTGTGTGACTGATCAGCCACTGCTGGCTAATCTGCCAGTGAGAATTTTGCAGCTTTCTGTGTTGGACATGAAGTTATAGACAAATTCCTCTGAGCTTTTAATTTGTTTGCTTAATACCTGTCACTTTCTCTTTGCAAGTGATAATCCTGGCAGATAATCCTGCAGCGATGTCGAAGCAATAGCAGGCCTAATGGCCCTCTGAAGGAATTCAAAAGACTGTAGGATTACAACTTCTGGCCTGCTCGACTGCAAGACACTCAAAGACCAGATCTAGACAGCATATGACCATACAGAACACTATATCAGTGGCGGTATAATTTCATGAATGGAAGTCTAAACATTCACAGTTTTGATGTACTTTATGACGAGTATATCAAGCATTTTCTTACAGTATTAAACAGTTCCATTTCCATATACTGGGTTTCACTCTATGAACATAATTTATTCTTCTAGACAGATAATGGAATTGCCTCTTAGTTCCATTAATACAGTCGGACACCGACACTAATGGATGCCGCGTTATGCCTTTTAACCTGTCTAGCTGTACGAGTGGAGGGCAAACACTCTGGCACCTGGCAGGAATGCAGAAACATGGTGCCTTTCCTTCATGCATTTGTCTGTTGAGGCTCTAAGCGGTTAACAACATCATCATCATGCTAAGGATGCTTCAGGCATCACGTTGCACGCATGCAGCAGACACCTATGATAGCACATTGAGGCATTTTGCATTGTGTGTGCACTTTGCATTCGGCAACAATTGCATTGCGGATGACTTCCCTCGCAAGTGTCGGCCATCTATATAAACAGTGCTGATAATTTGCCTGTGGTGCTATGATAACATAGTCCAATTAATTTAAACAATGTGCCACAATGTGGCTTTAGGCAGTGATACTCTTGCACAGCTGCATGAACAGCACGTGTATCGTTCATTTCAAGTTGTTTGGAAGAGGTCGTTCAGTTTTTCTTTTGCCATGTGGATTTGGGATCCGATCTGCAATCTGCATATGTGGTTCCTAGACCGCCTAGCAACCATCTAGCGGTCTAGAATAAGTGGAATTCATTAACACATTCACAGAGGAAAGTGCGCTTAACCAGTGAAACAGTTACCAATAAAAACAAAACAATTATTTTAAGATAAGTGTACAAATGTTTTTCCTTCCTTCCTGAGTTAATATGTTGGTAAACAACCGGACCCAAACAATACTGTGACTTATCCAACATACGGGTTTGGTATAATTGGCTAATACTGGAATCATTGGCAAATTGAAACCTCGGTACTGAGCCAGCGTTCTCAGTCAGCCTCACATCATATCTTTCTGCCAAAATCAGTTTATTTTGAATGGAAAAAATTGAAAGGTTATATCTAACTTCTTGTTAATCATTTATTTCCAAATACAACATCTCCACAGTGAAAAAGCATTGCCTATTTGCAGTAAAGCCATTGCATTACACTGTTAACCTTTTTGATGCACTGTGGAGCTTTCGTATTTGACCTCTTTGCATAGAGAAAAGGCCTTTCTTGCACGTTGACAGCAAATGACTCCATCCTGCTCTGGCGTGTCTTTACAGTGAGTGCTTAGCATGCTGCACCCCACCCCCCCTCCCCCCCCCCCCCCCCTTCAGCTTGTGTTACCCGAAGTTGATGCGGTTCACGGTATGGAAACCAGTCAACCGTCAGCAAACAGCATTGTAAAGTGTGTAGTCATGATTGAGTCATAGTTTAATTGTGGACATTTAAATAAAAGCATGCTTATTCTTTGCTCCTTACATCTTTCTTACATTTTTTTTAGCTTACTCCTTCTGTTCCCCCCAATGCTTGCTCACTCGAGTGCTGACAGGGCAAAGGGGATGGTTTGTGTGTGCGATGGGGAGAGAGAGGAATGGTGTGTGTGTGTGTGTGTGTGTGTGTGTGTGTGTGTGTGTGTGTGTGTGTGTGTGTGTGTGTGTGTGTGTGTGTGTGTGTGTGTGTGTGTGTGTGTGTGTGTGTGTGTGTGTGTGTGTGTGGCAACGAGAGGGAGGGGCACTTCCTTTAATGCATCTGCTCCCCATAGCGACTCTATCGGGCTCACACGTTCATTCTCTCTCTCCCTCACTGTACCTCTTTCATTCTTTCTTCCGTCCTCCCTGCTCCCTATCCCCCCCCCTCTTCTCTCTCTCTCTTTCGTCTTTCTTGTTTCTTATTTGTCTCTGCCTATCCATCTGTCTGTCTTATCTGTCCTTCCGTCTGCCCGTATCGTTCTTACATGCCTCACATCAGACACACATGCTCATCTCACACGGGCATGCCGTTGTAGAGACACCCCGATTTCAGAGAAAGGAGAAGTCATTTCCTAGTCCTGTATCATTCTCCCGCACTCTCTTCTCGTCTCTCTCTCGCTCTCTCTCCCTGCTCCCCTGTTCCGTTCTCCTTTTGGAATTTTTGCTCCTCTCCTGTCACAGCCACCCTCCGCTCGAGCCCGCCACCGGGGTGCCTGCGTCAGGATAGACGGTAGACTAAGGTGGGTGTTTGAAAGGTCTTAATGGCATAGTGGCTTCCTGTCTTTTAGCATCTGCCTCTTTTTCTCACGCTCTCCTAACCGCCTCTGCTGATGATGGTAGAAATGTTATGTGGGCATATGTTTGCGTTGTAGGTAAGCAGATGTCATGCTATCTCTGTATGAGTGTTGAGCACTGTAAACAGCGGGCTAGAGGATGTACACTGGGCTATCTCCTTTCCCGATCTCTCTCTCTCTATCTCTCCCCCTTTGCTCTCTCACACTGTCAATATGCTCGATGCTTCTACTGCTGCATTGAGAACCATCTTTGCATACCTTATTATACTGGAATGTGTGATGCACTCGGCCCCTGCATCTCTCTCTTCCGATCTGTCATTGACAGTCTTCCCTCTTGGTCCTGGTCTCTTTCCCTCTTTGTGTCTGCAAATATGTCATGTTTTATGCATGGTCTGTCCTCTTAAATTGCTCACAGGGACTAGTAGGCAGGCCGTCGGGGTTTATACAGACGCACCTTAAAATAGCTTGGTTGGAAGTAGGCAAGAGGCACACACACACACACACACACACACACACACACACACACACACACACACACACACACACACACACACACACACACACACACACACACACACACACACACACACACACACACGCACGCAGCTCTGTGCAGTTCACCTGGCCTACCAATGTTGCAGCAGTACTCATCTGTTGCAGTGGCAGACTGGTGAGGTGCAGAGAGGTGATGATGCAGCGAGCCGCAGTGTTGTGATGTATGTGGCTGAAAGGTTGTGGCAGGTAGCTGTGCCTGGGCGACACTGTTAAAAAGGTGTGAGTGCGGGTCTTGATTTGCTTGCCTGCCCAGTGGCTCTGGTCCAAAACTGAGGAGAGGGAACAGGAGAGCCCGGCTGCAGGGGTTAGGTTTGGTGCAGTATTGTAAGCTGTTGATTTTTCTAGCACAAGCAGCAGCAGCAAGGAGAATTGGGGATTTCAGTGCCAGTAAGTCTTCATTAGGGTTGTTCTGCCAACAGCCTTGGCCCTCTATTTAGGTTATTGTATGTAATTTTGAAGGAAGGTCCTCGTACTTAATTTTCCCCCGATAACCTTGGCCTAAAATTCAAATGCACATATTATGTCATCTCGCAATCCTCCGTATATAACGCATATAGAAGGCCACTCCCCTGCGTGTGTGTTGTGGACAACAGAAACGCATTAAATTGCTAAATGTTCATCCTTTCATGAAGGAATTCAAGTACCGCATACATCTGGTATCTATATTTATAAACTTTGGCAACTGAAATGAGCACCATTAATGATTCTGGTCCATATCATGTATATATGGTATTGGGAAATCTTCACTAATCACTAAAATAAAGACTTGATTTACTGATGCTGAAGAAACATGCACTGTATGTTCTGTTGAGCCAATACACCACCTACTCTGCTATTGTCACACTAGGTAGCAACAAGCATAACCCTTACTTTTTAAACTTTTCAGCTTTACCATCACATTTCAGGCACACTACCATGACATGCATCTCTCGCTATAAGGGATAAACATTCCTCTGATGGATAAGCTTAGATACCACCGTGGCTGCAGAGAGGACTGAGGAGGCTAAGCACATGCTATCGTAGGAAAACAACAGTTTCAGGGCTGTTTCTCAGGATGTCTGCATTGCAGGACAATTTCAACACATCATGTAAGGCTGGGACTAATTGCAGTTCTTTGATATAACTGAATGATTATCCAAAATATCTTGACTGAGTTAATCAGTATTATATATTTATTTAGATAACAAAGTCAATATTGAGCAGGAATCAATTGTTAAGGAGGCCAACAGGTAGAATTAAGACATAGGAGTTCAAGGACAAAGGCCCATTAGTGTTTTTATACGAATTCAATACATCTGAAGTAAATTATAGATTTAGGTAATCTATAATTTACTTAAGACTATTTTTTAAATCATGTTGTTAAAAAATAGATGATCCCTGCTATTCTTCTGTGTGATTAGGATAAATAATTAAGAATCAAACAAATGGCAACGATCAGCAAGCAGACAGGAATACAAATATAACTACAAATATAAGTATATAAAATGCATAATCCTATTTTGCATACAACCCTAGCCTGTCAATATTGCTATAATGCTATAAAAATGACAGCCCACACGGAGTAATCATGAAATTAATATTCAAAGGACATATTGGCGGAGGCCCACACCACTAACAGCTTTTAGAGACAAACAGATGGCTTTTTGGGACAGTGCCATTCATGAACAGGCACTACAGTACCTGGTCGTTGCTATTGGTCGGATGAAGCGAGGGTGCACCATGCCTGACACAGGGCTGCCTATTAATGACTTTATTTATGAGGGAATTGCATAACAAATAAACAGCACTTACAACAGCTCCATCAAGTGTTGTTTGATGTTGGTTTTGTAATGTTAAACTAAAATCTGTTTGTATGTTGACGACATACATACTGCAAAGGCATCGTGAGCAAATACCTTTTCATATTCAACACAGACATATATATATATATATATATATATATATATATATATACATATATATATATATATATAACCTTGGTGGTTGAATATATGTTGGTTAAGATTGGTATGGTTTACTGTACGTCAGCACCATTTTCCTAAGCTGTGTTTGCTGTTTGTCCTTTAGGTGCTCTCATTGCTGTGCAAGCTGGTGTGGTTGTTATGTTAACGTGATAAGTGTGTGTTAATGAAGTCCCTGTCATGTCAATTGAATGTTTCCACAGGCCTGTAACGATCCATCACATGATACCATGTGGCCTTTACCAGATTTCGGGCCCTCTCATTATTCCATCCAACTAGGTTCACTTTATGCTGTATGTTTACTAGGTTTAGGTCCATTAATTAACAACATGCCAGCATTGTGAATTTGCCTCCAGCTTTTTTCTCAAAGCCAGCAGCCTTTTGGGTTTCATTGGGCATTACTGAATCACTGTGGGCGTTGTTATTGTTAATTAGCTTTTTCCTTCAAAAGTCTTTTCAACGTAGCTAGAGAGAAAAGGTGTCTTACTGACTTCAAGCAATGTATTCCTGTATCATGATACTGAAATACGTGCCCGAAACGGCATTGTGTGTACATGCACTTATTTTAATATAATCCACTATGTATCTAGGATGAATAAGAATTACAGGTGTTATCTTCATTCACACCAGGTCAAACTAGGAAGTAGCTTGTTATGATTAATGTTGCTTTCCTGTTTTTGAAGAACTTCTGTTTCAAGCCTCTAATTATTATCCTTCTGACAAAACTACCAGCAGTATTAAGGCAACATCTTTATTTCATGGCAATAGGATACAACTCTCACTCAATAAGGTTGTCATTAGTGGTGGGGGAAAAAATAGATTGGCGCAAATACAGTGGCGCAAAGTATTGCAATATAAAATGATTATTATTATTCATTTTTTTGGTTTGTTTTTGTTTACTCTGATAGCATGTAGCATGTTGACCAACTCCTTTTTCTGAACAGAAATGCGATTATTCCCAAATTACTTTAACATTTTGGTTGATGACCTTGCAGCCAACAGGACTGGACTCTAGCAGTACACATTTTGGTATATTTTTCTCAATTTGATTGAAGCTCAAAGTTACTCATATTTATATGATTATTCCCAGGTTTATGTTACTATATTATGTCTGCTTTATGTTACTCTGTTCGATTTAAATATTTTTAAGTTTTGTGCTGGGAGCTCAGCATTCATGTGAGAGGTCTCCTATTCAGAGAATAATTACTAGGGTCCTGTGTCCTGAAGTTTTTACACTAACCTCCTAACTTTTTGCACTTCAGTTAATGTGTAGAAGATAATGTTAATGATAATGGATGAAAATGATGAGTGTATGCAGGGGCTAGAGCAAGGGCTCGTATGCAGCCCTGACACAGTCCATGTGAAATATAACCTTACCTTTAACTTTTTATTATATCTATTTATTGTGTGTGTGTGTGTGTGTGTGTAATATTTTGAAGACAATGCAAATAATCTGTTTACCCGACTGGATTAATTAAGGTTATGTACAACAAACAACGTTTATTAATATAATGATCTATAATGATCTAAGGTTATGGATATGATTTGGATTTGGATTGTGATATTAACGATAGTTAATAGTAATGTTAAAGGGAACATGATGCTGTGATTGACCCCTTTTTCCTGCTGACTACTATTTGGGAACAATTACCAATCTTACTGCTATGTTCACGTGCACCTAGTTTAAGATAGCTATCCAGGAACAATTCCCGGATATCGCAATACAATGTTGGTTCACTTTCGGTTTGTGCTTGGTGACAAAGCAGTTGAATGAATGCGGTTTGCATGCCGTTCTAGTAGTTCATCCGAGTGTAAAAAGGTCAGATGCCTGTGACGGTGTCACTGCCTACTCATTTACCCACACTCATCTCATGGCCGATCGGAGCCATGTTGGACATGGCACTTCACCAGACTACTGCTCAAACAAGGCTACTGCCTGCCTCTATAGGTTAGCCTCAAATAGACCCAGCCAAGTGGTTTAAAAGTCTTACGCAGAGGCTGTCAGTTGTATATTGTCTCAAACTCCCATCTGTCCCATCTCTCTCCCAACTGTGAGAATGAGTAAGTGGGGAATCCTTCATAGTCCAATTCTACTTCATTCAGCCTTCCCCTTTATGAACCTTCCTGGGGTAAGAGCAATGAGACCACGTTTTTGTCAATAGGTTCAGTGTCTCCCTGTAAGTACCGGGCAACGGTCAGTGCACTGGTGTAAATTCTCAGGTGCCAGCGTATTATCTCCACAAAACTCAACGCAAACTAACCTTTTCATACTTAGCAAAAGCGTTTGACATGATTTAGCCTTTTAAAGGTTGTGAACTTTGGGTTATGGTAGACTAGACCCAAGTTAGTCTGTCCATATTTTGGAAGACTTCAGTGGTTAACAGTTAGGCTAGCCTAACTGTTGGGATATGGGATATGGGGGGTGGGCGGGAGGGGGGGTAGGTGGGCGAATGGGGTGATTATGTGTCTCTGACCACTATAATTGTACTGTTGTGAATCCTCCTCATAAAGAAAATAATTTAAAAAAAACTTGATCACACAAAAAACAGTTATGCTACCCTTTTATATATCCACATATATCTGCTTGGGTGTTTTTGTGGAAGAATGTGTTTTTGCTGCAGTAACCTAAGACGATAGGGCAGGCAGACCGGTCACGTGGGGGAGCAGGGGAAGGTGACGCAGGAAGAGGAAATGCAGAGTGTTGCCGAGCAAGGGGACTGAGACCGGCTCTTAGTGGAACCAAGGAAAGATGTGTGAAGATAACTGAGACATGTAGTGGGCTACCCAGAGTGCTGCATACTTACATGTTATCTTTGCAGAGATGTGTTATAGCTAAATACTCTAATTAGGGGACGGCTTCATCAAGGTCATGTCTGTAGTCCCTGAGCAGAAGCAATCAACACGTGACAAGACGGGACAACACAAACTCAGAGGGATAAAAACCATAACATTGTTTTGCGCTCAGTGAATAGTTACGGTACAACCACTGTATTGTAATGCATAATTGTTATGAACACATAGGAAAACTGACATTTGGCTAGTTAGACTTTCCTTTATATTTTCACTAGTATGATGAAATAACATTTGGGAAACATTGCTTACTTTCTTCTAGCACACTTCATTTCAACTTGTCTATGAAAATACTATATTTCACACATCCTCGCCTTTATAAATATACCTGTTCAATCATAAAATTACAGCCACATGATTCCTTCATTCATTGTAAAATGTTTTTTTTGCATTGATGGTCTTTATTTGTTTACCTCAAAAACCAACTATTTGCACTCCTACTCCTTTATCAAAAAGCTCTACCTTCTAATAATAACAGGCTGCTAATAAGCTAATTAACAATTTATTTTGTAGTTCATTCCTTGCATGCGCTCTCTCTCTCTCTTTCTTTCTTTCTTTCTGAATCGTAGGAAAATATAAGTTGCACTACAGATTAAATCTTAATTTCTACTGGTAGGCAGATCATTTCAACGATAATGTATTTTTACATTTAATAGCCGTTGCAAGACATGGCGGCTTTGGTTCCAAAATTTGACATTTGCTTCAGTCAACAGATCAGAACTTGATTGGGGAAGTAGCAGATGACATGTATGACAATATATTTATGAGGAAAATGTTTGATGGAGAAGATGTTTTCGACACAGGAAAGGGTATTTAGGGTTGAGGGGCAGTTTGGCATTATTGACACAGGGAAACAGCAAAAACAGCAAAAACAAAGAAATTTCTTAAAAGTGGAGACAGAATACACCTTAAGACAGACGTAAACTGTCATTCTTGTCATTGTGCTGTCGGAAACAGCAAGGCACTGGGGTGAGCAGATCACTAGATTGGATGAATTGGATTGGATATGGCGTAAAAAATTGTAGTACGCTCCATTTAAAAATAAACTTTTTTTCTTTTTTATGCAAATGTTAGTTTTTATCCACTTTGCTACCACACCACAAAGAAGTGGGCATCTCCAAATTTTACATATGTAGAAATAGCCTATCCTGGAAATTTTATATCAGAAAAAAGTAAACTGCCAAAAAATGACACTGTACAATTGAGAATGAGTACCACAAAACATTCAACATAGGGTCCAGGATCACCAATCTTTCTCTGGGTAAATATTTGCACGAAGAAAATCTGCAGTTATAAAACAGAATGTATGAATGTTGGCGACACTGCAGCTTCATGAAAATCCCCTCAATTAAAGTCCCACTTCTTGCTGATTTCCAAACCTGTGCAGAATACAAACCAGCTTTAATGTAATGCAGTGACAGCCACAGAAAACTGTCCTGTTGTCCTCATAATGGCTAAAAGCTTTTCTCTGCTTTCCAAAAGATCCCGTAAACACTCTCCTCTGTTAATTACATTGGCCGTTGACCTTTGAATTCACCAGCACTGACGTAAGATACTTGTCCATGTTAACAATGGAAGTAAGATGCCAATCATAGATCAACGCCCAGGACTCTTTTTAGTATGACTAAAATGGAACCAATGTTGAACACAAATGCTATGCTTATTTGACTCAGCACTCCATGTACGTCCATGTAAACAGTGGCCAATCACACAGAGGTGTAATAATGGAGGGCCCGTACAGAAGGCAGATGACAGCGAACCTCCCCTCTTTCTCTCTTCTTACCTTTTACCGCATTACGCTTTACCTGCTTTCAACTTTGCCATGCTCCCAGCAGGTTGCTTTAACCGTACAGATGGCATGTTGTCATTCTCACCCCAAGGCATAGGGACAACCTGCACTCATTTAAGTGTGCCTGCACCAGCACAAAAATAAGATGGCCAAAACAATCTCACACTCCAACATTGATTGTCCATTACACCTACCTATGGGTGGCCACAAGGCTTAAAACACACCTTGTTACCTTACTGCTGCAAAGTGTGTTTTTTTCCCATTTATTTTAGGTGGCCATGTTAACAAATGCAATCATCAACACAACCATTCAATCATTGCACAATCTTTGAACAATTATCTGTTTTCTGTGGGTAAGATGAGGGAGGTAGTTAGAAATGTAAATTCCAGTCAATACTAGAAAATGCATTTCCTGCAGAAAATGCAGTGAGTGCTGTAGTACAGTGAGGTTGCAAATATGGTTCAATAAAGCCACATAGATTAAGACGTAAAGAAACGTTAAATGGCTTAAATCAAGTGAAGGGATTTGAACAGAGTTTAAAAGTCTAAATGGAGTAAATGTAAACATGCACACCATTTAAAAAAATGTAATGGTTGGAAACAAATAAAGAGACAGCTGAATGAAAAGCGCAAAGCATTGCTAAAAATGCAGAAATGTAAAATGAATTGAACTGAAGAATCTGAAAGGTCAAATGTATTACCCTGCACTGCTGAAAAATCTGAAAGGTCAAATGTATTGCAGTGCACTGCTGAAAAACCTGGAAGCTGAAATCGAAAACTGACTGATGCTGAATTGCATTACCTGAAGAAGCAAAGTGCTGAAATACATTGTTACAAAAGCTGGAAGCTGAACTGTAATACTGTCAAAGCTGGAAGATAGTAGTACTAGTAATGGTACTAGCTGTAGTAGTAGTAGTAGTAGCTATAGTAGCTGTAGTAGACGTAGTAGTAGTAGTAGTAGTCGCTGCCGCTGAAGTAGTATATAGTGGTACTAGCTGCACAAACGATATGCCATAAGAAAGGTATGGTATTGATTGATGTTTATAGAAAGATTTATTATAATCCCTTTCTTCTAATTCTTTTTAAAACCAGCCGAAATTGAATGTACTCCCTTAATGCTAATTTTTCCAGCCTAACATTTTTAAAAGTGGTCAAATTGGGGATGGGAAAAATCGCCCAATCTGGCAACGCTGCCTGAACGTTGTAAAAAGTAGTCAAATTGAGCGGCAAAAACTGCCCAATCTGGCAACACTGCCTGCACGTCCTCGCGCTCCTCCCTCAGCGTAAATCAATAAGACCAACTGAAAACGAGGCGGACATGGAACTTAAACTGTGAAAGTGAAACTATGAAAAAAGTATAAAGGTAATCAAAATTCAGTTTTCAGATTATTGAAGATACTGTCTTGATTTGTTAAACCTTTGAAAGAAGATTAACGATAAAAAATTGACCAAGTCACGAAGTCTGTAAGAAGTAAGTGTCTAAGTGTGAGAATGGGCGGTTCCACCGTCCTCCCATTGACTTCCATTGTAAAAAATTGTATTTTAAAAGTAGAATATCTCAAAAAGTATTACTTTTACAAACATGAAGTCATTGCCCAAATGTATGGACCTAGACCTTTGTGACAGATGTTGAATGGAATCGATGGTTCGGTGGTTTTGGCCACATTAATTGCACAAGTTTGGTCGTAGGAAGAATAACGGAAAAGGGATATCAAGATTGTGCATTCCTATGCACAATAATGAGATGGCATAGTTCAAAAGGGATATAGGGTGGCCGCCTCACCACCCTTCCACACTGCAAAGGGCATGGATAAACAACATGCTCACCCCACATGCCTTAGGACCCCTTGTGGCACTATCTCGCTCCGTGCACACACTAAGAGAGATGTGTGCAGCAATGATTGTCTTGGACACAATGCATGCACGCCAGTGCTGTGGAAGACCCATTTTCTGCTTTGGGCGTGCTCTGCCCAGAGCGTTGTCACTCACATTCTGTTAAATGTTTCACCAATATCTAACACTTAAATTGTTTGCCCTGAGATAAAAGCAGTTTGAGATGGTATTGGTTGTGCTCCCACATTAAATGCCTTAAGTACATGGAATGTTTATGTCCATAGCACATTGTTGTTTATATTATAACTCTCCCAAGATTCCTCCTCAAATTCACTAGTTTTAGGTGTGGTCTGATCCGGTAGTCTGGCTTATTCACTGTCGTGTGTCATGTTGTGCCAAGTCAATGTTATTTGTATAGCCTTTTATCACAGTCCTTCTCAAAGGGCTTTATAGGCCAAATATGTATGACACTCCACCCTAGCCCCCCAAAGGTCAAGAAGGAAACCTTAAGAATAAACACTGTGTGTGTACATGACACTCAATAAAGTCAAATTATTGGGTTAGTCCAACTATGATTGGATTATTAAGATGCATGTACCTTAGTTGAGCTAAAATCGAATCAAATTGCGTTTCTCATAGTCGAATTAAGACCCCTAGATTATTTGACATGTACGGATTGGGATTGGATTATGCGTTCTGCGCATGCTCGAGATCTTTTCCGGGGGCCGTGAGCCGGAAGTAGAAGAAGACGATAGTCGTGTCGTTGTCGCCATCGGAAAACGAGAAACAGCGATTTATTTAAAAAGCTGGCGCAGAAGATGGCGGAAGCCGGTGAATGTAGTTACCCCCTATAAGAATTGTATCCCCGGCCACGGAAGTGCGCATGGCATGCATTCAGTAAAGGTGGAACCATGGAAGCACACAGACACTACACTTCGATTTCACCCAAGGCTGAATTAAAAGTACATGTTTTTCTAAATGTGGGTCATCAACAAGGTTGTAAAGTAGTAACTTCAGGCACATCTGTCAAAATAAATGTTTTATTTCTCCCGACGTGTTTACGATCTTTATTCATTCATTGCGCCACGGCTGAACGAAACTGATATTCTCTGATATTATGAATCTTAAAGACTGCGTTGGGTTCTCAGACTCTCTGATACTTCCACAACAAGTAAAGACTTATAGTGGGGGGTTATTTCGCCCATGGGGGAGAAGGAATTGGGGTAATGCCGTATATGGACGGGCGGCGCAGGGGCTGCTCCTACGGGAGAAAGTTTTCAGTAGACAGCTGTCAATTCACTTCGGGTCCATGTCATTTCTCCGACACTCCATTGTTCCGACCTCTCACTAACCCGAAAAATTCCCATTGGTCCTACAGCCCACTAGTCCGACGTCCCTTTATTTCGAAAAAAAAAAATAAAGCATCCGCTCTGACATCCCATTGTTCCAACCGGCTTTTGGATCACCTATGCGGCAGAGCCCGCATAAGACAACAATCCCTTTCTCCTCCATGTTCGGTTCAATCTGGACTTCAGAGAGTCAAAACCAAAGTTCCTTTCCCCCAATTCCTTCTCCCCCATGGGCGAGAAGGAATCGTACCAGGGCATGACATGCTTCCAATGAATCGATTTACTCACCGCCATGTATAACCGGACAATTGCAGGTGTCCAATTGCGGAGCATAGTGGAACTATGGCTTTAATCTGATTACGCTGTGCATGTAGACGTGCTGACTGAGTGAGGAATCCGTCCTTCCAAGGTTGGTTTGGAGTAAAAAAAAACAAAAAAAAAACAGACTTGTGTTGGCCAATTCTAAAGTTCAGGTATCAGAATCGCTATCGGGAAGGAAAAAATTATATCGGAACATCTGTAATTGTCCATACGATGAGATAGTGGCTGGTGAGCAGGTAGCTGTAAGGTGGGGTGGACAGGTTTCACTTTCCAGGCACGATTAAAGCAACCCACTAAAACATAGAAGGCATTATGGTTGGACAGGGTGGACAAGTAATGCGTAGGAAAACTCTAATCAAGTAACTATCGGCAGCAGGAATAGGCTAGTGCTGGTTAACAGGTCGATTGTGCTGTAATGAGAGCTGATGGACAATCCTAGGAGCCAAATGAGATAGTAAAGAGGAAGGTTTTAAGTTTGGATTTTAATCTCAGCCGCTGTAGAATTGCCAGTTTGTGTGAATTCTTCAACTCAGTGAGCTAACTCGGGTCATTAGCAGTAAAAAGTCGTCTATTGTGTTATTGCTGGAAGTCTAATCGGATTGATGGAAGCCTTTTTTTTTTTTTTTCCCCTCAGTCTTAATTTCTTTATTAATAGCATCCAATCAGGGGTTGGTTATGGAGGACGTTGGTACAAGTGAGGGATCGTCTGACTGGGGTAAATGCAGTTGGACAGATTGGTTGGTGGTTAGTCTTTTGGGGATGTCTTGTCTACCATATGAACACCACTGAGGGAGGGAGTCAGATAGACTCAAGCCCTTCCCTCGGCTTTATCTCAGCTTTTTTACTTTTTTACTTTTATTTAATTTTTTGCACTCATGTATTTATTATAATTATAACTTTTTGGGGAATAACTAGGGGAATCCGTGTTATCTCAGTGCAAACACGTCCACTTGGCACTGTGTCTATAGAGACGAGAAACACTTATAATCTATTGAATGTGTAGTGTGATAATGCATTGTAAAAGGATGCTGATAAGGAAAAATAAGTTTAGATGGAAAATTGTTTTGACGGAGAACATCGCAACGCAAGCATCTGCTCTGTTTTCGTTACTAACGCAGCTGCAGAATGTTTTTTCTGCACTAGACTTTACATTTCTCCACATTCTGAACTGCAGTTTGCTCTGTTACTCACGTGTGTGTGTGTGTGTGTGTGTGTGTGTGTGTGTGTGTGTGTGTGTGCACTGTGCTGTGCTGTGCACTCTGAACATGCTGTTTCCTCCGCGTCCGTCTCTCTATGAGTCTGTTCAAACAGCCGACAGCCACTCGTTGCCTGGCCGCTCCGGCTGTCATTAAGGATTCTGGACCACGTCCTCCTTGCTCCCTGTTTTTCTCCTCCGTTAGCGACGGCATCAGTCAGAATGGCGCGGTAGCAACCTGTCGGTGGTTTGAAGAGGGGGGGCGGGGGGCGGGGGTGATTCACTGCATTGCTGCAGACTGCAGCCGTGGCGACCGCGGGCTGTACCGTATGACATCGGGACGCGGTGCACGAGACACTGTGCATTATTGAATAATTTGCTTAAAAGACGGCAGTGCAATTTTATAAATAGATATCTGCAGCAGCAGAGGGGCGCATATCGAACGGCTCTGGTGTGCCGCAGTGGCTGCCATCCGCCCAGACTCAGAGGAATCCCGCGCTGACTCTGCAGAAAGCTCAGTTCGGCGGGTGACTTGGAATGGCCTCACAAGGCCGCCTGTGATGTTTGTGTTTGTGGCTGTTGGTGCATCAGTGCAGTAGAGTCCGAGGAGGACGAGAGACTCCAGCTGCAAGAAGGTGGAGGACTGCAGGCAGACTAGCTGACTGTTGTGGTCCTTTAGCCTGCTGTACCTCCTCTGCTCTCAGCGGGTGGTTTCCACTAACAGGGGGGAATGCAATGTCAGGGTCACGCTCGCGTTGGAATACAATAACACACTGTACTTAATTCCTGTTACGTGGATGTCCAGTCCTTTGAACATGAGACCATTCTGAACATACTGCCGGTGCTGGGTGCATGATTCAGTTAGGGCATAACATTGGGTCTCAAAACGACTTTTTGTTTTCCGCTAGTTTCAAAGTTATACATTGGGGTTATGCACAATCAGGTTTAGTCCTTTGTATTAATTGAGATAAATGCTGATGCTATTCACTTGTCAAAGTTTAAAAGAAATACAATGACAAGATCAACACAATCTAGTCAAGCTTGATCTGATAGACTAAAACAAAAAGGAGCCACCGACACAACAAACAAAAAGCCCAATGCAGGCACCACAAACAGACTGTATATCATCTCAAACACCATGGTCTTGTTTTCTCCCTTTCTTCCGTTGTCCCTATTTCTCATGACCACCCCGATATTGTCTTCCATCTGTCCTTGTGCCTTTGGTGTGGACAGCAGAGAAGGACCCCAAACAGCCAGGCAGACTGAGGTTTCTCCTTTCTGCTGCAGTACGCCGCTTCGTGCTGTGTTTTTTTTTGCTGCAGTGTGGTTCGTACCGCTGCAGTGGTGAAGTGGAGGCTCCACTCCAACAGGCCCTGCTGCACAGGGACCTCATAGGCGAGCACACACGGGGCTTCTGGACTAGTTATACACTGTCTTCTAGTCTAGTCTAGCAGTTTACCTCCTCCTTTGTTTCTCTGCCAGTTCCAGTGCCTGATGTATAGGTTTTGGCTAACAAAACAAAGATTGTCCACCTGGGACGATTAAAAGCACTTGCTTTAGACAAAATATGATGAAACGAAAGCAAACTACAATCCGCACATTGGGTTATCTGTATTATGTTTGACCATTGTTAAAGTGATGAACAACAGACAATTAAAATGTATTCATTAAAGGTTATCAAGGTGTGCATTAAGCATCAGAAAGGTTGGGCAGCATTTTTCATCAAATCCATTTCTATCTCATGTAACTCCAGTCTGTCGATTTCCATCTATTCCTCAAGCCGTTTCAATGGTCAGAGTCTATTTTCCTTCTAGCTAGGTAGCCAAGTGGCTGACCAATTACCGTACACTCACATTATGGCAACAGTACAGCTGAATTAAGCTATGGTGGAAGTACAAACTACACAAAAAGCAAGGCGGGCTAGGCATCAGACCTATATTAGTGGTGCACTGTAGGATTTAATGGCATCTAGTGAGGTTGCAGATTGCATACAACTGAATAGCAACCCCCCCCCCCCATTCACCCCTCCCTTTCCGACAACGTAGGAGAAGTGGCAGGTACTGGCCTGTAAGGGGCCAGTAGGTACTTCCAAAATGATGTCATCCAAATACACAGCATTGAGTAGCCATTTATAAATTGTGTTTGTGTTTTATTATGTCTGTAAAACTACAGGTCGTAGCTCACAAGTAGCATAGCCATCATGTATAGAGGTTAAAAAACCTGTCCTCTCTTTAAGCTGTTTGTCCATTCTGGGCTACTGTAGAACCATGGCAGTGCAACATGACTTGAGGCTCTGTGAAAGAGGACCTGCTCTCTATATAGATATCAAGGGCTCATTCTTAGCAAACAACAACATGATTCTTATTTTCAAGGGATATTCTCAAATTCAAAGATATAATTGATAATATTATATTCAATTTCTGCCAATCTGTCCACAAGATGGCACTAAATTCTACACACTGCACAGGGTGGGAATTTCACGACGGCCACAACGGCCATGGCCGTCGTTGCCCCGCACTTTGGCCTTGATGCCCTGTGAAAAAATGTTCAATTTACGGCCAAAGTGGCCTTTGTGCCCCTGTCAAAGTTCCAGTGTAAACAACGCTAGTGACGCGTGGTGGGATTTTATGGAATTACGGCCATCCTAGTGGGCGCAGGAGGCTAGTCCCGTGTCTGTGGATCAGAGCGATTGCTCTGCTGTGATTGTTCCAAAATAGAACTTGCGCAACTTCGCGAACAGCGCAGGTGAAGTATCAACATCACATGAAAGAAGAACGTCAACCAGCCTCCTCAGCAGTGTTTGTAATAACGCTGTAACAGCAGTGTTTGTAATAACGCTGTTTAAAATAACGGCGTTTTCAGTAATGGGTAATCTAACTAATTACTTTTTAGTAATAATTACGTTAGAACGCCGTTTCCGTTACTGACAGTTAAATGCGGTGCGGTACTATGAATTGATTGAATAAACTGTGTAATCCGAACGCACCCCTGGCTCCGCACAAACTGCTAGTGAGGAGACCGGGTTTAACAACGAGATAAGCGATTATGATTGGCTAAGGCAGAGTCATGTTTCATGGTAGCCAATCGGAGCCAGTGTTTTTACACACAAGCCAGGATACGCGTGCCACACGCACACACAAACACCAAACAGATTCGGTGAAGCAGAAGAAATGGCGAGTCCGGAGCAATCCGATGAAAAGTTGGCATTTTCAAGGTGGAGATATAAACACTAATTCATTGAGGTCAAAGGCAAGAACGTGCATGTAGAGTGTACATTATGTCCAGGAGCAAAGACGTTGTAAGAAACTCTAATTTAATGAAGCATCTCACAACGACACACGCATCTACAAAGCTACTTTATTTTTTATTTTTTTTAGAGTAACGCAAATAATTACTTTCCCTGGTAACTAGTTACTTTTATTATAGAGTAATTCAGTTACTAACTCCGTTATTTTTTGGAACAAGTAGTGAGTAACTATGACTGCACTGTGTCAGGAGAAAGTGTATCTCTGATACTTCTGTGTTTAGGTCACAGTGGTGGCTGTTGTCTTTCTGTAGCAGAAAGTCTCTCTCTCTCTGTGTGTGTGTGTGTGTGTGTGTGTGTGTGTGTGTGTGTGTGTGTGTGTGTGTGTGTGTGTGTGTGTGTGTGTGTGTGTGTGTGTGTGTGTGTGTGTGTGTGTGTGTGTGTGTGTCCTAGTCAAAGCTAGTGCATGTACAGTGTGGATGTAAACATGACCAATCAGTCACTGCAGGTGCCTAAGAAAATGCTGATGGCATCCAAAACAGGTGTCCACCTCCTTACCCTTTGTATGGGGTGACGCATACAGCCAGCCGGCGACCTCATCTTCCAGTAGTACAGTAACTCAAGTCATCTTAAAGATAGAATTTTATGTTTAGACTCGTAAAATGAAGACTTGGGTGTCCACGTCATGGTTTATTTATGTACAATGGTGTCAGCATTGCTCTGTACACCATGTGCATCATCCTTTGGTGCAGTCCAGTACATTAAGGGGCTACAGCCTCTTTGGAAAGTGCATAGTAACAGAAGCAAAATAAAACATGTTATATTTATGTAACCCATACTTTCCCCAAATCTGCAGTTTCATGAGGTCCAACCTAGGCCTGGGCAATAAAGCAATAAATGATCGTATCGTGATAGACTTGTGATCAATATCAATATAAAACATGTTCAATATATATCGATAAGAGACTGGACCACCAAACCTAGCAGCTGGGTTTGTTACACAAACCCGGTTCCATACTTATTTACAATATTTGAGTGTTTTTCATTGTTGTATCGACATTGGAGTATTTATCAGTGAAGGACAGTGGAAGGTCATATTAAGTGTTAAACAGAAGTATTTATATCCAGCATGGTAATTCTTTTTAGGTCATTCAAATTATCAATAGTTATCGATATCGATCAATATGATTGAGGTCTTCTTGTTGTGATTCTAACTACTTCTGGACAGGGGAGGGGATAACAGCATTTAAAAAACATGTATTTATGTAAATGAGTTAACGTTTCTTTTCTCTGTTGGAGCCAGTTGACTTGAACTGTTTATGTAATAAAGGGCCATCCTTTCACATGTTAAAAAAAACAAAACAGGCATGTTTAATATCTGCGGTGTGAAGGTAAAGATCAGTACTTGGACTCGCTCCAGTCTGTAAATGTCAGTCTGGAATCACTCGGGACACTCCCAGGTGCCGTGGTCGGTAGCTCGACTCCGAGCAAGGTCGGGCTAACATTCATCTCTCTCTCTGCCTCACTGCACCTCGGTGCAGGGTATCCCTGGCAGCACTCGCCTCTTATTCCTTTTCCATCTTCCATGCCATCTGCTTCTGGGTGTGTGTGTGTGTGTGTGTGTGTGTGTTTATGCCTGCATGCACGTGTGTGCAAATGCATGTCTTGCCCAGCTGCCCGTTCACTACACAATATGAGACTGCCTGACTAGCTCACGTCAGTCCAGTCTCAAGAGGGGAAGCACTGGATGTATGGATGGAAGTACCAAGAGCAGTCTCCATTTTTGTATTTTGTCAGGAAGCTGTCATTCACATTCAGTATGGATGGACTTATGTTAACAGCAAGACTGTCTCAACCTAGTCATGTCATTTGTGTCTCCCTCAATATTGGATTATCCTCCCATTATATCTCTGAACATCAACACCATTTAGCTTTAGTTATCTTATCAACAAGATGTGCTACATTTGAGGCTTTGTCTTCAGTTATTCTCATGGAGAGTTGACTCAATTTGGTCATTCTAACATCTTTGATTCTGCTTTAAGTAGTGAGATTTTAGACGTACTCATATTAGTCTGGTGTCGTTCGGCAAAGTACCCCAATCATTGAGGTGTAAAATGCAATAGTTTTCTTAACTCAGTCTTTCTCTGTCCCTCGCTACCTCTCAATCTCACTGCAGATTTAATCAGCAAAGTGCACCCTGGCCCTGTTTTGAGCTGTAAATCTGAGCTCTCTTTAGGCCAATGCGAGGCCGAGACGTGTCCACGCAGCGTACCGCATTGCTGCAGTCCACTGCATTATCTGCTCTACATTCATCACACCACAGGCACGCATGCTTCCTATAGAGCCACGCCGCGCTTCATACTAGTCATGCCTGCAACGATGCGTCGGTAACGACTTGAAAACAATACAGGGAGGCCTGTAGATCACACAGAGGCTCTATGGGAAGTGGGACCAAAATGTTGTTCTCGTGTGCTAGAATACAGCTAGTGCAGGCTTGTAATGCTAAGATTGAGTGTCTTGTTCGTGTCATTAGCATTAGCTGTAGAAGAATTGTAGTCTGTTCTCTGGCCTATATTTGAGAACCGATCTCAAAGGATATAATGTGGAAGTGGGTTGTTCATTTCATTTGGCTCCAAGTGTCTTACCGAGGTCAGGAATTGTATTGACTGTATTACTGAAATGCATCCTTCAAGACAACATGGCCTACGAACCCTTTTAACCATGTCATAGTGGTAACTTAACTAGAGTTATAACTTACTACACAAAGCACAATGTTGATAGGGACCTTGATTCTTCAAGGTCCTTATCTATCTGCCTTTCTCCATTGACTTATTCTTTTGGCAAACACCATTATCCAAAGCACCTCATAAATGAGGCTAATCAAACCATGTGTTAACAGTCACTTAAGGACACGTGTGCTGGATTCAACTTAGAGCCACCACATGAGGTGATGAAATAATGCATGGGCTTTTTATAGTAGCCTCCATGAGACATACAGGTCAGACATCACTCTGTTGTGACCGTTTGCACTTGGAGGGAAATTTGTACGTCACGGGCCATTTGATTCCCAAGAGAAATTGACCTTGACACCCCCGCGTCCCCCGTTCCCCCGTGACTTCCAGTCACCCCCACACTTCGACAAATTAGCTCTTCCAGTAAATGTATAACCCCCTCCCCACTCTCTGGCTCGTAAACCATCAGGGTCACATTACCACCACCACCGCCACCGCCACCACCACCATCGCCGCCACCACCACCATCACCATCATCACCTCCATCACCATCCTTATCACTTAGGTCACTGGCCGCTTGCTCCCGTCCCCCGGTCGACAACGTGATTGAAACGCATGTCCGGGAAGAGCTAAACGAGTCCTTGGGAGCCCGGACGCGGACATTATTGTGTGCGCCCTCCTGAGATTGATGACAAAAGAGAAAGTCACCTTGGCGTTTGTTGCCATGTGTTCACCCCCCAGCGAGCCGGTCGCTGTCGGCCCGTGCTCAGCCGTCGGTGAAATGGGCTTCCTGGGTGCAAGCAGGCAGAGCAGCACGCGGCTCGTCGTTCCAGACACCCGGCCTGCCTTAGATGGATGCCGTGAGGCTGCACTCGTTCATTAAGTCTTCAGACACGGCCGTTTTGGCGTGGGAACGACCACACCCGTGTATATCCGGCTGCAGCACACCGAATCCAGAGTGAGGATTGTGTCCTCCTGACTTTAGGCGTAGAACGTACGTCACGTAAAGAAGTGTATTAAAATAGTCCCTTTTCCCCCTCCTTTTACAAAAACATCCCTGTTTACACGACAAGTGATGTAGGAAATATGGGTCAAGTATTTCTCAGACCATATGGTAACGCTAAAACGAATGGAAACACACTCAAAAGCCAGGCCAATAGGTGGCGACAAGTTAACCCATTTAAAACATAAATGGTCATGCACAATTTGTGGTCATGAGGGTGGTGTTTTTCAAAAGCTGTTTCCCCGTTCCAGATAGCCATCCGCGGTCCATGTGAATAACACACTGAGCAACACAATAAAACTGTGTTTTTAAAATCTTGTGACAGCGATCCAAGTCATCTGATGATGTCATTTTTGTTTGTGTATCAACTTTTTGTTTTTCCTCTCGTCTCTTCTGGCCAACCTTGACTCACCAGTGCAGCGCTCCTTTTCTGCCAGGCCTTCATGTTTATGTTTGATTTTGTTTCTTTCTAACTGTGTGCGGTTTCCTGCGCAAAATCTCATCAATAATTCATGGCTACAACTAGCTCCGAGCTGCAGATCGGTGTGCTCTTATGCCCAACGCAAACACACAGTTAACTACACACCCACACACATGACAGTAGTTACTCACACACCCGCACTGCAAAGAAAACCTTTTCCTTCCTATTAGTTTATGGAGTGTTTTTTTTTTTTTCCTTTGTTGGCTGCTGAATGTATTCACCTTTGTGTCTCATTCTGCGTTAATGGCAAGCTGCTCATGTTCTGGTTTGGTATCCGTGACCTTTTGCTGTGCGGTACTATCTAAAGTCACTTAAGACAAGCTGCCAGGAGACTAGAGACGCCCTAGTTTAAGAATTTGATGCAGCTACCCCAAGTCTGCAAAATGATCAACTAACGCCATCTAGTGGTCTAGCTGTTCAGTTGCATATTGGTTTGTTTAAGCGGCACTCCTTGCTTAATTGTCTCCTTGGTGAGTCAATTCATAATGACATGCATTAAATAAATGCATTTTTATCCTAATGCGATTCCTTTGACAAAATTACAGTTGTAATAGGCCACGGGCATATTATATAGTTTTTGTGACATGTAATCAAATGTGTATTCTCTTCCTGTGCATCCCAGAGGCCGTGGCTTGTGACAGACTGTAACCTGTGGTCCCAGCGAATCAGAAGTGCCCCCCGGCAGGCTGGCCACACCCCCACCCTCCTGCCTCCATGTATCCTGAATCGACCACAGACTCACCTGCCCGCCTCTCCCTCCGACAGACTGGCTCGCCAGGCATGATATATAGGTGAGTTCAACACACACACACACACACACACACACACACACACACACACACACACACACACACACACACACACACACACACACGTTAAGCCCAAAGCTAAATGCTTATTATCCTTGATGATGATAGGTGACTTTCACAAGGTATTTGCTTGGTTCAAAGGGTCAAAGTGCGCGTGGTGCTTGCTTCCTCTATTAGTAGGCTTTATTATAATTGTCAGATATGTCTTGTGGTGTTTATATAGTGAGTTAACAGCATGGATAATCATATACAATTTTCTCCCAGAAGAATGCTTTAAATGTTGGAACGGCAAAAAAATGGCAAATATGCCGGCAGGAGCCATTCATTTTATGAAATGTCTTCAGTAAGATTGACACGTTCGACAATCCCAACGGCCACTCGTTCAGATGTGTGACTGACTTTGTTTCTCCTTGAGTCGAGGGCAAACTACTAACAAACGCAAAATAAATCAGTTGACACACTGATCGATCCAAGCTATTCTTGTGTTATTAATGCAGTGTGATAGAGAGATCATCTACGGACACAGAAAGGGCACCTTTTAGAGGTGGGCCAAACCTTTGACTTCAGTTTAACTGTGCAGCATGTTATTATGAGGCCAATGTCTTGGTTCTAACCACTTGATTCTAATATTCAATGTAATACAAAGCAAACACGACACACATAGGTCATTAATTTCACTTCTTTCTTAGGAGCCCAATGCAGTAATTCAAATCCTCCCCCATGTAGGAAAGTTCACTTTTGTAATGTCCAATATGGTGTTTAAAGTGGCCATAGGGCTCTGTCTGGGGACATTGCATTTGCCAAGATACTGAGAGATTATTCAAATTGGTGTTCTGGAAACTTCTGGATAATACATGTCATCCTTCATTCTTTTGCACTATATATATCTTTTGGAATACGCCTTGATATATTGATATATATGAAAAGCACATTTGTGTCCTTCTCAGCGTTCTTCTATTGAAAATGTCTACCTTTCTTGGTGTCCATGATCCTGCACTAACTTCTTCATCTTCCTGCTTATTTCGTCTTAACCCAAGCTCTTTTCTTAACCCTTCTCTCTCTTTCCTCTTTGCTTTGCTGCAGTGCTCGCTATGGGAGCCCCAAAAGACAACTGCAATTCTACAGGTACTTTTCCACCTTCACCGTCCGTCAAGCAGTTTAGCTAAGGCCCGCCTCCACTTCTGACATGTGGTGTGTTTGAAGTGTGTCTGTTCTCCATTCCATTGGACGTTTGGTGTTTTTTGTTTGAGAAGCACTGTATTTAAGAATCTGGCCGTTATGTCATCATAACAGCTATGATGACAGCTGTCGTTTCGATTGCTGGGGCTTGTCCTTGGAATGCTCTGCTATATCAGTTTGAATTGTAATGGATAACATTTTCCCGACCGTATTTTGACCACTTGAATATGAATAATGTACTGTATATTGTCCTTGATTTATCTGCAACATCGATTTTTGCTTCTGAATTAGTGAACATTGAAACATCCCAATCCTCTATTAGGCGGCGGCATATAACGATCTGTTTATCACTGTTGAGCACACTGCGTGAATCCTCCAAACTGGCTACCATGTCGTCAGGTTCCCTTTTCTAATCATCCAATAGGGTAGTGGTCATAGGGCTCTTTCTGGGCCTTTCAAGTTGTACCATTTCAAAGAACACGATTTCAAACATAATTTTTTCAATGTTTCAATGTATGACAGCTACAAATTTCATATTTTAATTTTAATTTTAAGAGGTGAATTCAATACAAGTCAGGTGACCTTGTTTTCAAAGTATATATAATATTTCAATGTCATAAATTCAATGGTGTTTACACTCCCATGTACTAAATGTAATGGCTTTTAAAATTCAAAAAGTGGCAGTGATTTGCTTCCATATTAGTAGGTAACCCATTATTTTCACAACATTTTATTCAAACTATGTAGCCATGCATGCTTGTTTTTGTATAAGCTTAGTAAAAAGCCATTTAACAATAAACTGCACTCCCACAACATAGCCCTCTGCTGATGACAAGGTCCGCAGACCCATTACTAAAACCTCCCCTGAACCGATAACACTCATCTGCTGTTTTGCTGCAAGTGCATTATCTCAAGTAGACCTGAGAAAGGACTTAATGGATTTCGTCGTGTGCAAAACTTTAGTCTGCACCTCTCCCTTGAGCCGTGATGGAAATAACAACTGCTATATTCAGCCTGTCTGATTTGATGTCGGTTGTCCGATCACTTTTAATTAACGGCGGCTAAAACAGTTGCTCTTTTTTGCACTTCTACCCTTAACACCTCATTGGAAAGGAGATTGGCAGGTCTGCATACTGCCATCACCAGGCCATACCGTAGAGGTGCTTTATCTTACTCTCTCCCGTCCGCTTTTGCACAAGGATCAAGTTTTATGAGAACTGATGAGACCCGTTCTGCTGATCTGATATAAAAAGCCCTGACAGTGGCGATGTGCTTTCCTTAATGTACCCTCTATCGGATTCTGATCTCGGTGCCGTGTGCAGCTCTTGTCCATTTTTAAAGTGCAAACTGTCCAAGTGAGCAGCTCTCTGTCTATGTCTATCACAGCAAGACAGGCTGATGCCGGGAAGTGCAGTTCACTCCTTTTCAATAATTCCCTACACTGAACGTCAGGACTGGAGCCAGGATCAAAATTGTCAAATGAATGCAAAGGTTGTGGATTAATATGATGTAATCAGTGCATTAGAATACTGTGTTTTATATTGACTAACTGTGAGATTTGGATATATTTTCTTTTCTGGAATGTGGACTGCATTAGCTCAAGACCACTTAACATAAGGCAATAAAAGGCTTTTAGTGCTGCGTTTCCGGCTTTGACCATCGTTAAATCCTTTTAGAGATTCCCTGGGATCCACTTCCCCCTCCCAAACACCTGACCCCTCTGTCTCGGAGTATGCACTCGTCTTGTCGTTGCCTGATGTCAGACACGCTTGGGAAACAACATCTTATGTAGACAATTCAATCCTATCAGTTGTATTTAGTTATTCTACTTACATACTTACGTATGCTGTATTCTGGTAGGCTATGTATCATTTGTCGCATTTTGTATCAATGGAAAATAGTTTGACTAAGAATTAAGTTGGAAAGATTTTGATAAAGGGGTATAGAACTTGCAAAGCTATGAAATTAGTCTGAATCCAAAGATAGTCCAGTCTTTGAACTTTTCTTGGAGAGGAGCACTTATTTCTAAATGAGATTTCGAAATTTGTAAATCATTCAAAAAGTACCGGCTATCTGTTCTCAATGTCACTTCCTTTGAAGTAGACCTTAATAAGTCCTAGAAAAATGTGATAAGGCCAGAGAAGAAAGTATGTACTGTGTGTGTACTGTGTGTGTACTGTGTGTGTGTGTGTGTGTGTGTGTGTGTGTGTGTGTGTGTGTGTGTGTGTGTGTGTGTCCCACGCTACTCCCTTTGGCCTCTTAGTGTTCTTTCCTGTGGAACAACAATCAAGGGCTTTTAGTGCAGAGGCTCTGTGAATAATTCAGGCCTGATAATATTTGCTGCGGTTTACAGAAACAAAGCCTGTCCACTGAACATAAATGGATTCCTTCCATGTGATCCAACAGGCTGATGGGTGGATGATGCTGATGATGATGATGCTGATGATGAGGGTGAGGATGATGATGTTACTGGTAGAGCACGGGGCCCAGGCAGTGAGAGGATGGAGTCGGGGCGGGGGGATGTGGTGGAAAAGACGCACTCCTTATTCAGTAATTAGTTTAGGCGCTTTCTAGTAGGACACTCCCAGTTTGGGTGGACCCATGTGCTTGCTACACCGTGTGTCTATAAGAGCAGACGGGCACCCCCGCCATCTCTCATGAGCCGACCCCCCAGAAAACGGGTGAGTTGGAGGAAAGATTGTCGCTGTATCGGGAGTGTCTGTATACATGTGTGTGTGTGTGTGTGTGTGTGTGTGTGTGTGTGTGTGTGTGTGTGTGTGTGTGCTTGTGTGTGTGTGTACTCGTATTTGTTGTCTGCAGACAAGCCGTTGAGGCATTAGGCCAGCCAAGGAGTATGTGTTTGTGAATGTATGTGTTTGTGATCTGCAGCTCATGCATGCTGCCTTGCCTGGACTCTATTCTTCTCTTTGCGTTCTTGCTCTGTGGGGGGTGGAGTTTTTTGCTGCATAGGACTGCTGTACGAACAAGAAGGAACAGAGACTTTGTTGGAGAAACGCGCTTCTTCGCTCATTATTGGCTCTAGACGTTGGGACTGTATACAGAATAATCCCGTGTATATTTGGTTTTGATCTTTTTCTCGGGCGAATTTCACTTTCTGCCTTTTTTTTTATTGTACAGAGAACAGCTTCACAAGCTTAGAACATATTGCGTGTATAAGTTGGGGTGCGGATTTACTTTTTTGGCCATCAGACATTGGTCAAGAGATTCCATTTGGTCTTTTAATGAACCAGGCCGTTGGGTTATGTCACCGCAACGCCAGTCAAAGCGGTACTTTGTCTGAAATTTGTGCCGCTCATTCATCCATTGGGGACATCCTCTTTAGCCATCTTTACATCCTGTTTCTACCCAAATCATCTTTCCAAATGGGATGATGGAAACACAATAAAATCATGGATGATCAACCAGATGGGTGACAATAGGTGCACAAGCTGGATTTATTGCTTCTAATACGAGATGAGCAGCACAAAGAAATAGATTGATTTCACGGTGAGTGGCCACACCTTCCCCCATAATCATTCATCAACTATTTGCTACATAGCGTTTGAATTTTCTGTGGCTAAAATCTGTTGAACATGTTGTTTACAAATTGCAAGGACAGAGTTTTGGTTTGGTTTTTATTAATTTCTGCAGGGAGTGCCTTTTCAGAAAACATTTAAACAGAAAAAAACGAAATCCATTTGGATATCTAGTAGCACTAGTGCAGTGGCGCCCCCTATTGGGACTATAAGAACACGTTTTCCACGGTGGAATTTCTGTACATCACTATTTTGGATCAGATGGTAGAAAGCTGTAATATAAGGAAGAACACATTTTGAGCCATTAGCTTGGCTTGGTAAGATGCAGGGAGTTTTCAAACCATGATCTTCATAACTTAAGCACATCTTTTAAATGGTCTTTCAGCTATTCCATTTATTCCCATAAACTGATCTGTTGAGACTTTACCGGAATCCACAACGACTGCGAATTAAGACCACAACAAACGGCAGACCTCCTTTTATGTTTGGTGCATGCTTGCACTTGAATGCCTCCTCCTCTCCACTCTCACTGTCCCCACTGCAGATGTAGTCCGCATGTGCCTCCACTTTGGTCTTGCTCCTTAATCACTAGCCAGTGACCTGAATGCCGCCTATCAGCGTATACCTGCTGCCATTGTGTGTCTGTCAGGGGTGGGTGGTGCCGGCCTGTGCTGGGCTCCTCTGATTACAGGATGCATGGCTGTGCGTGCTGCACTGAGCAGGAGAGCTCTCCTTTTTTGCCCTCATTATGGGGGCAGGTGCTATTTAAGGAGGTGTCCGTAGCCAGCCGGCATCTTGCTCTGTCCCCACTTTTCTTCGGCTCCGCTCCTCACATTCGCCGCAGCGGCGAGCGAGCGGTGCGGGCAGGAGCGCAGGGAGCGGGGCAGGGGGGGGGAAGATGTTCGCGGGCGGGTACGCCGGGGGTCCCCGGGTGCCCCCCGGCCGGCGCAAGTCCAGTCACTGTGCGCCCGAAAACCTGCAGATCCCCAAACCGGCAGGGCCGGGCAGCGGTCTACCGAGGAGCGTCAGCAGCGGCAGCGGCGGCAAGATGCTGTCTATGTCGTACAGCGAGAGCATCCGTAGCGGGATTAGCCGCTACCACTCGGACCAGGGGCTGAACCTGCCCCGGCCCGCCGACCAGGCGGAGCTGCAGCGGCTGCGGGAGCAGCGGGTGGCCGCTCAGCTCAAGAACATGGAGGACTTCCTGAAGATGAATGGCCTGGCCCTGGAGGAGTGTGTGTCCTACCAGACAGGCATGAAGTACAGGTAAGAGGAAGGGCCGGGGGCTCGACCTCTCGGAGGCCCGGGGTGGGGGACGGGAGGCGAAGGCGTTTGAACGGCGGTACGGCTGTAGCGCGAAGATGTAGAGCTATAGGGGGGTGATGACCTGCCTCCGGGTCACAGTGCCGCTGTCAGTGGGGCGGGGGGGGCGGGGGGGGAGAGTCTGGTGGGGTTGTGTGACAACTGTCTTATAGTTGTTTGTTTTGGTTATTTTTTTGTGTTGGATCTTTATTTATGGTTGTCTATACTCGATGAGTGGATAACTTATTAGACAGCTGGTTGTTGACTTTTGTGTTTAGCACAAATGAAAGAAAAGAGCCCATGTCAGTGGACACTCGCCATTGTCCTGAGGCCAAATGCTCCCACATCAAGGTGCTGGCTCTAGTTTTATTTTCATCAAGTAGGTCAGCCTCCATTGAGGTGGGAAGGACAGACTGTTCCATAAGGATTTACTTGGCCCCTTAAAAACTCTCTCCAACTTTCCTCATTTGCCCCTTCATGCAGTCCTCGGGTATTGTCTGTACCTGGTCGCTGGTTGTGATTTGCTTATAGATGAGGTAATAGGCAGTGTATTGCACAGTGCTCTTGTTTTGTCGAATGAACGTGACAGACACCACCACTGTTAACGATGAAAGCGTTCCAGTCCGCCTCAGTACTGGTAATATGCTGTAATATGCTGGCCAGTGCTTCAGCCAAGTGACTAGCAGAGCCCACATGGGGCTGCTGCTGTGGTGGCTGTCCCAGACATGGAAAGCTCTCAGCCCAGAGCTCTGCCTGGCTGCTGTTGTTTTGGTCAGGCTGGGGGCAGTGACCTGCACACAGGTATTGGCTGATGTTACCTGGCCTAGGTATGTTCCAAGGGTTACTGGTGGTTGTCTGCAGATATTGTTACACAGCGTCTCCCCCGCATCCTTTACAGTCAGTGGCCCATGACTCTATGATGGCTTTATGATCTACAGAGTGGACAACAGCAGTGTCAGGTTTCACCTTCAAGTGTGCCTCATGCTGAAGCACCTTATGGTAGCTTTATGCATTTTTAAAAAATCCCACTTACGCTTTTCCGCTTTTCCTCATTTGATTTCACAAGCACTTAAATACTTTCTAAGTAAGATAAGTATTTGCTTATCTGTTGAAATCTGCCTATCTCTGCACCCTGATCAGCCCAGAGGCAGTGATGAGGGCTACAACTGGGGCGGGAGGTACACACACCTCAGACCCGTATCTCATCATTATTTTAGGCTGGCGGTCATTAGGAGAATGGAGCATTAATTGAGTCGCCTTAAGCCATGCCTTACAACATCCTCACCACTTGTTCATGCACGCCTGGATCCAGATAAGAAACTATAGTGTAACTATACCATGTCTGAAGATTAATTTGGCCTTGTGTTTCTTTATTGTCTTTATGTGTGCTGGTGGCTGTTTGGTCAGACTCCTCAACCCAACAATCATTCACCATGGCTTCCTCACAGAGTTGCTTACACACAGCTTCAAACACACTGAATAAGAAACACTTTTTCCGTACACACACACACACACACACACACACACACACACATGCACCTTGGAGAAAAGTACTCAATGGGATTAAAGAAGATATTGGTTTACACCTGGACTAGCAGGGGATATGTTGACTCCTAGTTAACCTAACCTTATGAGAACCTGATCATGGCCTTGTATCAGTGGCTGCACACTAGTTGTTGTTACGAAACTGTGATGGCCAATGAGAGTATTCCAATACTACTTAAACTCCACTTTCTTTAATTCACCATTATTTTTATTGCTTTATGGTAGTGAGATAGACAGGAAGGTATGGGAGATAGAGGGGAGGACGTGCAGCAAAGGACCACGGTCAGGAATCGAACCTGGGTCGCTGCGATCAGGACTGGGCCTTAATGGTACGCGCCCCGGTGAGCCACCAGGGCGCCCCTAACTCATCATTCTTTTAAGGTATATGGTAGGTAGAGTGTACATAACGCTGTTATGTTCCTACTCATTGGGAGGGCTCATCCCACACATTGCGACTTTAATTTGTTATTTTCACTCCTATTGCGTTGGGTCATATATTATTGATGCATTGTAAAACTTCTAAAATACTTCTAGATAAGAAGAAGTCTAAATGAAAGCATGCTTCAAATAAATATGGCCATGAAATAAATCCTGCAATTAATAAATAAGGCAAATAATATATAAATCCTTGTAGATATAAATGAGTCGATATAGTTAAATAAATGAATAGGTTTTTATTCTAAAAAGGATGCTTTTAAATGGACTTATTATTCCACATTTGTTTATTTCAGGGGACTTTTGTTTCCTAGTACCACATATATTTCCCAGCTCTTTCATACAGAGTGCCTAACTCATGAATTCAGTATCCCCCATGGGACCTTACTTCAGAAGAAATGTGTTTGGTAGTCAACGGTGAGGCACAAAATAACTTTTGATCCTGTTTGAATTGTGCCATGAATTACACATGTGAAGTTTGTCAATTTGAAATATCATATTGCAATTCAAATAAAGGTCGGTTATAGGTTAATCTTGACTACGTAATAAAGAAGACTGCAAACTAAAAAGTTGTGTCGTCGACATCATAACTTCCCCTCAACACAAGCTGCCCAGAGGAGTTTACGTGAACGTAATGCCTGTGTGTATGTTGTCTCATGAGCAGCGGGTCTTGCTGGTTCTTTCGCTGCCCGGCTGATAAAAGTACCAGGAGTCGGGCCCCCCCGCTGGTGCACTGGGCTAAGGCGCATACCATATAGGCACAGTCCTAATCGCAGAGATGCAGGATCGAATCTGGCCTGGGTCATTTACTGCATGTCCTCCACACTTTCCTCTCTATCTCTCTCTATAATAAAATGCAAAAATAAATCTTTACAAAAAAAAAAGTACCAGGAGTCGCTGGGTAAAACACATCAGCTAAGATTCATATTGGTTGATGAAATATATAGTGCGAAGCAAGAGATGTAGTGCACTGAGCAGTCTGAAACAAAACGAAATGTGTATTTTCTATTTAAAGACAAACTGCGACTTTCTACTAGCTCTTTTCAATTGATAAACATGTGCAATTCATGTCAAAATACAAAAGATCAAAAAATAATTGATCTCTCGCTGTTGAGTAACATACATATTTTTCCAAAATAAGGTCAGAAATAAGGGACACCGATTTCACTGTTATATTCAAATGAATGGGGCGCGGTTATCTCGCATATTCAGACCAAAACAACCGCACCAGAACACCACTGAATCACTTTATATACAGCAGCACTGAATAAATGAGAAGCTACCAAATATGTGTTCTATGAGGACTTACAATGAATGAATTGGATGAAAAGTCGTCACAATAAAATACCCTGTAATACTTACTTCCATGGTACTACCATGCCTTTGCGTACTACTAGCGTGGTAGCAGATTCAAACCTGAAATCCATAGGACACCTTTGGTGGACCTTTGATGTCCTATGGGCCTCTTTAGGGGAGGCAAAATGGCATGTCTTGAGACGTATTCTGATATTCTGACTCTGACAGTCAGAGCCGACTTCAGCCCCAATCTCCCCGACTGAGGGGGCAGACCTACTGGGGAGGGCCAGGTGCATTCCCCCCACCTACTACACCCACACCCATTCATTTGAATATAAAAGTCTATATAATATAAATATATATAATATAAATAGATCTAATATAAATAGTCCTTTTGAATAACATCCTTTTTTACATAAAATGTAAAAAAAAAATTATCTAACTATATTGACTCATTTATTTATACATTTCATGGCCTTATTTATTTATTTATTTATATTAAAATGGGGTTATATCAACATGGGATGTTGAAATCAACTTTCATCATCGACAGTTGTGAAGAGATCTTTTAATTTCAACTTTCTACCACTAGATGGTGGCAACGTTATGTCTTTGTAAGCATTGCGCTTTGATCACACTTTTATATTATGAAGAAGTGGTTCACTACATGATTTGTTATGTTGGATTGGACTTTTTTTTGTCACTCTTGCTTTCTGTTTTTCATAATTACTATCTATGCATATAATTTAAAATGAAATAATTTTACAACAATCAAACAGAAATACAAGCGATTCCCTAATTCAGAAAGCAGTAAGCAGCACATTATTGGTTTTCATACTTGAAACGTGACAGAAATCAGTAAAAAATGAATAAATATCATCAATGTATTCTCTGTCAATTCATTGATTGTTTTGGCCCTCTCTCAGCTGCTCACGTTCCAGTCTCCTGACTCCTGTTTCACTTCTTCATTTCAGCCACTAAGTGGCAGTCGTGATGAATAAATGAGAGCTTGCAGCCTTTGCTAGGCTAGCTTTTTTTCTATGTTCCCCCTTACAGTAGAGGGACACTGAAGGCCTGGGCTTTTCTTCCCCAGCGCTGACCTCTTTCTTTCCTTGTTTCAACTGTGTCTGCATGGTCAAGCTTGACAGGCTGTCAGAACACACTAGTCTGAAACACAGCGTGGGCACAACAGGGTGAGAATTGCCATGGGACTCGCAGTTCAATTCCCTCTCTATCATTGTGGGATGGCTCTTTTTCAAGAACACAGTCAATTTCTAGTCAGATTGTTCATTCCTCATGATTATTCCCAGCTGTATTACAGGATTTGGTTGATTTCATTAAACACTTATTTAAGACTTGTCTTTATCAGAGAGTGTTGATGTTGAGGCACAAATTCATTAAAAAAAAATAGGACTGCAATCCGGTCCAATTACAATGCATGTAGACCATTCTATTCAGAAACTCACTTGAATTTCAATGAAATTATACAATTCAGAAGTTATGTGTTCCCAAATGCAGTGGCTATCCTTCATAAAGGCTTTATTTACGCTTCTGGTGGATGCTCGCTGATCCAGAGAACCATTCATCTTCCTTTATTTGAACACTGCTCATCTCATGTCAAGTGTCCCTCCCTATCGCTAACCTTAGTGGGCGGAAGACCCTGTCAGCACAGATACACTTAGGCAAGTCACTGAGATGGATCTCTGAATCCCTCCTGTGTCCTGAAACAGCACATAAAGGTGTATGGGGGATATGTGAGTAATGTTCCTAAGGGGTCAAGAACATGCATAAATCATCGAGCAGTCTTTCAATACAAACACGTGTTTATCATTTTGTTTTTAAGTTGGGGCTGCAGTGAGGATTTTGCAATGAAATCGTGATTGCATTATTTTTGCACAATGCTGTGATTGCAATTTGATTTCATTTTTTTTAAATGCCTTAATATGAGGGAAGATTCTTAATTTTGATTAGATGTTCAGTCCTAATTTTTTTTGTGCTTCGAGTTGAAGAGGCCAATTTTCGTACAACTAGGAGAGGAACACAATGCATTCTCTAAAAGATAGAAATTGTAAGACAGTACTTTCACTGAAAGGTTCGTTTCTGAATATCAGATTTGTATGGTCTCATAGCTTCAGAGCATTGTTAAGATTTGCTCTTTGGACCGAAGTGCCTTGCATAATGCTAGCCAAGGGTGAATTGTGCGAAGGTTTTTTATATTTTGTGTTAATCTAGTTCAGTTGGTATGGTAATATAAGCCTGTGTGTGTGTGTCTGTCTACAGGGGTAGTTCTTTGTACTGTATGAATAGCGGGCAGTGACAGGAGGTAGTGAGTGCTCTGGCCAGCATTTAAGTTCAGACGCTCAGGCTGGAGAATTGTGCTGTTGTCACTTTGCATCGCTGTGAAGTCATGATTTGAAGCACTCTGCCAAGATTTCCCAAATCTACATTTAATACGCACATTTAATACAACCCCATGTTTAGGAATGTATTTCTTCCCCATAATGTTTCTTTTGTTGTGTTTGTTTTTGTCTTGTTTTCACCCCAGTAGTGACCTGATATTGTCAGCCGTGGTCGGATGCAAAAAATCCACAGAATAACAATTATCTTAATAAGTTCCCAGAGAAACCTAGGAGATGCTGCATCTGCATTTTTTACGTTGCAAGCCGGCGTGGGTGGCAACCTCTAGGCTCCCTGGTTAAATGTCAGTGTGGCGACTAGTGATCCAAAGCTTTAATTACATTCCCTGTTGGTTCTGGCTTAGATAGTCATGAAAACGTAATGAAGGAGGAAGTAAACCATGTAAAAAACCTCTTCTATTAAAAAAAGAGGGGAGCCAGCATAATAAACAACACAAAACAATTCCAAGATGACTTTTTCTTCTACTGAATGGAATTTTAGCCGCATTTTTGTCAGACGTTTAGCGTCCTCGATCTTATCGTCGTGACGACTACGCTTCATAATTATCTTTCTGCTCTACTTTAGTCTACTCCTTTCCAAGGTTTCCATTGAAATTGGTATGATCAATCGGACATGCCATGCCATGACTCCCCTTCCCAAGTTAACTAAAGGCTGTGTCGGGTGGGGATGTTTATGCCTCGAGGAGGGACCACCTGGATAGGGAGCGAAAGTGGCCCCCCCGCTGAGACCGCCGTAAATATTGAGGTCAGTGATTTAGCAGCCGCTGCCGGAAACCGAATAGCCACCGTAGGGCACTCAACTAGCACCTAGCTGGGCATGTGAGAGACTGTCCCAGTTCTTTTTTTATACATTCCACAGGTAGTACATCTGACATTACACACACACACACACACACACACACACACACACACACACACACACACACACACACACACACAGGCGATGAAAGGTCACTCAATAAACCAATGAAGGAGAGGAGCCAGCTGTTTGGTGGCCAAGACCTGACCCCCGTGTACTTTAATCTGTGTGTCAACACGTTCCGAGTATTTTTGAAGAGCCGCCCGTTCCACCGTCCACAGCATGATGGCTAGTTTGACTCAAAGGATTTCTGGTCGGGGTGCCTAGGCCTGCTGCTTACCGTTTGATTGACTGTTTACATAGACCTTCGGTATGAAACGTTGGACTCCAGCTTAATCCTCCTCCTTACACTGGCGGCGGTGGGGTTAATTTTAACCAACAATGTCAGCTGTGCAGGAAGAGACTGCAGCATCATCACATCATCTCCCCCACCTCACCCCTCACTTGCTGCACATTACCTAGTATTTAATGCATACACACAGGAATAGGATTTCAGCTAGTTCGGCCTATTCCACTTCATCTCGCAGTGGTACGCAAAGGCTGAGGCAGAAAAATCGGTGCCCAACATCTGCTGTTTTGCAGTGGTCAGCATCTACAGTGCATTCAATCGCTTGCACACGCAAATACAATCTTCGTCCCCCGTGTGTGTTCCTGTACCGCTCTGCAATGTCACAGCGTGTACTCTTCCTTCAAGTGGGTTTCTACTTTATAAAGGGTCCCCTTTTGTTCATGCCCAGATCCACAGCAAAGGGCTGTGCACGCCAGTGGTTGCGTAAGAACCCAGGGTTTCCTGTCTGTCACTGTTCCCGTTCTGTTGGTCGTGTGTGGGGGGGGTGGGGGGCGCTGGGGGCAGCAATGCTGTCTGCAGGACATGTCTCTCATAATGGTCACTGGAGAATTTAAAAGCTACTTATCACAGATGGGATTCCTTTCATGGACCACTCTGTCTCTCCATCTCCTGTTTTCTCTAAAGAATTCTGTCAAAATCTGCCATTATTTAGCATTGAACCTCCAGGTTGTTGTTCAAAGTGAGTGGGTCGTTGGCAAACATTGTCAAACCAAGGCCACGATCACTCAAGCTCAAAAGCATTTTAGGCAGGAACTAGCACATTCGTTTTTTTTACAGAGAATTCCCTTGTTTCATAACATTTTGGTCAAAAAGAACACAGACCTGTTCAACCAACGTTTTGTGATCTTGGCAGAGTGCTTTAAATCATGACTTCATTTTGTTGGGTTCACTAACCCTTTAATTAAGTGGGGCGTGTATTTCACAGTGTCCTGTTTTCATAGTGAATCACATCCTCATTTCCGTGATTAGCCAGGCGTTTAAATACTGCAATGCACACTCTTTGACTCTTTCACATGATGCAGTTGGACAGCAAAGTGGCATCACCATATTTGATGGTCATATCGGGCTACACTTCGTCCACACTCTCAAATGTTTACTCATACAAAATAGGTGAAATTAAAGACCATTGGTGTGGTGCTTTGTTCACACAATTTAGTTTTCTCTCCCTCTAGTCCAGTCCTTTACATTATATACAACCTAAAAGGAATAGCTTGAGTTGCTGACAGACGTTATTGACAGACATTGCCCCACCCAACAGTTGGTGTTCTGATACCCTCATCAGTTGACATGTTTTCACATGTCAACCCCACCCGGCGTGTTCCAACACCCGTCTGACCGTTCTCTGTCGTCATTCCGCTTTGCCCAGTATCTACAGCAGCTGCTCAGCGCTGGCATCCATCTTTCTCGGATGCTCAAATCTCCTCTAATGCTGTTCAATTAGACCCTCCGTCAGTGTGAAACATAAGTCCTCGCCTGGACAGCTGGCCAAGGGAATCAAGAGTCACGGCCGTGGCAGCAGCTCTTTTCGCTCCAATCCTTAGCACCATAGCAAACATTGGCCCACAGAACGTCACATGGCCTGGGACGGAGTCCCATGCCTGCCCATGGGAGTCAGAGAGAGGGAGAGAACTGAAGCCTCATCTTTAAATGAATATCCAGGAGTGGGGTCTTTTTAATCTATCGATGAGCACTAGGCATTTTTAAAGCTTATTCATCATATTTTATACACAGGCTTCAAAGATGTCCATCTTGTCCACCTCCAGAGTAGTTCCACCACAGCCGATCTAGATCTGCTTGCTGATCTAGCTTGGACACCTGGACACCTGGTTTGTCGCTGTGTAACAATACTGAACTGCAGCTAATGTGCCATCTTCTTACCATTATATCTGGTAAGAAGGGCACAATAGAAAGATCCAGCCTCAAGCAAATTTTCCCAGCCCCAAAGGAGCCACTGAGATTCTTATGGCAGTAAATCTCAATTGTGAGAGTATATTTATTCTTTTTTTTAACAATTATTAAGGCTAGAGGGACGGCCATTGTAATACAGACTTGCTGTGCGCCATTGCTGCAGAACTCCAAGGTCTATTTTTAGAGTGCATACGGGTGAGATTGTGTTGGGGTGAAGGAACATCGCTCATGAAGGCATGAGTTGTTTCTCATTCTTTCTGTTCTTTGCCATTGCCTCCACTTGCGGTGCTCCAGGGAGTCTGGGACTACAGGCAGCCAAACCGAGGTTTCCTGGAGGTTTTGGGCAAGGTCGGTTGTCTTTGCTCAAACTCAAGCAGAGGTACCCCATGGGGCTTCATTACAGCGTGGCGTTATCGATCGGCCAAGCTCCCTCGAAGCCCTGGACAATAACCAAGCAAGGTCGATGGTTAGTCTAATCGTGTGTGTTTTTGCGACTCAAATCCAGCTATATTATCGGCTACAGCTGCGTCTCAACTCTAGTGGATTGGAAAGAGATGTTTTTAAATGTAACACTTAAAGTCTGAAGATGTGTGGCAAGTGTTTTTCGCAGTGGTTTTGCACAGACAGTATTCTCAACCTTGTGTACTTAGCATGGTGTTGTCCACCACATATTCTTAAAATAATGCAAAGAGCCCAGCCTGTGCGCATGTGCTCTTGGGCTGGCCATTGAATTGTGCCGTGGTCGTGATCAGTGGAATATGCGTGCCGTTGTGCATCTCTGTTTCCTCTGTTCCTCGGTGCACCACTTCCTCCCCCGCGCACACTGAGTGAAGTGCAGCATCCAATCAGAGCCCTTCTCCTCACTCACCACGCTCGAGTGTCCAAGTGAAGGAGGATTTGAGCTGAGCAGTTCAGTATATTTGGGATAAGCGCAAATCACACACTCAATCACAAAAAAGAAGGTGGCGTTGGCTGCAGCAACAGAGACTGCGTCAGTGGAAAGGAAAATCGATGGCTGTATTTTTTGATTAATTTGCAAGTCTTATCCACACCGGGCATGGATGGAGCTCACTCTACCCTCTCTTAACAGAGAACTGGCCTGAAAATATAATTGTTTTATTGGATAAAAGCTTTTCTTTCTTTCATCTCATCCTGTATTATCCCAATCAGGCTTTGGTGTATTCCTGTTGAAGTCACTGCATACGGTGCCGTCACTTAGCATTTAAACAGTGACACTCTGAGAAAGGATGAGGAACATCAAAGTATTTAGCTTGACTGTACACTGCAGGATACTGTGTCACTACCTTCCACACACTGCTTATTTTTAGCTCAGCATCACATAAGCCCTCTTACTTTGGGAGAGTTTCATTTTTGCTTCAGAGAACTGAACAAACCCTACATTGTTCACCTTTAGAGCACGAGCCATGCTTGGCAAGATGGCACCCTGTCAGTGGGTGTAATATTTACCAACATGATGAATGGGCTAGATCTGGCACACAAAAAAAAAAAAGCATAACAAACTCAACAATTTGCCTTTAGTCAATTGGCCCTCAGATTTGACTGATGTGGGATATTAAACCACGATTACAATGTCGGATATGGTTCATAGGATTGCGAAATGATGACACATTTGATGTATCTTTGGCTGGATTTGTATGGCATCCTTTTTTAGATCAGTATATGTGGGTGTGATGAGTGCAAGCTTTGGTGCAGGACCTTGTTTTTTTGCAAATTAAGGCCAGAGTGAAAGTGTGTTTGTTCACTGAAAATCCAGAAAAATGCACTTAAAGTACACATAAATATTGACATTGTTCCAAAATCTCATTGTGTGTTGCAGCAATGCACTTTGTCAACTGGTCAATTAAAACAGATGTATTAGTTCAGTTTGAACTCACACACACAAATACTGACAAAAACTGTTGGTCAAATATCCATGTAATCAGATCAGGGTGCCACAAAAACTGGAGACTGAGTTGCATTGCTGCCATTCATAGCCACAGTATTAAGTGCAGTTAAAGAACTATCCATGTCACACTTTATCAAACACACTTATGGCTATACTTAAGCTTCCTGTTTTGTTGAGGAGAATTCAACTTTCCACGTTTTCCATTTCTTCAGGTCATGAGGTCATTGTGTGTAGTTTATCAAAGGGGTAAGTTGTTTTGACAAAACGGCACAAACGCAATATGTTTTATAATCAGACCTATTGATTTGTTCCGGTGATGGATCACTAGTCCGGAGGACGATGCATATTGATATTGATCCCCAGCAGGTGCACAGCTCTTAATACAGCTGCGTAGATATTACCGCTCAGTCGGAAGTCAGCCACAGGCGGCTTATATGTAAGACACTGGCAGGAGATCGGTCATCGCCCGGGTTTTATAGATCTGACAACTCATGACGCTGTAAACCCGACGGTGGACTGAAACGTGAGGAATGTGCCCATGAATGTAGGTAACGACCTTGCATCTTATTTATCCTCCACGTAAAAGCGGTGTTTCTGAGGAGGATGGAGGAGGATGGAGGAGGGTGGACACCAGGGGAGAAAAGCATCTCCAAGCAAGCCCCCTCGTCTGAGGAGGTGGAGGTGGAGGGGGGGGGGGGGGGGGGGGGGGGGGGCGGTATAGATTACAGGCTTGATACTCCATCCCAGAGCCCCTGTCACCAGCCGTTCCCGCCTGCTTATCAGGGCCCCCCCCCCCCCTCCATGTCACCACGCTAGTGTGCCCAGGACCAGAGCAGACAGGCTGAGAGGAGGGGGTAATGTTCCCTACAGCGATTGCTGCAAAGGCAGAAAGGAGTGTGGCTGTGTGTTTACGCGTGTGCTCGTGTCTCCTGGTGGGGAGGGGGCATTCCACTTGGCTGCCCTGTCCTTCTGAGGACGGACTAAAGCAATACACTAGGTGGATGGACCGGCGACCGGCCCCCATGTCAGTTCCCACCCCCATCAGCCCGACGTGAACCACAGGATGCAATCCAAGGCCACCCTGTCACACTGAGGCTGAGCGGAGATGACAAGGAACCCCATGGCTTGCGTAATGTAATGTTTATCGACTTTAGCTGCCAGGCTACAGTGTAGTGGTAGCTAGCTCTTGGTGCGATCGTTACCTATGGCCCTAGGATGCTCCGTCCACCTCCTCAGTCTTCTCTGTGTATGCCAGTTGAACTTTGGCATTACACAATAGCATCTGTTGTAACACCTGCCACCGGCCAATGACGGTAAGGTTAGACCGTTTGACCGGGATGATATATAAAAAGAAAAATTGTGTGCAGGTACTTTTTCCACTCTGGCACGTTAATAGACCTAAAATAACCATTTGTAACTCAAGTGCATTTTGGAGAAGTGCCATGCCCTAATGTATCACACATCCATCCACATGTTTTATGTATGAGGTTTTACATAAAACATAAAACCTCATAAAAAAAAAAACACAAAATCCTATGAACTAATATAGCTGTTCTGCATACAATCAGCGTACGTGCCCCGCCCTACTCCAATTCTTGTTTCTATTTAAGTCTTTGAAAGGCAAAAGGTCACACATCTAAGAATAGTGCTGTCAGTTAGCAGCCAGCTGTAGGATTCCTTTGATAGACGCTGCTTTTTTCAACCGCCCTACTCCACGTCTCCGCTGAGCGGCATCTCGTTTAATTATCTCCCCGCAACACTAGCTGGGCCACTCCGATAAGCCTCTGTATTGTATTACTGGGAGCGTCTCCTTCGCTCCTCCCGGCAATCTTCAGCGCCAGCGTTGCGTTGCGTTCAATTAAGATCACTCTCGCCCTGAATTGGCAGCGTCTTCATCCGAGGTTCAGTTCAGGCCTTTACGTATTAACACATTTGTAATGTATAATAATACAACTACATTTGACTATCTATTTACCTGGATATACAGCTGTCGTCCACCTGATTAGTTGCTAATGACTGTATTGGCAAATTATTATCAGTGGATGCCCCCGAAGCTTCATCCAAACTGCCGTTTTAAGGTTATTAATGTTGAGGCGTATATAATAATGATAAAATGCATGCACTCAACTCGACAGGCAGGTAATAACGTGGCACCAATGTGTCTGTAAGGAGGTGACGGTTCCCCTCGCTTCAGCACACCTCGCTACAGGTACTGTTACATAATGAATATTTAATTGGCAGTTGAACTGTCCCATGTGAGAGCCCCCATATTCTGTGGCCAGAAGCGAGTACGCAGTCACGGTCTTCCAGGCTTTTGTTTGAGTGTCAGATAATTATTAAGCCTTTTTTTCCCTGACAGAATCAGACAATGCTTGCCTTCAAACCGCACGGAAACATGCAGGGAATTAAATGCACAAAACCAATTCCGCTGGTCAATTAGAGTGGGATTAGAGCCGTGCTAAACATAACTGATCTATTGCTCTGTGTTTGTGTGTATGTGTGTGTTGGGGATGGGTGGGCATCTCCACATGTCCCTCCCGACACATTCCCTCCCCCCCCCCCACACGCTCTTCACTCTCTGCATGGGCGCAGCGTGGCTCTTTTGTGCTTAGTGTGAGTGTTTAATCCAGGCAAAACCACAGGACTGGGAGGTCTCCACAATGCTGAGACCTCCCCATCTCTCTCTCTCTCTCTCTCTCTCTCTCTCTCTCTCTCTCTCTCTCTCTCTCTCTCTCTCTCTCTCTCTCTCTCTCTCTCTCTCTCTCTCTCTCTCTCTCTCTCTCTCTCGCTCAATCACTCTCTGTTGCTCACTCGCTCTCTTGCTCTCTCGCTCTCTTGCTCTCTCTCGTTCTCATGCTCTCTCTCGTTCTCTCTGGCTCTCTCGCTTCCTCTCTTCCTCTCTCTCTCCATCCCTCTCTTCCTCTCTCCTTCTCCATATCCCTCCCTTCCTCTCTGTCTCTGTCTCTGTCTCTCTCTCTCTTTACTGACAAACTCTCTCTCTTTACTGACAAATAAATTAGCTGGCGAGGCAGACCGGCCGGACGGGATGAAAATGTCTCGGAACTGTGCGGCCACACCACTTTCGATCCGCCTCTGTGTCTTTTTGTATGGATTTCTTGCGCCGCCACACCTACATCTTGGCACTGAGAGGTGTTAACTTAGCACTGAGCTCAGCTTAAGAGGAAATTGCCGGTCCTTCGTGACAAGCCTCTGATTGAGATGAGATAGCATGGCTTGGACACACAGATTAAGAAAACTGCCAACAAGGGGGCGGGGAAATCCCACCCGCCTCCCTTCCTCTTACTTTGTGTTTGGGAGATGTCATCTTCTTTCATTGTGTGCTGAAACAGTTTTTCTGTGCCTGAGGGCTGCATGCTTATTCATGGCTTTCTCTGAGCTGTGCGCCACCAGAGCACGGATGCTGTAGCGTTGTGCTCGGAAGCAGATTGCCATTCACCTGATCAGCGGTCTTTCACTGCCCGATATCTCTCTCTCCACAATGCTGAGACCTCCCCAGCTCTCTCTCTCTCTCTCTCTCTCTCTCTCTCTCTCTCTCTCTCTCTCTCTCTCTCTCTCTCTCTCTCTCTCTCTCTCGCTCTCTCTCTCTCGTGCTCGCTCTCCCGCTCTCTCTCGCTCGCAGCGCGCGCTTGGGAGATTGCGCGCTCTCCTCCCCCCCACCCCCCCCCGCCCCTTTCCTACCTTGCCTCCCTCTCCCGGGATGTTGTGACATTCAATACGCTGGCTGTGCAGTGATTCCACCCATAGTCTGCGCAGGGGAGGCTCGCGGTAGCTGCGTCTTGTGCTCACAGATGCTCCTCCCTCTCTGCATCTCCTAGAGGATCGCACCTCCTTTCAGCCTTTCAAAACTTCTGGCAGTCCCGTAGCATCAGCCCTGCCATAGCATTGCGGGGAGTTTGAGCTGGACTAACTGAATCGGCGGGCGGCCGTCTGGGCCAGCAGCAGGGATGCAGGTGTCGCTGGTGTGCACGGACCACCGCGGCGGGGTGAGCCGCACCACGGAGGACCGTCTGAATCGACAGAATGCCAACAGTCCGAACACGGGCACCCGGAGCAAGTTCAGAGCGGTGGCCATGGTGGCTCGCAGCCTGGGCCAGCTCTCGGTCCAGAGTGTGCCGTCCTCCAGCGAGCAGAGCATCCGTACCGGCATGAAGTATAGGTAGGGGCAACTGCACCCGCGTCTGCGGCACCTCCGCAGGGAAACATCGACACTTCACGTCAATCTACTCCTGATCTCGATGAGCGTGTCTCGCAGTTAGACAGTGAGATGACGAAAAAGAAATAGATGGGGAATGCAGAGCCGATTGTTTTGTCAGGTCTGTAATATTGAATAGTATCTCTTGTGTTGAATTGTCTTCCAAAAGAACGAATGCAAATCCTTACATATTAAATATTGTCAGGAAACTATTGGAATTGTGAATAGCACCCCTAATATTATGTCCAACATTGTACAGATGAAATTAAATAGCACCCTTACACCTATCCCTATTATCCCTATTATCAATGAAGAGCATTTTTATTTGCCTACTTTTACGTAAGTCGTAGTTGTAAAAAAAATATGGATTTAGCCTGTTTAATGCTGTGTTCACTAAAACACTTTTTTTTTAATGTAAATTGTTTATTTTGTTTACAGTACAGAAACTATCCACACTATTTAATGTTTCGTTTTATCTGTTCTACATAACAGCAATACAATAATTACATTATGCAATAAATCAAACAGTTCATGATAATATAGTTGAGTCATCATGATTATGGGCCAGCCTTGTATGCTATGTCAAATAAATAGAAAATAGAATATAGACATGCATTTGCTGGCATATTTAATGATAATGCAAACATTGAAGGGTAAACCATGCAACGTATGGGTTCTGGTGTGTCGGAGAGTGAGCGTGAGAGAGAGAGAGAGGGGGCTAAGCTCAGCGCTAATGTGGGCACTGCTCACGAAGGAGTAGGCTGTGGTAATCTGTGCTCTTGTCACTGTGTATCTACACCATGCCTCTCGAAGTGAAAGCCTGCCAGGGCCATGGCGGACTATTGCATTTCTAATTTCAGAATTTGACCGTATTTTTAATGGAACAAGCTCTTGTTCCATCAAAGAAAATGTGGGGTTTTCTTGAGGTAGTGATGCAGAGAGCAGGCAAAAGCACCTGGGGTCCATACACAGCGAAATAACCCACACGTGACTTGTTTAGAGCAAAAGCTGTTTCTCTATTCTACCTGGAAAAACCTTGACTTATTCACAATCATTCACTTATGATTCTCGGAGGGGGAGGGTTAATCGCTGCTTTTTTTTTTTTTTTTTTTTCTTTCAGCCTCATTTATATGGAGAATTTTTCAATTCCCTGCATGGCGGCACTGAGCTTCCGTCAAGGCTGACAGAGCAAGCCTACGGACAAAGGTGCCGCCTTTTTATCGCTAACCTTCCCTCCAAGTTTGAGGCCACGGCGAACTGACCTTGTTTTCAAGGTATGGAGGGAGTGCTTCCACCTGCGTTACCTCCAGTCCTAATCTATTGAGCGATGCTGGGCTCGCACGACACGATTGGTTAGAATCAGACAGCTCTAGCATGTGGTAAAGCCTGCACCTCCAAAGAGTGATCAAGAGACGTCAGCCAGAGCTGAAATTAATCTTGCTTGCGGAGAAAGAAAAAAAAGCGCTTATGTAAAGCAGTCTCGCTCGCTGTTGCAGAAGGCAGAATATCTGCAACAATAGGTGAACAGGGGTACTGGGGGACTTGATCCTGAAACACCCATGGTGTTTAAAAGTCCTCGTCAACTATCCTTGCGTTGAACTCACCGGCCAGTGAGTGGTCCCATGGCAAGGTCTCTCAGGTGGCCAGCTTATTCACTTAGGCTAATTTAATGCAAATGTGGATAATGGATGATGCACTGTCCTGTGCTGTATTCGTCGGGTGTATTTAAAACAAAAGTGAACAACACTCGATGGCGTGAGGGCCCTTTGCTCAGGGCACTACACAACACTAGGCTAGTTTTGCCTACGTACATTTCCAGTGGCGTGCGTCGGCTTGTCCTTGGGCTCTGCTGCTGTATCTGTATCTTTTTACTGCAGCGGCCGTGTGAATACGAGGAGCTGACTCGCCTCCCTGGCAGAGCTCTCTGTTAACCGGCCTTGGCGCCGACGGTCAGGATGATTGTGGATGGCGGGGGGGGGACTGCATGGGACAACTGTTAGTCGTGAAGCCCGTCCTTAATCACAGCCACGGCGTGCGGCCACTGGCAGGGGCTGGGAGAGCAGATGGCTTTCTCATTCCATCGCTGGATGTAAAGCCACGCTATGTTATTATATCACCAAAACGGGCAGATCAGGCAACACCAATTAAGATAATTAGGAGGGTTTTTTTTGTGCCTAATTGCTTCACCTGGCAGCCTGCCGTTCTGTCCATATTAGCACGGGCCGCAGCACAAGAGTCTTTGAACGGGTTATGCATAAATCCAACGTGTACTCGAGGATTGATAGCACTTTGCCGGGAATAACTTTGCACGGTTTAATGTGATTTTTTTTTGGTCATGTAGTTAATGCAACTTCACCTGCTAAAAATACCGCCTTACCGCATAAAGTACGATGGCCGTGCTATGGGTGGTAGGTAGCGAGTGGGCTCCGGTGTGAGATTTAGGGCGTCATTAGTGTGGGCGTGTGCTTGGAGACTTTGCAACGTTTGGGGTGTTTAGTGAAGCATCTTGTCAACGCCTGCCCCCCTCCTACATGCATGAATCGTACAGTGGATCAACACCGGCGGCTGAACAGAATGGATGCAGCAGTGTAGTCGGCCTCTGAAATACCAACGCTGAAGGAACTTACTGCAGCACCACCGAACAATAGCCCTAAAGTGGCCACGGTGGCCAGATAGAGATGCATTGAACAATTTATATTTACCATCTGTTTGCTCCGGGCATGTAGGGAGGAATGGACATACAGTGAAATATTTTATTGATGGATGCTTGCATTTTACTTTACACACACACACACACAGTACACACGCTCAGCTGAGGTCTGCTGGACGTGTATGCGTGTGTCGGTGTTCATTAAACCTCATGGCACTGCATGGTACTCCATAAGGGCGTTTATGTACAAGTGAGCTATGTTGAGTTGAGGGAAGTGAGACAGCTGTCTTTTCCTTGCCTGACGAGTTTAATTAGAAGCGGTTGTTGTTTGTTTGCTGCACTACTCGGATTCCGCTCAGCATCGTTGTTATTATTAATGCCGCACAGCATGTGCTGTTTTCAGGGTTTGCAGTGATTAATCCCATTATACCAAAATGTGTTATTGAAATGAATTTTTTTTGCGTAAATTGATCTGTCAAAGGACACTAAGAATGGAGCTTGCCCAGTCCATTGTTTTAAAACGCATTTCTTAATCCATTGATTTGCCAAAGAACGTCAGAATGTGTTTGAATTATACATGTGATTTAAGCTCCTACATGAATTTTTATTTCATATATTTTCTGATGACATTATACAAAGAAACAATCCTACCAGTGAAACCTGAATTATGGCATTGAATGGACATTCTTTGAGCCGGAAAAGTTGCATAACAAATGCTCTATCATTCTAGGGTAGTGTTGATGTTGCTCTTCTGTCAAGTCTGACTAGAATCAAGCATACTTATTACTGACACAGTTACTGATGCTTTTGCTTATTGTATCTAAATGTCCCCAATGACAATCTTCGACCCACTTGTGTGTGCTTTCTCATCTTAAGTGTTACAATTGCTCTGATTCTGATTTATGTCCACTGCTTGTCACTGTGTCCCGTATCAGTTGATGCATCTTGTTTCCATAGCGAATGACAGCCGGAGGCTTTTGTGTAATTTTGTACCAGCGATCCTGTGATAAAACTGAACTACTCTCAGTGTGCAGCATCAAGCATGTTGTCATCATTTGGTGTGATACAGACTCTGCTAGAAGATTAAAGATTATATAAGAACCCCACACACGCACAGATTATATGATGCATATATTATGAGTATATTTTCCACCCCTGCCCAAGGTAGGCCCTATGAGAAAATATGCTTCTGCTTAAGAAAAGCTACAGCAACACAGCAATCAGTCATGGAAAATGTGTGGGAAATCCCCACATTGATCAAATGTCCTGCAAAAGCTTGAACGTCAGCGGAAATTGTGCAGCTGCAAAACATATTTCATGTTTGTTCAGTCACCAAGTTAAAGTTGCGCAGTTGTCTGTCAAAGCTAATCAGCCCGTTTGCAATGCATTATTAACGTGCCGTCACACCAGAAGCGAAGGCGCGGCGCAAATACATTCAAAGGCAATGCAAAGACGTGAATAGACCAAATCTTTCGACGGCGAAGCCCAGGTGGATGGCTAGTGCTGGGCGGACGACCAGATTCACGCGAATTTCGTGTTCGCTCAAGTTCAAATATTTGAACTTTGGTGCGAATCTCGCTTGATGCTGAATCACTTCCCTGAAAATAATTTGCAGTTAACGCAAGCTACCTCGCCCGAGTAACACCGGTAGAATATTTGCTTCAGTTTTGATGTGAATGCACCTTTAGGAGATAGTGTTTTTGTTGTGGTCATGTTGTGGTCCGTGTCTGCTTTATACATTATAACACTAACTAACACAGAAGTTAAATCAAACCGACTGCTTCATAACTTGAGTGTGTGAGATAGAGAGAGGGGAAACTAGTAAAGCAAACTGCCATGTGTCAGGGTGTTTGCATTACGACTGTCACAGCAGGTTCTGTAATGGCAAATCAAACTACATTACCATTCATGAAGAGAATGCTGCAATCAAAGAAAATCTGTCATTTGTTTTATGTTGCCATAGGGCAAATGACAGCCGGATTGTGTCTCGCTCCTGTGGTAAGGATGAATAGGAAGAAGAATAGAAAGTAATTGGCTTTTCTGTGTAAATGACATGAAACATGAAAATACCTTGTATGAAAAAGGTTACATTGATGGATGCATAATTTGCTGTTGGTATATTGCAGCACATTTCCTTTTACTACAGTAATTTTGCTATGATATTTTAATGTGCTGGGCAAACCGGTGGCTGATAGCAATAACACTTGAACTGTGTTTTTAGGTTTACTATAGCCTATAAAGCAAAATCCATATGTTTCCATGTCATTCATTTTGTTGATTGATGTTGTATAAAACACTGCTGACACATAATGTTATTGATGCTTCATTTTACAATCAGGGCCTTTAAAATGATAGACTTTCCAATCATTTTCACAAGTGAGCGCTTGTGTGTGGGTCTTTATTCGCCGATGGAGAAATACTCGATAGTGACGTAAATATAGGTAATGCAGACATCGCAGTCACATTGGGGCAAGGAGGAGGTTTGTGGGCCCTTGAATAGCACTTGAATAGCTCAGTATGCGCGCAGGCACATTTCAGTACCGTAAATACAGCAGTATGTCACATTCTGCGGAGGCTTTAATGAACGCATTGAGCGACATGTTTCAGTCATGGGGGAAAAAATAAAGAGTCTATTGGAACAGAAACTAGTCCTTGCCGCATATCCAGATTATAAATAAAAGATATGGAAGATTCCCATTCCCCTGTCATTCTGTGATCGGCAGTGATCGGCAATTGGCAGATCATGATTTTGGTGACCGGTAATCGGTGATCAGACCCAAAAATGCTGATCGGAGCATCTCCATTATATATATATATATATATATATATATATATATATATATATATATATATATATCTCACGTTGGGTCAAGGCATGACTTTGTCCCAGTTCAACACTATGGGAAGTATAAACGTATAAACTATACATTTTCAGTGGGTTCAGAGAATCTCTTCCTCTGTTTATCCTCCATGCTCTGTTTAGGCACAGACTAGTATATATCAGTGTTCTCTCTTCCCACCCTGCCTATAGTACAAGTGATCGTGTCATTTCAAACCAAAATGGTAAATGAAACACACCGGCCTGCACCAGCAGCCTCAGAGTTATGTTTTGTTGTTGTAGTCTGAGCTGGCTTTGAGGTGGTATTAATAGTTCTGCACGGTGAGCATGTCCCTCCAAACGGATTCCACCTCACATCTGTGACCCCATCAGTCATTCATCGTCTTTAGGACGCAACCCCCCCCCCCCCCACCACCCACCACCCACTACCCACCACCCACCTCCCTCAATCCTACTCTCACTTAAGCTTCAGTCCATATTGTCATACTTTCCAGGCCCTCTTCTCTCACCGCCCGCTAGGACCCGGGCTCCCTGGCGTAGCTCAATTAGTCCAGGCATGCGTGGCCTGCATGGTATTTGATTATTGCATTTGTAGCGTTAGTCGGCTGTGTTGTGTTGTGTTGCAATGCTTTAGTGTCAATGGAAAGAGTCTGCTGCTCTTTAACTGCAATGGAATTGATGTTGGCTTGAGATTGACTAAATCACTAATTGGATTTATTCTGGAGTCTCCCCCTACAGCTTTCTAGGGGGGTGGGGGTGGTGGTTGAAACCCTGGAGCTGTACAACGTGTCATTATGAATCAAGTTATATGTACGTCCTTAATTTTAAAGGGCCACAGAGTGGAATTGAATGCGTTATTCTAAAGTGAAATGACATTTATGTACGCTTAAAGGGAAGCATTTAAAAAATGAGACAGCCTTCAGAGTGAATCCCTCGCCGGTGTATAATACGTCGACGTGTTTCCAAGTCAACCAGGAGGCTGGCCCCGGAAGAAAGGCAAGAGAAATGTGATTTGATCATGGACGGTGAATACCAGTACTCCCTCAGTCCGTGCCCAAGCGTGTCTTAGAGAATTCCTACTCCGCAGCCGCAGAGCCCCCTCGACGTTATCCAGCTGCTTACTCATTGAGTGTATTTATTCTTTGTTATGTAAATGTTATTAAGGTGCGGATGGAAAATGCGTCACATTTACATATTGCCAATTATTAGACCGTGGTGCTATCTACTGGAGGTGTGTGTGCGTGCTCCATCGCGATTGCCGCCTATAACATTGACACCTGAATTTCAATGAGAATCGTTTCCGTTGCAGTATCGTAACCATCGCCTAGCGAGGGGGACTCCCGTCTATTGAAACGCCTTCAACCAAGCCCTGCTTCTTGGGTGTTCCCTGGCGCCTCCATGGTGGAGGCGCCAGATGACCTTCGTGTGGAGGCGTGCGTCCAGTAAAGCTCAGCGGGAACATGACTCCTTGTCTATAGCCTCCTGGCCCCCTGGCGGCCCGGGGTCACGGCTGCAGCCCACCATGCAGTATACAGTATAAGGCCGTCCCCTTCAACTATTGAACGCTACATGGTGCAGACAAAGCGATGGTGTAAGGGAGCCGTGACTCAGACTCGGGGGCTGGGTTTCCTTCCTTGCTTTTTGTTGTTTTTGTTTATTTTGATGTGCTTATATCACCCCCTGTTTACAGATTACACACACACACACACACACACACACACAACACACACACACACACACACACACACAATAGGGCTGTTTCATAACACTGAACATTCTGGTGAATATTGTTTTTTTGCAGTACAGTATTCTGCATATGCATGTAGCCTTCTCTAAAGGCTAACCTATTCAGCAAGTGCTGATTTCTACCACTCAACCCCCATCTGAATACAATCTCTCACTCCCACCACTACCAGACATCATTTCTCATCCGTCCCTTTCCATTGGAAACGGCCAGGCTGCATCTCAGAATAAGGAGGTTGCTGTTTGACGAACCTCCCCAGCCGCCATGAGATACAACACAATAGCGTTACACTCTAGCAACATTTTGGATGGTGGAGCTGATGTTTGTCTCTGCAAGATCAGTTGGATCCAGAGGGCAGAACAGCCAGTGGCCCCGACGGGGCAAGCGAGTGGTAATTAAGACATGGTTAATTTGCACAATTGGGGGATGGGGTCATGTTGTGCTGCTGTCTTTTGTGACAACATTTGTCGCCTCTGTAGCCTTGTGTGCGCGTGTGTGTGTGTGTGTGTGTGTGTGTGTGTCCAATTAAGCCATGGGTTCTTTCTAATGACCTCATCTGCTTCAGTACAGCATAATGTATTCATGCGAAGAAAATAACAAATTTCAACAAACTTAAGATTTTGCCTTGTTTAGATTTCATATGACTCGAGGTTTAGGGAACATTGCAGAGTTAGGATATCAGTGGTTGATTACATTTACATTTACATTTAGGGCATTTAGCAGACACTTTTATCCAAAGTGACTTACAATAAGTACATTTGTTCTTATTGTAACCACGAAGGTAACTCGTTTAGTGAGCACAAAACGAATACATATGAAAGGGACCACTACAGGGCGTCATACAAAGGGTGAAAAAAAGCATTTATACCACTAATCAAATTAGTTCCATGTTCCATGTTTTCCACGGGTAAAAGATCTCCACAACACACAACAAAACAATCCCTCTACTTGACACGGTTGCTTATTTTTTTAATATACAGTATATTTCTTCACTTTGCAAGACCCACACACGGACCGAATCCCCTCTCAATGTCCGCATGTGTGGTCATATGATACACACTGGGACTATGACGAGGCCAACAGTCCCAGCCTGTATCGTATGACCACACTGGGACTGTTCCCCGGCGTAGGCATAGCTCCTCTCACGGTCAGGAGTGGATGTCGTGCTGCTCTTCTATGTGGAGTTTGTTCCTACACAAACGGACCGAAAATAAAAAAAAACATACATCCGCCCACATTTACATGCAAGCTTCTCCTCCTACACATCTGTTACATCAGCAGCTTCTACCTTGCATATAGCTAGCACTGGATCTTACTAGAGCTCTGTCACAATCGAAATCAGACTTTTTTTAAATCTTTAATAAAAAAATACCCTTAATCAAAGCAAACAGCATTAAGTCTTCATGCAACAACATCGACTATATCTACGCAATGTGCAAACTGCTTAAGCCAATAACAAATTATCTAAAACAAACTCAAGCCAAAAGCCAGCCATCTAAAACAAAATAAAAGAAGCCAATAGCAAGCCATCTTAAAGGTGACATATTATTATACCACCAGGTGTGAGTGTGATTTGTGTGACCTCTTCTATCATCACAAGTGGGCGTGTGCACCTAGATGTGTGCTGGATAGATCAGTCTACCAGCCTACCCAGTGGACTGTAGCAAACGTTGCTCATCTATCTGTCATACATCTATGTGGACACGCCCACTTGTAGCCAATAGCAAGCCATCTAAAACAAACTGAAGCCAATAGCAAGCCATCTAAAACCAGCTCAAGCCAATAGCAAGCCATCGAAAACAAGCTCAAGCCAATAGCAAGCCATCTTGAACCATCCCAAGCCAATGGCAAGCCATCCTAAACGCAAGCTCAAGCCAATAGCAAGCCATCTCGAACAAGCTCAAGCCAATAGCAAGCCATCGTAAACGAGCTCAAGCCAATATCAAGCCATGGCTCACAGGACGAATATTCTGGTCTGGCAGGCTGCGTCGATCCACGGTGGAGGACTCAAACATGGAATCCTTCGGAGCAGGATGGCTGTGAGGAGTCCATCTTCTGATTTGCTGTCAGGGATTTGAGTCACACTCATTTGGGTTCCCTGGTGGGCATGTCGTTGTGGTGGCATTCACATTCATTGTGTGTTGCCCACACATGCACACACACACACACACATTTTTCTTGGCGGCAAATAAGACCTATAGATTTTTCCACACTCCTAAGCACCCATCCAACATGTGTCAGGGCAGATAGGAGGCTGCCGTAGTCACAAGGCTGCGTCCAAATCCACACAGAGCCTGCTGTCTTCGCTTCAGCGACTCTTAAGCTTGCACTCAAATCCCAAGATTAAAATGGCCTACTGCAGCATTGGTAAAATGATTGAAGCTATTAGTGAGGTGTGATAAGGTCCCTGACAGTACGTTTTCACCTCTTCTTTCCGCCATTTGTTCCATTTGAGGATTTGAAGATCTGTGCTATTGGTCTTTCCTACGTTTACTTTTTGTTGTTGTTTTAGCGTTCATACTAATGTGTCTCTTCCTGTTTTGACAGAAACCTTGGCAAGTCTGGACTGAGGGTGTCCTGTCTGGGCCTAGGTAAGACGACTTATATTTAACCTTAGCATCTTCCATAGTTTATACCCTGTATTCTCACAATGTTTCATGGTCTTATACAACAAATCAGCGATAGTCAGCAGATCAGTACTGAATACGAAACAGAAATGGTGGTGTTAATGATGACTATAATTAGGAGATGTTATGTATATGAAAATCAGAGGACGGCATCCCTTAAGGCACATTCTAAATCAGCTCTTTAATTGTTGCGTGTGTGTGTGTGTCTACATCGTTTACACCTCCCTCCTCGTCATCTGAACAGGAACATGGGTGACGTTCGGGGGACAGATAACGGATGAGGTGAGAGCAGATGGATTTTGTCTCCTCCGATCACTCAAACAACGCTCCGCGCATCGCCGCTCTCCATATGATCCGTCGCTGCCTGTGCCCATTGCCTGCTTACACTGCAAACATATTGGCAGCCATACGTAGGCGAAAGTCACCTCAGGGCATCACGTAACATGGGCATATATGGGCATATGGGACAGGCATATATAAACACAAACATAACAAGGAAGTACAGTCCACGCCAGAGCAATGATCCAATACCCTTTTCTCTTTTCCCTTTTCTGTGTCTGTCTTACTCTCTTCCTTGCATCTTTCCTCTCTCTCTATGGGTCTCTACCTCTCTCTGTCTCTCTCTCTGTCTCTCTGTCTACCTCTCTCTGCCAACGGCCCCTTCTTCCTGACAGACGGCAGAGCAGTTGATGACTCTGGCCTACGAGAACGGCATCAATCTATTTGACACGGCCGAAGTCTACGCCGCTGGAAAGTAAGTATAGGATTTCTCCCAGATCACTTAGAGTCCATCAATACACGTCCATTCACTGACCATACGGTGGTCCAACTATGAGGATCCAACTATGTGGATCAGCAGGCACACCGTGCCTGCTGATCCACATAGTTGGACTAGGAATACACCAGGTACCCCCTGCAAGTTCCCTATGCGTCAGTGAGAAATCCTATTGCTGTTGTTGGTCAATCCAACCGTCAATCCAAAAGTAGCACACCTGGATGAGGAATTGAGCACCGGTGGAAAAATGTGCACGCAAGGGTTCAAAACATGTCAACGTGTTCTTTGGGTTCTTTGCTTTGTTCCTTCCAGTTATATATAGTGGGATATGGGCAGCCAGTTATCAGTTGCTAACATTGAACACATACCACCTCCATAAGGAGCCATGCGCTTCATGCATTTTCCGGTTGAGGGACACGCCCCCCCGGGGCCAAAGGAGACGACAGGAGACGCTCCACTGTCGCCACGTGTCCTATAGCTCTGCAGCCTTCTGCAAGAACTCGGGTTCACACACACACATATATGCATGCTTACTCATGTGAACATGCACGCACGCACGCACACGCACGCACACACGCACACGCACAAGCACAACAAACAGCCATCAGTCATTTTCTAATGATGAGCTTGGGCACGATGCAGACGTACAAGTTCCTTCATGTAAACATCAAGACTAGGGCCTGGTCTGACCCAGGACTTGGAGCACATGGCTGAGGGAAAACAGGCTGTGTGCAATAAATCGTTACACAAGAGAGATTGTCACAAAGAAAACATGGCTTTGTTCCGTTTATGTTGGATCTCTTGTACATCATCTAATGGATTAGTCACGTTTTGTGTCCACAGTGACTGAAATAATCTAAGGGATTATCCTTTCCCCAGTGTACTGCCTTCCTAATCCTGAGACTGTTCGACGATTCCTTATTTCTCTTAAGGCCAATGTCAGTTGGTAATATTTTTTATTTTTAAGCGTCGAAGTAAACAAGTAGAATAGAATAGCTTAAATCCATGTTGTGCTGTTCCATCTGCTGCTGCAGCTGTTGCGTGGTAGGGAATGAGAGAGAGAGAGAGAGAGAGAGAGAGAGTGAGAGAGAGAGAGAGAGAGAGAGAGAGAGAGAGAGAGAGAGAGAGAGAGAGAGAGTGAGAGAGAGAGAGAGAGAGAGAGAGAGAGATGCGCTTTCTGTGTATTGCTCCTATTTTAACAACGTTCACTTAGTGTTCTGCCTCAACGGCGGGGCGATAAAACCGCCACGGTGTTGACAAACTGTGATCGTGATCCTCGCGACGTGTGCGACTGAACGAATTCCGGATTTGCACGAGCGCTTAAACACATCAGTGCAACGCGTCTGCAAGCGGTCCTGGCAACGCACTGTAATCCAGCATGTGCTGCTCAGGTGTTAATCCACACACACACACACACACACACACACACACACACACACACACACACACACACACACACACACACACACACAGTGTTCTAAAACTAAAACTGAACATCCTTGTTAACATAGTTTTGCATTACAGTATTCTGCATTTGATATTTAGCGCCATCATCCGACACTGGCGGTTAAAGTACACAGTTGGGTGTTTGAACTGTTGACGTCCATCCATTTGATGTTGATGACTTTGACACCCCCGGGTCAAGGCAGTAGAAGAAGACAGGGTGAATTGTAAGCGGGTCTTCCAGTCGTAGTGAGGGCAATGCCAGGCATGTCAGAAATGCATGTGTTCATGGAATACCATATGTGCTCTGGTGGGGACTAGAGCCATCCGTGAAGTGGACAAGAAAATTGTTACATTTTCCACAAAAAAAGCACATTTATAACCACATATTCTTAGTTATCACATTGCAGTCAAGATAAATTGCCTAAAATGTCATGTCCAGATGGAGAAGCATAGCAGTGAAGTAGGCGAAAGAAGAAAAGAGAATCGATATAAACAATGGAAATATTTATTTAGAACAAATGTGTGTGTGTGTGTGTGTATGTTTGACACAGGGATGGTATTTAGAAAGGGAAATGAGAGGGGAGAGAACACACGGTTTGTGTGCAGTGATTTTGGAAGCAGGAGAATACAGCAGAAAGACAGAGGAGGTGGATCAATAGCTGAGCCCAGATCCCACTGGGTTGCAGATAGGTCACACTGCAGGAAGGCCACTCATTTATTTCCCGCCACCAGCAGACGGTGGCACGGGCTGGGGTTTTGTCCGAGAAGGCCTCTAATGGGCCCCATGTCGGACCTAATTAGCACCCCTGTGGCTGGGAACGAATGGCTGGTGTGGCTCCTACCCAACACTGTTGCAGGCTGGGGCCTTCTGCAGCCACCACTGAAACACTTCATTATGTTACGCACACTGCATTTATGCCTATACTTGTGAATAAGGGGTTATGTTTAGCGTGCCGGGTGTTTTATGAAACATTTAAACTTGGAAGTGTGATGTGTGATGTGTAAATGTTTGCATGAGCAGGATTTTCTCCTGTTTTGTCTCACTCCCTCCCCTGTCCTCCGTCTGTTCGGCAGGGCGGAAACCGTGCTGGGCAACATCATAAAGAAGAAAGGGTGGAGGTATGTGTTTTTGTTCTTGTAATTTCCGCCTTTCGCCTCCGCCGTCTTATCGCCCCGGCTGATCATATTGGGACTGAGCAGTAGACTGAGCTGGGGACGCGGGAGAGATAAATTATGTTCACAGTGTCATGGCCGCACCTTGTCATCCTCCCAGAATAACAAATGTAAATAAAATGCCTTTTCACTCTGACTTGGCATCTTCAGTTGGCATCGCTAAGGCCTTGTTTAAAGGGTCCACCTCTACTGTCTCTTCCTCTACCTGTGCAGTAGCCACAGCTCAGCATGTTCTGGTATCCACTTGCTGTGTTATGGGATCATGGGATGCATGGAAGAGCAGGAAACAGGCAACGGCAGAGAATGTATGAGAATGTAGAAATGAGTTTGTTAAAAATAAATGTGTTTTTGTTTTGCACCTGTTGCAAAACATCGTGCACCTGTTGCAAAAGCCATGGATGCTATATTTAAAAATAAAGATGAGTTTATTCTAGACTATGATTTAATATAACTTCCAGATTGCAGCCCTCCACATCAGCAGAAGCTCATGCATGGCCATGAGGATACAGATGATATAATGTGCACTCCCCCACAACATTCGCATGCAGCTGACACCGTTTATTTAGTGCACACACAGTACTACCTCCTCAGAGAGTGACCCTTCTCAAACCACCCACCACCATTGGTCAAGTGGTTTTCTCAAGGTCACTTTTGTTCTCTCTTCCACTTTGCCTCCTCTTCCTCCCTTTTGCAGACGTTCCACCCTGGTGATCACAACAAAAATCTTCTGGGGCGGAAAGTAAGTAGCACCTCCGTCATGGCCGCCATCCGTCCCACTGTTAACGTTCTGTTTGGGCTCCGGTGGCCGACAGCCCTCCTGATAAATTATCCAAGGTTCCCTCTTCATAGCGGGCTTATCACGAGTAATTCAAACTGATATGCTGTCAAGGACTCTCAGTGCAAGCAGCCAAATGTATGATATCATGTGTCCGGGATTGAGGGTGGAGGACAGAGGGCCGGCAGAGGTCTGCCCGGGCAACATGATATAAGGGTATTGTGGCTGGCTGGGTGGGTGACGCCGGCCAGAGCCAGGACACTGAAAGATTAATCGTCCCCCCCTTGAGTAGTTTGACATGATATGATTTGGTTGTGTTTTTTAATCGATAGTGTGATGCTGGGGTTAATTATTTATTGCCCTTAATTTATAATGTATCACCGTTCCGTTGTGTGTTCCAGAGCCGAGACTGAAAGAGGGTTGTCCCGGAAACACATCATAGAAGGTAGGGCTGGGCAATCACACAGTGTTATCGTTTCTCGTCTTTGAACGGTATTATATCGTCACGGAATGAAGATGCGGACTTAATGCGATACCTAGTTTGATAGTATAAATGAATGACGATGATATACCTTTTAAAACAATCAAATATATGATTTTAAATGTCAGCGAGAAAGGAAAAGTAGTTTTAGGCCGATATCAACTTTTGTATACTTCAATGTGAGTAAGCTTATCGTGATATTTACCGAGATAGTGTAGAGTTCGCCGTACTTATAATCAATACAGATAATTAAGTTTCCATATCACCAAGCCCCAACAGAAGGTGAGCCGCACCACATTGTAGAACTGCATCACACGACGATTTATAACTCAGTTTGCCTAACCCTCAACTAACCCAGCTTGACTTCACACACACGTGTTTCCTCGTGTACTTTCTCAGTACTTTCCTCTTGGGGTTAGCCAATGTGCAAGATAGTATTAATAATAGCCCTGTGATTCAGTCTGCGCGATAACAGCACGTTGGGAATGCTCTTGTTTAAACTGACTCGGCTGGGAATGCTCTTGTTAAAACGGACTTAACTCTTATTCACATTCCTTTGTAGGTTTAAAAGCCTCGTTGGAAAGACTGCAGTTGGAATATGTGGACGTGGTCTTCGCCAACAGACCGGACCCCAACACCCCAATGGAAGGTGAAACACCTCCCATTGACGGAACACTCTCAGCGTGTCTCCTCAATGATCCCGTCTCTCTCTAATGCGATCCGCCCACACTCTGAAGCCACACTTTGTTGCCCTTTCGGAGGCGGCGCTAAGAGCTTACACACGCAGCGTGTTGTGGCATCAGCTGGGGCCACACAGAATCCATCTGTTGCCGCGTCAAAGCGACTGTTCAGGGTCAAGCTGGGATCAGAAGTCAATTTGCTTCTCCCCCGAGACCCCCGAGTGGTGTCCTGCAAGGGGGCAGAGTCTGTTGCATTGTGGGAGGCTTCCATCAGGGACACGTCAGGTGCTGTCTGACAGGACGTCAAGCGTCAGAATGGGGATGTTAATGTTATTCTCCTTCCCCTCGTGCTCTGTACTCGCTGCACACAGTGCTGCGTGCACAGAGTTCATAATCAGTGGGACCATCTGTTTGGATTAGTTTTTGTATTTCATTCTGCCATAACGCTGTTTTGTCTATATTACATAACAAACTACCTCCTCCAAACCTGTATTTCCCTCTTTCCAAAAGCTTTTCCCCCTAGGGACTGCAGTTGAAATGTAGCTTTCTTGCTAATTATGGGATGGTTACTTACTGTCCATTGTCCCTGTTATAATAAATTAATAAATAATGCTGTATCATTTAGATTAGCGTTCAAATTTCTCACACACTGGATGAAATACAGTCAAGCAGAAGTCAACATGACAAAAAAATAAATCGTCAAATTAAAAAGCACTATAGTATATTTTGAACCGGGCCTATCGCCTTTTGTAGCCAACCTTGAATAGCACAGAACAGCTATTGAAAATCACTTTTAGAAACCTTTCTAAGGCATATTTGTAGTCGCCTCCACAGCCATGCAATTAAATGCAGAGTTGCAGGCCTGCCATCTTCCATCGCATTTCCAATTGGCTCCAGCTTTGTTCCCCTGCAGCTCCTTTCACATTAAGTAGGACAGTCCCTTGTACAATTCCTGCCCTTTAATTTGGTTCCAGTCTTGTTTTGTTGGGAATGGAGGGATGCAGGGAGTTTGCGACCCTCCGCCTCGTTTGAATGAATCCACTCATGCATTCAGGACATCAACAACAAACATCCTGGCCACTGTGGCCATTGTAATACCCATCTCTAAAAACAATGCCTTCGCATTAATGCTGTGATCCTGTTGGGACAAAGATGTAAAATAAGCCAGAATTGAGAAGATCCCCCAGTACACTGTACATCTTCGGAAAAAGTATATAGAATAACAATCAATAAATAAACAATGATAGAAGGGCATGACAATGATGTACATATGGTCCTCTGTGTGTTACAGAGACAGTGCGGGCAATGACCCATGTGATCAACCAGGGCATGGCTATGTACTGGGGAACATCTCGATGGAGCCCCATGGAAATCATGGTAAGTGCACACGATACACACCCACATGCACACATACACACATGCAATCTCGGATGGCATGTGTCTTTGGTACGGTGGTCTGATCATGTTTGCGCTACGTGATGAACTACACTTCCTGTGGAGCTCACAAAGTATTGCTTCTTGCTTCCATCCCAAAGGCCAGGCCATGTTGCAACACATGATGCGTGTGTGTGTGTGTGTGTGTGTCCTTTTGTAGGAAGCGTACTCGGTTGCCCGGCAGTTCAACCAGATCCCCCCGATCTGTGAGCAAGCCGAGTACCACATGTTCCAGAGGGAGAAGGTGGAGGTCCAACTACCTGAGCTCTTCCACAAGATCGGTGAGTCAGGGCACTCAAACAGAACATTGCGTGGACGTTTGACTCAGTAATTGGTCACGGAAGGGCCGGAAGGGGGCCGGAAGGGATGAGTTGTACGTTAGATATACTTAGTATAGATGTGTCTCTCTTTATTTGTATTGCCTAGTCTGTGTTTATTATCGCTATGTCCTCGAGCAACAACGTCTCCATATGGAATGACTAAAAGTGATTTAACGCTCTGTTTATTTCGAGATGTCAGAAAGATGCATGCTTGTAATGGTCGCTATCTTTACATGGGCTGTGGTCTGACGAAAGGATTTAAACTCTCCTGGCACGGAGGGTACACTGAGACATGTATTGCAGTTTTAAACTTTGCCCGCTCACTCGATAGAAAATGGGAACGGCTTGAGGCAGAGGTTTGAATGTAATTTGATTTGAAGTGAGAGTCGGCTGTGAAATCCAAACGCATTTTGCGTCTTCTTTGATCCAAGTGTGTGCCATAGCGGCCGACAAATAAAGATTGCGATTAATTGAATGGATCCCCTCGGGGCACAACAGGACAGCCACAAAGAGCAAGGAATATAGAGCAGATATGGCCTGGATTTATTTTATTTTCACATATGTTAGCACGTGCAGGGAATACAATATGCAGTCATAGCCGTCTGCATTATTAAGAAGGCCCATTATTGGATTTTTACGTTACAGTAGCCACAGTATATGAGAAGATCGTATATCGTACATGTGTGAGCCAAATGGTCATGAATGCTGTGTAGGCAACTTCAGACGGTGGTTCTAGTTTTCAACATGGTTTGTGGTGTTTCTCAGGTGTGGGGGCCATGACATGGTCGCCCCTGGCCTGCGGCATCATCTCAGGGAAATACGACAGCGGGGTCCCAGCCTACTCCCGTGCCTCTCTCAAGGTACCCCCCCCCCCACCAACGACCTATGTGTGTTTGTGTCCAGATGTTTTTAATCAGTGTCAAAGTTTCCCGTATTTATTATATATATTTTTTTCCCAGTTTAGTTTCAGTTTCATCTTTATGGCTGTTTTGTCGTTGTTTCAGTTTCAGTTTGAAAGATCCTACTCTATTTAGTTTCGGATATCAGGTTATTTTTACTTAATGTTTAGTATTTTAAGAATGCCAACTTATAGAAAAGATTCATGACCTAACATGAACAAAATCATACTTTATTAATACCTTTTGGAATAATAATGACGATTCAATCGAAATAAATAAGATATTCTCCTTCCATTGTAATAGTATTTCCAGTTATTTTTTAAGTCCTGTAGTCCTGTTCCAGCTCAGTTTTAGTTTTTTGTGCAGCCTCAGTTTCTGTGTTTATTTCACTTAATGGACTGCTTTTCCATCAGTTGTTTTAGTGATTTCAGTTTCAATTCCCTACAATGACACTGGTCAACTGCATTTCTTCTTTGATATAACCTCTCTTCCTCCTCGCCCATCTGCGCTCCAACCGCTGTTTGCGTCTCCCATTGTTATTCGTGGTTCTTGCAATAACAGCTGTTTGTTTTTCTATGTGTCTTTCAGGTTGTACAACTTGCCGTCTCGCAAACACATCTTGTGTTGTTATTTTTTTTGTATTTCTTCTGCCCTGTGTTCACCACATCCAGTGTGTGTGCGCCCCCACACACCCACGCCACAGCCATCACCGCCGCCTTCCATGGATAACAAGATTGCACTGCACACTTTGTTCGATTATATTCAAACTTTAAAGTATGCGCATACAAGGAAAGGAAATTTGAAGTCAAGCCAAATAACATTATATATAACATTATGTTTGCAAAGTCGATCACGGTCCACATTCTACTCCACCCAGCAAAAAAAAAAGCTTTCCTTCATTACACAGCATACACAGTATAACCATTATTTTTCTGCCACACTGAACTTAATCTAACCTATGGCCCCACAACCCAGCTTATGTCACGCAAGCTGCTTGCATCCTTTACACACCACAGTTAGTCTTATTAATATAATTCACTACACAATTACACAATGCAAAGTGCCCATGCACAACACACACTATCGGGAATTTAATTAAACCAGTCAGCAGCTCTATGTGTGTGTATGTGTGTGTGTGTGTGTGTGTGTGTGTGTGTGTGTGTGTGTGTCTGTCTGTTTGTGTGTGTGTGTGTGTTTGTGTGTGTTTACGTGCGTCGAGAGCTGTATCCTCAGGACCAAGAAATGATTTGTTGTCGAACATGCCTTCCCCCGCTTTTTAGAGCGCTGACCCAGCGATCGAACTGTGCCTTTAGGTCTCCAGTCCCTCGTGCCTCCAGGCCCTACCGATACCTCACTCTGGTGTCGTCCGTGTCTGCATTTTGTAGCTCGGCCCGCGTTCAATCACCGGGTCATTTCCTCTGGTCTGAAACAATGCATTCAGTGCCGGTCTGAAACGAAAAGCCGTCTCTGTCATTGAACGCAGACGCGCGTGTCCCCTCCCCCTACCGCTCTAGGAGCAGCGCTGGAGAATCCATTCAGTGTCGTGTGTGTCTAGTCTGTGCTCGTGTGTGTGTGTAAAAGTGTGTGTACGTGTGTGTGTGGGCACGCATTTGTGTGAACCCCAAAAAGCACACGGACAACAGGCCCACCTGCATTCCCCTAAAAGCAGAGGTCCGGAGGCTCTGGGGGGGGGGGGGGATGAGCCGTTTCAGAGGGGTGATCTGTGTGCTGAGCAGGTGTGCTGTGTTCTCGACAGGGTTACCAGTGGTTGAAGGACAAGATCCTGAGCGAGGAGGGTCGCCGTCAGCAGGCGAAGTTGAAAGAGCTGCAGGCAATCGCCGAGCGGCTGGGCTGCACTCTGCCCCAGCTCGCCATCGGTACGCTCAGGCCCTCTGCCGCTCTCTCTCTTTCTGTCTGTCTGTCCGTCCCTTCTGACTCCACCACCACCACCACCCCCGACCCCCCCCCCCCCCCACACCACCACCGCCACCACCGCCACTACTACTAATACTGATACCGCCACACCCCTGGTACTTGATGTCCTGTTGGTGGCGATCGCCGGACGTGACCTGCTCGTGTGTCGTGTCGTGTGGTGTCGTGTCGTCGCAAGGGGGCCGCCATGTGTTTGTTCGACGATGGAGCGGACAAAAGGGGCTGTTTTTTTCCTGTTTTCTACTTGGGGAACCAAATGATTTACTGATCGTCGTGATTTTAGTGATCGGAGTCATTTGTGTCCAAGTGGAAAAAGGTACGGAGTGGTCAGGGCGGCGTCGACGCGTCCCCGGGGCTGGCCGGACGGGACGCGCAGCTTCTCCGCTACGCCACGCGTCTCACATGGCCGCCCAGGGTCTTATTACCAACCCGGCGGGTTTGGTTTCGCCCCTGACTCAGCAGTTCAGACCTAACGGCAAACCCATAAATCATCTGGTGGAGGGGGGGAGGGAGCGATGGCTCATCGTGCCTCCCCCAACAAACACTCCCCCCCCCAACCCCCTGCCCCTGCTCCCCCCCCCCCCCCCCCCCCCCTCGCCCCCGCCCTCACATCTATGACGCTGCAGAGGCCAAGATGACTGGATCACGGAGCCGGCCTCCATGGCGGGATTCAAACCGGATCAGGTTTTATCTGCTTTCTTATATTTCCCCCGCCTCGGATCCTGTTATGCGGCGGGTCACAGACAGGCCTGCTCACAGCCCATTAGCTCTGGCCGCTCCAGTCGCTCCAGTCGCTCCCAATGACCATCAATCCCCTGTCGATGGCATCCACCCCCCCCCCCCCCCCCCCCCCCGCTGTGAATCAGGTGTGCCACCTCCCGGGTCACCTCTTCACGGCCGGCCGGCGTCGAGCCGAGACGGAAAAAAGATGAAATAGCGCCACGCCTCCAGCCGGCCCTGTGTCCCCCGGGGGGGGCGGGGGGGGGGGGGGGGGGGGGGGGGGGTGCCGGCGTGGCTTGGCTCCTGCGGCGCAAGCAGAAAATAAACAGCAGGATTTATACGCGCTGCGGCAGCAGTGTGGCGTAGCCGGGCCGCGCCTCTGGCCGTTGCCGCCCCTGCGTGGCGGTAATCCCGCAGGAAGTCCCCCCGGGGGGAAGCCTCTGACGCCGGCGACTCTCCCCAAAGTCCCCCGCGCTAATTCTATTCCCAGAGCCACCGCTGGATCCTAATCCCATCGCTCTTTTAATAACGTGATGTTCCGCTGGCCTCCGCACGCACTGATCCGTTTTGGCTCGTGCTCTGGTCAGCGTGTGGCTCTGCCGGGCTTAGAGGAGGGAGCTGGGGGTGGCGGGGGGGGGGGGGGTTGTGTTTGTGTTGTGTGGGAGTCGTGAAGTGGTTATTGTCATTGAGGATAATAAGATAAAGTACGCAACCTTATTCTGTTGATTGATATGTGCAAGTGTGCGTGCGTTTGTGTGTGTGTGTGTGTGTTTGTGTGTCTCTGTGCAATGTGTGTGTGTCTCCTGTGCGTGTGCGCCTGTGTGTTTGAGCCTGTCTGTGTTTCGTCGTGCATTTGTGTGTGTGTGTGTGTGTCTGTGTATGTGTGTGTGTGTGTGTCTCTATGTCTGTGGGTCTCTGCGTGCGTGGTTGTCTCTGCGTGTCTCTGCCTGTGAGTATGCACCTGTATGTCTTTGCGCCTGTGTGTGTGTGTGTGTGTGTGTGTGTGTGTGTGTGTGTGTGTGTGTGTGTGTGTGTGTGTGTGTGTGTGCGTGTGTGTGTGTGTCTTTGCACCTGTGTGTGTGTGTGTGTGTGTGTGTGTGTGTGCCTCTGTGTGTGCGTGTGTGTGTGTGTGTGCCTGTGTGTGTGTATGTGCCTGTGTGTGTGTATGTGCGTGTATGTGCCTCTGTGCGTGTACCTGTGTGCCTGTGTGTGTGTGTGTGTGTGTGTGTGTGTGTGTGTGCGTGTATGTGCATCTGTGCGTGTGCCTGTGTGCCTGTGTGTGTGTGCGTGTGTGTGCCTGTGTGCGTGTGCTTGTGTGTGTGTGTGTGTGTGCGTGTATGTGCCTCTGTGCGTGTGCGTGTGTGTGTGTCGGCGGGGTGGTCACTACTGTCCACTGGGTCTCCTACAGCGTGGTGCCTGCGGAACGAGGGCGTCAGCTCCGTGCTCCTGGGGGCCTCCACCACAGACCAGCTCATGGAGAACATCGGAGCCATACAGGTGAGGCCGGCCCCCCCCCCACCCCCCACCGGTGTGGACGCTGTCGCCTGGCGGCCCGCTGGAGCCTAGGGAGCCCCTCACACTCGTACGCGTCAGCACGTGATGAGCGCTCGGTTTGGTGGGGGGGGGGGGGCGCACTGGGAATACAGCCAACCGACCAATGGGAGTTCAACGCCTTTGACCCCATAAAACACGCATTCAGGTTGAGGAACGGTGGAAGTCGTCGGTTGGTTTTGGTTTGGAATTCGGTCGGGGTTCAGTTCTACGTCGTACAAAGCTGTAATCAGAAGCGTTTGAAGTCGGAGCGCCGGCGTCAAGGTGGGGGGGGGGGGGGGGGGGTGGGGCTCTGGCGGTCGGCCAGAGCCGGCGTCGGTGCTAGGCCGGGCTGTAATGCTCGACTCGGTAAGAAAGCATTAGCAACGCTGAGAGCTCATCATGTGCTGACCGCTTCAGGGCGGTGGTTGGTTTGCGAGCCCTGCTCCCACGCAGGGCTTTCTACATCATATATATATATATATATATATATATATATATATAAGGTCATATAAGGTCAGGGGAGTGGAGGGGTGGCTCACCATCAGCGTAGAGAGAGAGCGCGCCCGGGGCCGCTCCCTGCTTCCTGTGCTGATAGCATGCGTTGGTTCAGTGGTCGGATTCCTCTGATCTGCTCATCACGTTAAGTCTGGCCCTCGGGGGGGGGGGGGTGGGGGGGCGGGGGGGGGGGGGTTGGACTCTTCATAGACGTCAGCGTTCTTCATATTTAGTCCATTCAGTGTTCTCCACGCCGCTCCACGGCTAAAGGTCTGCACGTGTGATTATGGACACGCAGTGGACCATTAAATTGTCATTAAGATCTTTCGCGGACCACCGCATACGTAAACGGGGAACAATAGATAAATGGCCGTGCAGTGGCTGAGCAAAGAGTGCCAGCGCCCTCTTGATACGAGATTAGAACTGCCAGAAGGACAGTGTGTATATTCAGCAAACGCAAATGAACACGTTACGATGGAAAACATGTTTTTATAAATAACAAGCCACTCTCCTTCTCTCCCCGTCCACTTCTCCCTTCTTAGAATAAATTGCTCCCCAAAAACAAATGCTAAAATCAACATGTCAAGAAATGTTGATTCCCTCCGTTTTGTTAAAACAAACTGTATTTTTTGTCACACCGAATGCATTTGGGCACTCTGTTTGGGTAGTATAGTATATGGTAGCATAGTAAAAGAGTCAACCTAGCTCTTAAATACAGGTTATATATATCTCTCTCTCTCTCTCTCTCTCTCTCTCTCTCTCTCTCTCTCTCTCTCTCTCTCTCTCTCTCTCTCTCTCTCTCCCTCCCCCTGCAGGTCCTCCCCAAGCTGTCATCTTCCATCACCCATGAGGTGGACAGCATCCTGGGCAACAAGCCCTACAGTAAAAAGGACTACCGCTCTTAACGGCCAGCGGCCCTCACGCGGCCCCGCCCCTCTCTCACGTGCGGTGGGGGATGACAACAACCAAGAAACACACACACACACACACACACACACACACACACACACACACACACACACACACACACATACACACTCACACACGGACACGTACACACATCTTTGCCTGATCCTCTTGTCTGCTTGAGCTTTTACGGAATGAGGCCCTTGGCGCATGAGTCTGGTCCCACGTCGGCCACCCCAGGGCCCCTGTTCCCCCCCCCCCCCCCCTCCCCCACCACCCCCCCACCCCCCTCATTTAGATCTGGCGGAGGATAAGATGAGACGAAGCGGACGGAGATACAGGGCGGGTGGGGGTCGGTGTGTGTGGAGGCCCGCTCCACTGGGAATGGGGATGGTGGAATTGAGATGCGTTTTAGACACAAAGTCGTTAGGGGGAAGTTAGGGACTCGAGCTCATAGTACAGTTTCAGTTACGTGTTCAACATAGCTGAACAAGCGTTTTAAAACCGGCGACAACAAAAAGAAAAAAAAGACCTTTAAGTAAAATTGCAAAAAGGTTATAAAAAAAAAAGCACTTGCTTGCTTGGCAGTCAGATACATTTGTTTTTCTTGATGCGTTATATGTTTCTTTCCTTTTTTTGAAAAACTGAATGCATAAAAAGCAAGATTAAGTTCCTACTGTATAAATATCCAAGACTACTCTTCTCCGTTGCATATGTACCATATTAGACAGGTCAGTTCCTTAAAGGTTTTTCGTTTACGAATATCTGTGTGCGATGCTGTCATCATGGGTCTTTTCGGTCTCATTGTTTAGTTTGTGTTGTCTTAAATCGTCGGTTGTACAAGCCTTTGCTGTAGGCTTAACCAATCAGCACTTTAGTATCGCCAGTGGTCGCAGTGTCGGAGCATTAATAAAAGGAAAATAGGAGAGCGGATGGGCCGCTGCTAGAATAGTATTCCCCAGTCATTGCACTAAACATATCTGGGTCCAATGTCTGTCATCAGTACTCCCGTCCTCTCCTGTCCTCTCACGTCCTACTAACTCGGCCAACATTTCTGTCCCTTCGGTGGTACTGTTTGCTCTGGCCGGATCCTCTCTTACCCTGGCCCTTGGCAGGGGAGCAGTGTCCACCATGGGTGCAACACTGCCCTCTGCTGGGAAACCCTTGTCATCTTTTGAATTGGCCAATTGAGAGCGTAGGCCGGAGTGCTATTGGAGAGACCTGGGTGTTCAAGAGTCCATTGCCCACAACAAAGTGGAGCCGAACTGTGGAGCACATTATATAATGTGTGTGTATAGTGTCCCGCGTCTGTTCCACACTGGTGTTCACGTAAGAGGCCCTGGAGAGGTACAGTTCCAGTAGGCGGTCCTTACCAGTTCTGTGTCAGCATTACGCACATAATCTCCCCCCCCTCCATCCAGTTTAAATACCTAATTTCAACAGTGACATCCAACTGTGCCCTTTTAATGTTCAAGTTACTCTTTACTTTCTGCGGACGGCAGCATTATTGGCTGCCTCTCGCCCCTGACGTATGGGAGCAAAGATGGATTCAGATACGTCGCTCAGTGCAGAATACACATATTTGTTTCTGTCCGGTCTGGATTGTTGTTTGAATATGTTAAAGTCAGCAGCTCAGGGAACAGAATGTTAGTGGGGTGGTGGTGGTGGAGGGGGAGGGGGGGGGGGGGGGAAGCAAGTTGTCCAGGTGTCAGCGCGCACACAATGCTGAGGAGCTTGTATTTACTTGGAAGTTACGCATGTCTCTAGTCCCTCTCATGTGTGGCCACTGGGGATACTTTTTACGTCCGTGGCATTTCACGTGGCTTGAGCCAAAGATGTTCCGCTCTTCTCTTCTTATAAGAGTTACTACAACCTCTACGGCCTCTCTTCGCCCCCCCCCCCTCCCCAACTGTTATATGACTCTTGTTCCCTGCAAGGGACGGAGCAGATCATCCGGACGCATGCACCCAAACCCAGCTTGGTATCTTAACTATAGTGCGGACCTTTACCTGCCATGTATCTCGTCAGTCCTCCACCACGCTGTGATTAAAGCTTTAGTCCTCCTCCATATAAACGGTATGCATAATAAGACTCCGCTTTCGGGAACATTACGGTTCCCCTTTAGGCAACGGTAAGCCCACGTATGATAACCCATACATTAAGAAAAAAAAGCTGATCAATGATCGCTACCCCCCCAGTCCCCACAGGATTCACAGCTATTCATCGGCCCCCTTTTTTTTGGGGGGGGCTCTCTTACTGTGATCAAAGCACAGGTGGATAGCATGCGGACCCTCCCCCCTCACCCCCGTCGTACCCGAGGGACGAGCAGGTCACTAACTACCTTAACTAACTAACTTAACTACAGATTCAATTTTAGCGATAACAGTATACAGTGTTTTGCAAAACCAAGAATGGTGGCGACACGAGCAAAGGGTGCTGAAGCTCCTCAGGCAAAGTAAAGCGGGGGGGGGGGGGGTTAGAAAGGGTGGAAGGTAACGTTGTGAATTGCGTGAACCAGATGGATGTTTTGCGCACTCAGAATAAACGTCAAGGTGGTGTTTTTCGTTTTTTTTTTCAACAGCAGCAGGAATAAAAATTTCTTTGGGGGGGGGTATCGATAAATATTTATATGCGAAAGAGATACGGATAAACTGATAACATGTTAGCTCGGTGTGTAAATGGATCTCTGTGTACGTTTGTGTTGCTGTAATTTATGGTACGTCGGTGAATTTCAATTCGCCTCAGCCAGCTTTTTCTTTTCTCTTTCTTTTTCTCAAGATCAAAAAAAATCTAAATATTGACAAAAACGTTAAGTTCATCAGACTGTGTGACATTTCCCCTGTGTCTTCATATTTCCATTAGCAGGGAACGGAGAGTTAAGTTATTCCGCAGCGTGCCGGGTGGGCGGGCTCTCTATGCGGACATTTTTAAAATAGTGTTTGTCCTGTGGGGTTTTCCTTCTATCCCACAGTGTTGCACAGGGCTCATCTCTGACTGTCACCGGCACCTACGGTGTGAGAACCATCTGGACTCTTGCTGGCGTCACCGTGCACCGTATACATAGCAATGTTTCAAAAAGCTTCATTGAAAGGCTGCAATAGTGAAGCGTCCTCTCTGAGCTGGATTTACAGATGGATGTACAGGAAATACAGTGCTTTGAAGGGGCTCCACCTTAGTGCATTTAAGAGGTACAAAACAATTTGTTTAGACAATACAAATCAGACACACCGATTATATGATATGGCTTCTTAAATGGAAGATCCAAGGTTAAACAGAGAATATATTTTTTATGTTGGAGCGATTTATTGGGGAAAGTTTTTTTTGTTGTATTTTTACCATGCTGCATTTCCTCTGTTAATATTGTATCAATATAGAGACTGACAAAATAAGCAATTGATTTGTATCGTTGTGTGCATTGAGGTATGCTCTGAATTGAATGCAAATGGTGGACTAAATTCACTCTGTGAAGACATCCGAGTGAGAGTAAGATATCTCCCTGGGTCTGTATATAGTTTGACCTTTGTATATATTTATTATTTTTGGTTGTGATCACCTCAGCCTTTTTTTCTTCTTTTTTTCATTTGCAGGCATTGCTAACTGCAACTGTGCTTGAATCTGAATTTAGACAGGATGTACAGCTTTACTCTTTAATGAAATTAAAATGACAATGGGAAAAAACTGACGTAACACTGTTTATTATTTGTGCCACGTATGAGTTGCATACACCGACTTCATAGGCTTTCCCGTTGGTGGACATGAAATATAGTTCCAGTGAACAATTAAATATACATTAACACAAAAACAACAAATGTGTACAGCTGGGAAATATAAATATAACTTGGCAATTTATACATATAAAAAAAAGGTTATTAAGCTTTACTCTATGCATTGCGGTTGATAATCGCCAGTTACTCAAAAAGCAGGGGCCTCCTGACTTCTCCTTTTAAAGAATTCGGTAAACAGCATTGTGCTAACTATATTGTAAACTGTACAACATCGTATTCCCCGACGGGACTGAGGAAGCATAGCACAAATAGTTGGAGGATTTCACTTAATAAACTTACAGAGCTGCAAACCACTTCATTGCATTGCTAAAATATGATCACTTGGAGTGGAAGTGTGGTGTCATACCTAGCAACACCATAAATGTAGGGTAACTTTCACATATTTTAACTCTTAATATTATGCACAACTAGCTTTGCCTTTGTTATGGACATAACACAAAATGGACAGCAGAACGCTCTCGGATAGATTGGACCTTCTCGATGTAAAGCGAATGTCGAATCTTGTCCCGTCCATAGTCCTGTCCAGCCAGAGCGTAGTGGAGGATCCTCGTGTTGTGTTTTAAAGTTTCCACCATGTGGGTGCTTTGCGTAACTCCCACCACAAAACGGTGCCCCACACCTCCCTCAGGAACCACCTCAACAGTCTTCTCTTCCACCAAGGCCCCGCGGTCAGCACCCTGTCCCTCACCTGGGTGGAACGCTACAGTGAGTCTGTGGCTCCAATCACTGGAGCTGCTATAACGCATTTTCCTCCAGCGTGTCTCCTCTGATACTTCTCTCTGGGAGGCGTAGGGGTCCACCTAAGAGGGAGGGACGGGGGGGGGGGCGAACACAAAAGATCTGTCAAAAACACTCCGTCCAGGCTCAGCAAGACCCCGGCTAACAGCAGCTATAAGTGGAGTCTGCCGTTTGTCTCCTGCTGACCTCCCGCGGCGCGCTGGACCGACCAGCGCCGACACTCACTCTGGCTGTCAGCACAAACGTCCGGTGAACTAAACACCGGAGACCTTATTATAGCCAGAGTCGCCGACAGCGATACGATAATGAGGCCCTACAGTGTTAACTGAGTGTGTGTGGGTGAGTAATAGCATTACGCACAAGACAGTAGCAGTGTGTGTGTGTGTGTGTTTACAGTACACAACCACCAGTGATTACCTTCTTGACATGTAACGCCGATCCAACTGTTGAGACAGGTGCAGCGGCCGTTTCTATGGTTACAGTGTGCCCCGTTGTCACACTGGCAGGTCTGCGTGCAGTCCGGTCCGTACTGGTTGGCCTTGCAGTCTGGAAACACACAGACCCCGAGTCGTATTATAATGAATGGTCCACTATATACAACTTAAGCAATATCATACGAGAGGGTTCGCTGATGTTCAGCACAACCGTGAGTGTGACATTGCTTCTATAGAACAGTTCTACAGGCGCCATTTATAAGTTAACGGTAATCAATCAACATTAAAATTAGATTTATTTATTTGATCCTTTATTTGGCTTTGCTAACACTAATAGTTCCGCAACTGGACTGGGGCTGGACTGTTGCCAAGCAACACACAAGCGTTATCCTTCACACTAGCTTGCTGCGTCATGTAGGGCTACACGTTAGCGCAGGGCTACACGTTAGCGCAGGCCAGGCACTTTGTATCATGTACGTTCATCCGTATCCGTCTGTTTCCATTTATTGTGCAGCCAGGGAAATAAGAATCTGTAAACAGTCGCACTGTCGGGCATGAATTATTCCAATGAGTTAACAGCTTTCGATTAAATCTAATTATCGGCTATTAGAATCACCTGGAATGCGGGTGATACCTGTACGGTCAAAAGTCCCGGTGCTGTCATACTCTATATCAGCACTCAATGGAATAACTTTCGTCCAGTCACAGTGACATGCTGAGCTGCCCCCTCGGCTGCCCTGCAGAGAGCTAGGCTCGTGTTAAAAAAGGGGGTCAGGAGGATTTGTTTACCGATGTCGCATCTGGCTCCGGTCTTCCCCGAGGGACACCGACACGTCCCTGTGGTCGGGTCGCAGGGAGTGTCCCCCTCGCAGTCACACACCCGGGAGCATCCCGGGCCGAACGTGCCCTGCTCACACGCTGGAGACGGACACACAGAGTTGATAGAGTGGCTGATGTTAAGGATAGCGAGTAGGGGGGCAATGACCGTGATGTTTAGGACGCTGTTATGTGACTTGGTGACAATGATGCGGAAAACAGACAAAACCCCCCCCTTGGTGGTCTGACGAGGAAACCCAATTAAAAAGAAGACACTAGAATGAACAACTCCACACCCAACGGACCTCTGTGGCAGCGGGCGCCATGGTAACCCGGAGGACAGACGCACTGGCCCGTGGCCGGGTGACAGGACGCCCCGTTCATGCAGTCGCACTGCAGCTGGCAGAGGGCTCCGTGGAGACCGGGGGGGCAGCCTGGTCACATGGGGTCACAGGGCGAGAGAGGGGGGGTGTACACAACAGGGTTTCATTAGAGGGAGAGTGTGGGTGTGGTGGGTTACGTACACTAGTGACTACAGACATTAGTTCCTAGTAAGGGGCCGTCTTAAGATACCAGTCCCTGTTCAAATCTTGCAATCAAAAATCTGTTTATACCGACGTACATATTGTGGGATTGAAATGCATTAAAAGTAAATTGAACGACATCGTCTGCAGGTTGGCAATCTCTCCCGTCACCAGATCTGCTTGAGCCTATTAAAAAAAAACGTCCTTGAAACCCTTCTCTCCGTCCGTCCTCTTTGCTGTCACTCTTTTGTGAAAGGGTTATAGATAGGGTAGATATTTGTTTCATTTTGATAGTGGGCGGGGGGGGTGGGGGGGGGACTAGCTCAGACACTGCTCGGTGTTCCTGCTCCAGCTGCAACACATAGACTTTTTTTTTCTTTTTAGCTGGATCCGTTTAAAATAAAGAAAAACCTCATGTCCTGGTTGTGTGTGTGTGTCCTCGTATGTCCTCTCTCACCGTGCTCGCACAGATGACCGTAGTAGCCCGAGCCGCACTGGCAGGCCCCCGTCACGCGGTCACACGTGCCGTTGTTCCTGCAGCCGCAGCGCAGCAGGCAGCCGGCGCCGAAGCTCCCCGCGGGGCACTCTGAGACACGCAGGGCGGGAGAACACTCGTTAGGCTACGCTGTCCCAGGGGAGGGGGGGGGGGGGGGGGGGGGACAGGGGGGGGAGGAGGAGACCCACATGGGAGGGAAGGGGGGGGGGGGGACGGACATGAGGGAGGGCTGAGGATGGCCCCCCCCCAGACCTGGCCTGTGGGCACCTGGGCCCTGTGTCTACATGGAGTGTTATTAAAAGGAGAGGGAAGGTGTGTGTGTGTGTGTGTGTGTGTGTGTGTGTGTAGTGGTATTGTGGCAACCCGGCCCGGTCCCAATCAACGTGATGCAGAGCACCTGAGGAAGCCAGCTTAAAAGGCAGGCTTCCACGTCCATTAGGGGCTCTCTCGTGGCTGGGGTGAACGGAGAGTCCAGCAGCTGTGGCTGCGCCACGCACTCATCTTTTAGTTCTTTTTAGAAAGACTTTATTGTTTGATTAAACGGGCCGTTGTGGCTTAACACCCAAGTGATTTGCGTGCTGTTTTAAACCAAGGCGAGTTCACTCCCCGAGGCGGGTTGCCACAGTATGGTAGAGGGGTAAAGTGAAAATGTGTGTAGTGGGATGGTAGTGGGAATGAGTGAAGATGTGTGTAGTAGTGGTATGAAAGAGTGAAGATGTGTGTAGTGGTATGGTAGAGTGAAGATGTATGTAGTGTTATGGTAGAGTGAAGATGTATGTAGTGTTATGGTATGAAAGAGAAGATGTGTGTAGTAGTGGTATGAAAGAGTGAAGATGTGTGTAGTAGTGGTATGGTAGAGTGAAGATGTGTGTAGTGGTATGGTAGAGTGAAGATGTGTGTAGTGGTATGGTAGAGTGAAGATGTGTGTAGTGGTATGGTAGAGTGAAGATGTGTGTAGTAGTGGTATGGTAGAGTGAAGATGTGTGTAGTAGTGGTATGGTAGAGTGAAGATGTGTGTAGTAGTGGTATGGTAGAGTGAAGATGTGTGTAGTAGTGGTATGAAAAGAGTGAAGATGTGTGTAGTAGTGGTATGAAAAGAGTGAAGATGTGTGTAGTAGTGGTATGAAAAGAGTGAAGATGTGTGTAGTAGTGGTATGAAAAGAGTGAAGATGTGTGTAGTAGTGGTATGAAAAGAGTGAAGATGTGTGTAGTAGTGGTATGAAAAGAGTGAAGATGTGTGTAGTAGTGGTATGAAAAGAGTGAAGATGTGTGTAGTAGTGGTATGAAAAGAGTGAAGATGTGTGTAGTAGTGGTATGAAAAGAGTGAAGATGTGTGTAGCAGTATGGTAGAGTGAAGATGTGTGTAGTGGGATGGTAGAGGGGACAGAGTAAAGATGTGTGCGGTAACATGGAAGCGGGAGTAACGCTCACCTGCGTCACAGTGTCTGCCGGTCCAGCCCAGACCACAGGTACAGGTCCCAGAGGCGGGGTCACACAGACCTCCGTTACTGCAGTTACAGCGATGGGCACAGCCTGCACCATACCAGCCTGGGGAACAGCCTACACAACACACACATACACACACACACGCACACGCACACACAGGCACACGCAGGCACAAGCACACATTCAGCCTTTAGAGTTTCTTTAATGTCTTTGGATTCTGCTGTCTGAAAAAACTATTAAAAAAAACAAAAAACTCCTAAAGGGCAACATCGCTCAGGATCGTAATCTGCCTACTGATTGGCTGGGACAGAGGCACCGCCGCCCACCGTCTGAGAAAAAAGACGACTTAAGACGGAAGAACTCTCGGTCTGAATCATGCGTCGGGGCTGAGTGTGCTGTCGGATGACTGACCGTGGCTGCAGTCCTCTCCTCTCCGCCCGGGGCTGCAGACGCAGTGGCCAGACACGGGGTTACTGCGGGCCCCCGCCACACACAGGGCCACCAGGGCACAGTCGTCGCCATAGCGCCCTGCAGGACAGGCTGTCTCAGACACGCACGCACGCACGCACACACACAAACACGCACATAAGATATTAGAGCTTTTCACTGGAGTCATTATTTAGCAACATCGCAATGATGCTAAAAGGTAGGCACCCCCAGTTGATTGCATGTGCGGGGGAGCGCATGAGTATCTTAATTATTTTAGACTCTGGTTCTAGACTTTAGGCTAGTGCACCGGTTAAAGAAATGAACTTGGATGTGACATTAGGGAAAGTAAGCTAAACCTGAGAGAGAAGGGCAAGTAGAATCGTGTCGTCATGTTTAAGTTAATTTCTGTTTTGTGTGTGCACATTGCATCACAAAAACCTCTAATCCTACCTCTAATCCTACCTATTATTTTCAAAAATGAAAATCATAGTTTTTTATCTATTTGCTATGCAGATCCCCCCCCACCTTAAAGAGGTGGTGATGCCAACCTGCAGGTCTCTCTTGAAGTGATGCTGATTCAGACCCACTCACTGTTGTTGCAGTGCGCTCCGATGAAGCCCGCTGAGCACTCACACGTGCCCGTGGCCGGGCTGCACCTGCCGCCGTTTTCACACTGGCACTGGCGCTCGCAGTTCGGTCCGTATCGGCCCTCTACACACGCTGGAACATTAGGAAGCATCTGCTAAATATCGTCTGCACACAACACACTCAAATAGGTCTGTTCAATATCATGCAATAATACAATATACAATTCTACATTTCTGTTATGTTAGTTACAGACAGGCATTGTTGCTGAGGAGCATTACTTTAAAATTATGTATTTTTTTACCATATGTTTTACAATAATTGTGGTTATGCCTACTTTGTTTGCATCTGGGCCCATGGAAACCGGGGGCGCAGTAACACAGACCGGACACCGGGTGGCAGAGCTGGTTGGTTTCTGAGCACTGGCACACCTGGTTACAGTTGAGCCCGTAGGTTCCCGGGAGACACACTGTCAAGAAAGCAGATATTTTTTACTATAAAACATGTTTGTATCATTTGTTATGGTGGCATTTTATATATCATGTATTGGGTGTAAGTCATGCAAGGAATCAATTCATTGGTTTTAAGTCATGAGACAAATTGGGCGATTAAGCGATCTTTATAGCTATAGATACAGATATATATATATTTATAATATGTGTAGTGCTGTAGCGGGGGGGTCCTGCTCACCTTGTTCACAGCCGTTGCCGGTGAACCCAGGGGGACAGCCACACTCTCCGCTGATGTGGTGGCAGGAGGTGCCGCGGGAACAACCGCAGCGCTGCGAGCAGCCCGTCCCAAACGTCCCGGGGAGACACGCTGAAACACACACGAGGACCGGGGAACAGGACGGTGACGAATACTGTAGGATGCTGTAGGATACTGTAGGATACTGTAGGCTACTGTAGGATACCGTGTTGAGGCTCAGCAGTGGGACCCATGTTAAGTTACAGTGTGGAGAACATTAAAAAAGCAGGAGTTCACTGAGGTGACAGATCTTTCTCTACAACCTGATCACTAGTATGTAGAACACTAGTAATAACTTGTTGTGTGTGTACCTTTAGCACTAGTGTGTAGAACACTCGTAAACACATGTGTGTACATACCTTCATCATTAGTGTGTAGACCACTAGTAATAACATGATGTGTGTACCTTTATCACTAGTGTGTAGACCACTAATAACATGTGTGTACCTTTATCACTAGTGCGTAGACCACTAGTAATCACTTGTCGTGTGTGTACCTTTATCACTAGTGTGTAGACCACTAGTAATAACATGATGTGTGTACCTTTATCACTAGTGCGTAGACCACTAATAATCACTTGTCGTGTGTGTACCTTCATCACTAGTGTGTAGACCACTAGTAATAACATGATGTGTGTACCTTTATCACTAGTGCGTCGACCACTAGTAATAACATGATGTGTGTACCTTTATCATTAGTGTGTAGACCACAAGTAATAACATGATGTGTGTACCTTTATCACTAGTGCGTCGACCACTAGTAATCACTTGTCGTGTGTGTACCTTTATCACTAGTGTGTAGACCACTAGTAATAACATGATGTGTGTACCTTTATCACTAGTGCGTAGACCACTAGTAATCACTTGTCGTGTGTGTATCTTTATCATTAGTGTGTAGACCACAAGTAATAACATGATGTGTGTACCTTTATCACTAGTGCGTCGACCACTAGTAATCACTTGTCGTGTGTGTACCTTTATCACTAGTGTGTAGACCACTAGTAATAACATGATGTGTGTACCTTTATCACTAGTGCGTAGACCACTAATAATCACTTGTCGTGTGTGTACCTTCATCACTAGTGTGTAGACCACTAGTAATAACATGATGTGTGTACCTTTATCACTAGTGCGTAGACCACTAGTAATCACTTGTCGTGTGTGTATCTTTATCACTAGTGTGTAGACCACTAGTAATAACATGATGTGTGTACCTTTATCACTAGTGTGTAGACCACTAGTAATCACTTGTTGTGTGTGTACCTTTATCACTAGTGTGTAGACCACTAGTAATCACTTGTTGTGTGTGTACCTTTATCACTAGTGTGTAGACCACTAGTAATAACATGTTATGTGCGTACCTTCATTAGTGTGTAGACCACTAATAACATGATGTGTGTACCTTTATCACTAGTGCGTCGACCACTAGTAATCACTTGTTGTGTGTGTACCTTCATCACAAGTGCGTAGACCACTAGTAATCACTTGTCGTGTGTGTACCTTTGTCACAGAGCTTTCCCCTCCAGCCGGGGGGACAGAGGCATTCCCCCGTCACGTGGTCACACGGTGCTCCATGCTCACAATGGCACCTCTGCTCACAGCCGGCGCCAAACTGCCCCGCGTCGCACCCTGTGACAGGGGAGGGGAGCAGCGGAGCTCATGCGTAAAGCCTACATGTACATGCATCTCGTCCCTGAAGCATACCGCCGCTCAAAACATTGGCCGAATGAATCTGAATGAATATTTTTTCTTCCGATGGATTTATTTATTGAATCCACGTGGTTTCATTGGAGTGCTCAGTGCCGTTTGCAACATCTGTCGAAGGAACAACACGTCCCGTGTCAGATCCTTGAACTGTCTGGGTTGTGGCAAGCAGGGGAACAATTTGTGATGTCACAACCAGATTGAACGTATCCTTTGAAAATATAGCAAGAAACGATCAGACAGGTTTGACTCTGGAAGACTAGAGCGGAGAAGAAGTTTGGGGTGAGGTAATTGAGTGTTGCTCAAATCCTGGCATTCTCAATAAAAGAGTACAATTATAGAGACCCAGCTAGGGACTTTCCCAGTACTTTATTGTTATATTATTTTAGAACTAACATTTTTGAACGACCAAAAAAAATGTGACGACTTCACTTGCCAACATCTGTCCATTATTCAACAGATCGTAAATTTTCTTTTGCGGGAGGTTTGACACCTGGTGTGCAGGAGTTTGGGATCCAGGCCTACCTCTCTCGCAGTGGTCTCCCACCCAGCCGGGAGCGCAGCTACACTGGCCTGAGTGTCTGTCACACCGCCCTCCGTTCTCACACACACACCGCTGCTGGCAGTCCACGCCGAACTGGCCGACTGCACATTCTGGAGACACACACACACACACACACACACACACACACACACACACACACACACACACACACACACACACACACACACACGAGAGAATGATGACATGTGCCTTGTCAGGGTGCAAATCCCTTCTTGCAAGAGACATTTGTGCTGAGGGCAGGTATACCTGTCCTCAGTAATAACTTGCAGCTGGCCCCTAGCCGTAGCCGTAGCCTAGCCTAGCAGATAGTTGGCATGGAGTCAGGGCAGCAGCCACTGAGTTTAAGAGGGTAGAGAACATTCCAGGGGCTGGATTAGAGTCTTCCTGTGCTTGGCACAGTAAACCCATGGAGAATGGTGGGAGACAGGAGGGCCTGGACTCTGTTAGGCCTGTCTGCAGTGTACACATAGACACACACATGCACCACACGCATACACACGCGCGCACACACACACACACACACACACACACACACACACAGACACACAGACAGACAGACAGACAGACAGACAGACAGAGACGCACACACACACACAGTGGCAGGAAATTACACTTGAAGTGAAAACAAATGACCTAAGAGAGTAAATTAGACTGAGACTGCTTTATCCTGGATATTAGTCTAAGAAAATAACACTTGACCAGGGGGTCACCGTGGTAATTACTGCCACAGTGGCTCAATGGTATTCCCGGTAATGTTTTATGTCTACATTTCTGTCCAGGGGCTCGTCTAGTCAAAATCTTTATGGTTTTCCAATAACTCAACATTCCCCTGGCTGAGGCACCCCGGTGGTGCATGGGGTTAAAGGGCAGACCATATAGGCAGAGTCCTGAATGCAGCGACCCGGGTTCGAATCCTTCCTGTGGTTATTTGCTGCATGTCCTCCCAACCCTATCTCCCATACAATTCCTCTCTATAATAAAGCATAACAAAAAAAAAGCCATTCCCGTGGCTAACCGTATGTTTTCTGAATACGTGCGGGTTGTTGCAGGTGGTACGTGACCGCGTGACCAGTTGTACAGAACAACAACAGAAGGGATGAGGGACTGGGAAAATCCCGGGAGAACAATGACAATGCGGCCCGGCGATGTGGGTGTGTGTGAGGGATGATGATGATGATGACGACGACAGATGGATTCTGTGATATGACACACAGTGCAATATCAAAGTGTCCCGTCGGCGAGCGAGCGCGCGCGCGCGCGCGTTCCTCACCCAGCTCGCAGGCCGGGCCCATCCAGCCCTCGGCGCACGCACACCTCCCGTCCGTCTTGTCGCACGCGGCCCCGTTCTGACACAGGCACCTCCGGCGGCAGTCCGCTCCGTAGAAACCCGAGGGGCATTCTGGGAAGAAAAAAAAGAAGTTATCACCGGTTTACGGTTGAGGTTTTGAGGTGCGACCTGTTGGGGCGTCTGCCCCCCCCCCCCCCGTCGCCCGTATTTGTCGGGGACACTGACCTTCTGTGCAGTTGGGGCCGGTCCAGCCCGCCGTGCACACACACTGCCCGCTGGCCGGGTGGCAGCTGCCCTCGTTATGGCAGCCGCAGCTTTGGTTACACCCATCGCCATAGGAACCCTCCGGACAGGCTGCCAAGAGAAAACAATGTGACGACCCTCAGATGAACCGGGGGTGGGGTGGGGGGGCGATCAAAAGGGACGGGGGGGTGGCCCATTGTGCTGGTATGTGATGGAGACCGCTGGCCGTCGAGGGGGGAAAGCCCACTCCGCAGCTTTCTCACGTCTGATCATTGCGGAGCTGGCCTCCCTCCAAATAACTTCCAATCACCGAGTGTCTGGTCTCCTTTTATCCGGCTGTACTACAGAGGCCGTCAACCCTAGTCCCACGCCGAGCCATGCCCCTATCAAATCTGGCACACATTCAACGGCCGAGGATGTTCCCATATCACGGTAATATTAAAACCCGCCCCTCTCCCCGACGCACACACACACAGCCGGGTTCCCCTCGCTCTTCAGACTTTAACAAGGGTGGGGGGGGGGACTCACTCAGATTGCAGTGCGGGCCGATCCATCCCGCGGGGCAGGAACACACACCGGTGGCGTGGTCGCCTCTCCCCCCGTTCAGACACACACACTTCTCCTGGCAGTCCAGGCCGTAGAAGCCCTGTGGGCAGGCTGCAACACGTACACAGAGCAGAGAGGGGGGGGGGGGGGGTCAGACGACGGCCCCCCAGGGAGCATCGATCCATAACAACTCGAAGGCCCGGGAAGGCCCGAAACAAACAAAAGACGGCCACGGCCGTAGAAAGACAAACGACCAGCGTGATTGCAGGCCGTGCGGTGATGACGTCGTTTGATGACGTCATTGCTTTTTCCTTTGCGTACGTTTTTCGCAGAAGCTCCCGGTCCACCCCGCGCGGCAGGTGCACGCGCCGCTCACGTGGTCACATGACGCCTTGTTGTCACACTGGCAGCGCCGGCGACAGCCCAGACCGAACGTCCCGGCAGGGCACTCTGTGAGGGGGGGAGGGTCGGAGATGATTAACTGTACTCATGACATTAACGTGAAAGGAAAAAGGCAAATGGAACACGACAATTACAATTATAAATCAAACTTTGCGATTCTAGACCATTTACAGTTCCATGTTGCTTGTAAAACGCAGCTACACCAAATCAGAGAGAAAAAATGCACTGATTTATATATCTATATAAATTAACCAGGCTAACTCAAAGCAGAATGTAAACACGCACACACATACGCACACGCGGGGCCTACACACACACACACACACACACACATGCGGGGCCTACACACACACACACACACACACACACACACACGCGCGCGCGCGGTGGGCCTCGACTCACGGTGCTGGCAGCGTGTTCCCGTGTATCCCGCCTCACAGTTGCACTGGCCCGTGGTGGCGTCACAGCTGCCGTCGCCGTTCTTGCAGTCGCAGGCCTGGACGCAGTCCTCCCCCCAGTGGCCCGCGTCACACGCTGGCCGCCGCCGCCGCCGCCGCCACACACACGCACAGAGGGTTAGTATCCTCGGCTCGGGCTGACGGATCATTAGCGTGCGCTCGGTTACGCTCAGCGGGCGGGCCAATGCCACCAGTGGTCTTGTTCGTCTACAATCCAGTCTCCTATGGAACCCGTTGGGTTTTTTGGAAAAGCTTTCCGACTCTCTCTACGTTTGCCTCAGATGGAACATTTGACTCTTCTTGGGCGCTGGTTCTCCTGCTAAAACTGTGGGGGTTTCCCTCCCCGTTCATTCAACCTTTATGTATTCAGGGGAAGGCCGTTGAGAGCTGGCTCTCTTTTTTCAATGACGCCCCCGATAACAACATATAAGAATAAAAAGAGAAATCCAAATGCACAAACTGATTTGAACAGCAGATCAAACAACGACTTTGCAATACATAAAGTAAATAATTAAATATCACAATACAAAAAAAGAATACAAATAAATAATTAAAACGCTTTTTTTAACGACGTGTATCTGGGTCTTCGTCGAAGCGTCCGCCAAACTGTAAAATCCAACCTGTGCACCTCAGTCGATAAGAGAGGCTGAAACGTTGTGTGTTCCGTCGCGCGCCGTACCTTTCCTGCAGCTGTGTCCCGTCCAGCCCGGGGCGCAGGTACAACGCCCGGTCACCGGGTGGCAGTGCGCGTTGTTCTCACACACACACTTCAGCTGGCAGCCCTGCCCGAACCGCCCCACCGGACAGGCTGAAACACACACACACACACACACACACATGGTGACAGTTTGTTATTATTATTATTCAGACCTCCAGTAGAACTAATGGACACTCATCTGCTCTGAGCCAAGGAGAGACAGACTGTGTGTGTGTATGTGTGTGTGTAGGCCCGCTCCTGGATGGAGCTATAGCAACAAGATCCGACTGAGATCACTTCAATCCATCCTTAAAGTCCCTCAAAAAAAAAGCAGAGCACTTGAGGGACACGCGGCTGGAGGAAATCTATTGGCTGACCGCCGCAGGACTATATTAGGGCTTGTCATAGTGGGGGGGAGAGATGGATTTGTGTGAGGTAGCTGTGTGTGATCCTGGAGACATTAGTCACCTCCACCCCCCCACCGGAAAAAGCGCCCCCCCACGAGGGCAGAGCTAGGAGGGATGAAGAGAGAGTGTGGAATTTGAAACCAGTCGTGTCTAAAACATGAAGTCCCTGTAGTCACCGACATAATAGATGTACCATAGGGTGGGGTCGATGTGGGGTTATGAATTTGGTGCATGTCGCCAGTGACATTGAGAATTCCCCCGGCTTTAAGCAACAGGTCAGCCCTCATATGGGGGGGGGGGGTGATTGTGTTTTGGAAGAGACCATCTGGAGGGCTGACCGGTCGCGACCCCCGACCCCCCAGGTGCAAACGTAACACGTGGCGCTCAACTCAGCGAGACGTACGGCCATGTGGCAGGGCATGGGAAGAGGACACACCCGCACACAGCCCTAGCCCTGAGCACAACCACAAGCACAACCTACTTAATAATAATGAATTGCAATTTTCAAGCTTAACACAGTTAGTGTGTCTTTGTGTGTGTGTGTGTGTGAGGTTATGACACCCATTACCAGGGTGTAGCACCCACCCACCTGGGTGATGCATTGCAGCCAGTATGCGCCAGAGCGCTCACCACACACTGGCTGTCACAGTGGGAAGGCGGTTGTAATGATGCAATCCAATTAGACAGCGGGCATTGACTGAGGGGCCTTGTTGGTACAAGAGCCATGCTGGGGATGTGGCCAGGACAGGTAGGGGTTTGCAGCCCTACCTTTGCTAAAGGTGCCATGGGATCATCAGCGATCACCAGGTTGAACGTCTCATCTGAAGGAAGGTGCCGGCGGAGTCTGCGTCTCCGTCCCGGGGCAGTAAGGGTCTTAGGCCACGGCTAAAAGGGCCACTCGTAAACCTTTTTTGCGGGCGACCTTTGCGCATGTGCACTGCCAGCTGTGTCCGCTCAGTCTCCCCTGAAGGGTTAGAGGTTGGCGGTGCGTGGTAATGGGACACGGCCTAAAACCACCCCATAACACTTTATAGGACAATCTGTTCCACTTTGTCTCAACACTAAAGCAGCAATAACATTCAGTCATAAGGACCGCTGTTGCTGTTGTTGGGTTTGTCAACACAGAAACACACACACGCGCGCACGCACATGCACACGCACACGCACACACACACGGTGGGGGGTACTCACAGTCCTGGCAGAGCGTGCCGATGAATCCCGGTGGACAGGCACAGGAGCCATTGTGTTTATCGCAGACGCCGCCGTTCTCGCAGGCCGGACAGCTCTCCCTGCAGGCCGGACCCCAGTAGCCCTCCTCACACACTGACACAAGAGCAGGGCGTCAGTCGCGTTCAGCCACACACACACAGTACACACCCTGCATGGTGAAGGGTTCATAAACATTGAATGAGTAGGTTTTTATACTCATACTGGAGGATACAACTGCTTTCTGATATTTTGGGCTAAATGCCACTTAAATGTCGGCCACCAGTAAGCAATCAGTAGCTATATTACCTTCCAATCACTATCAGTGTTCTTTACTCACGAACGCCCATCACACAAAGCGTCTACTACTACTGTGGGCCCGGAGCCGCTCAGACTCACGGTTCTGGCAGTGTTCCCCAGAGGTCCCCGCTGGACAGCGACACTGGCCCGTCACCTCGTCACACGGGGCCCCCGTACAGTTACAGGCCTGGTCGCAGCCCGGCCCGAACCGGCCCTCTGGGCACTCTGCAGTCACACACGCAATCGTCATCAGAACCACCATTTATTGGCCTCTGCGCTTAGTTAACCGCGAAAGATTGCGAGTAATGCATAAAAAAAAAGATAATATCAGAAAGATCATATCAAATTAAATGAATCCATTTGATTTTGTGTTTGATGGGTACTATAATCTTGGGTGGCCATGTTGGGTGTGAGGAATCATTGCCGCTAAACACATGACACTAAACAATGTGACGTGGTTGCCAGGTTGGCAAATGGATTCAGTAATCTGTTAATCGCACTGAATAACTATCAGTATCGCAGTATCAGGCTAACTTATTTCAATCCTCATTTTTGTCCTAATCGTGCAGCCCTAGTGTTAACCCTGACACCCGCACATTAGTAACACACCTTGCTCGCAGTCGTTGCCACGACGACCGGCCGGGCATTTCCTCTGGCACTCTCCTGTCACGTGATGGCAGGACACGCCTGGGGGACAGGTGCACGTCTTCTCACAGCCCGCGCCGTAGGAACCCGGGTCGCATTCTGCAGACGTACACACACACACACACACACACACACACACACACACACACACACACACACACACACACACACACACACACACACACACGTTAACCCGAGGAAAAATAAGCTCAACCATGGAGCACTCCTGCCAAGAACAGACCACGACATGTTCCTCCTTTTTCCTTGGAAGAGGCTGACCTTGGCTGCAGGTGTTGCCTTGGTAACCGGGTTTGCACACACAGGTGCCATGGCGACGGTGGCACTCCAAGGTGTTCTTCTGGACGCACTGGCACTCTTCAGAGCAGCCCGGACCGAAGGCCCACTTGGGACAGGCTTGGGAGGACAGAGGCCCAGACAAAGCATACTGTCACAAATGCTTTTAGGAATAAATCCCTGATGTTTTCGTTTTTTCCTATAGGGTATTCTTTATTATAGTTGTTTTGTACTACAGCTTTATCTTCGGGTTAACCTTCATCAAAACCATGAAGTATTTTAACCCAACACACAAAAACAATTATTCCACATTGGAACCCTTCCTGTGAAGTTTGCAGGGGTAAAAAGGTCAGGTAGTAGTAGATAGTATGTAGGCCAGCTGGAAGGTTTTTGGGGTTCGATCCCCAGTGTCCACAGCCTACCTGAAGGCCTCCCTGAGCCAGCCTGCTGCTCTATGACCTGGGGCTGACCGCACTGCAGGTCACTCTGGAACAGTGTGTCACAGATGATGGTACACTAGTGAATAGGCTTCAGTGGACCAGCTGTGTCGACTTACGGAGGTGGCAGAACCTGCCGTAGAGCCCGGGCTCACACAGACACGCCCCGTAGGTCCGGTGGCAGCGGCCGTTGTTGGCACAGTTACACTTCTTCTTGCACTGCTTTCCATAGAAGCCCTTTGGACAGCCTGCAGAGACACACACACGCACGCACAAGCACACACACACACACACACACACACACACACACACACACACACACACACACACACACACACACACACACACACACAGCTGAAACCACTGGCTTTTACCTTTACAACAGTTCACTTTGGGGACGTGATAGAGAGGAGGAACTACAACTCATAACAATTTAATGCTGAGAACATATTGATTCAAGTGGAATGTTATATTAAGCAAAACATGGATCACATTTCCATCTTGGAAGGATCAAACTGGAAAAACACAAAATGTGCACCACACAATCTGCACCACAATCTGCACTTCTATTGCTCAATAATAATTTGCAGCAGGTCAAAGGTCGATGGGGGTTCCATTGATGACCTCGCGACCTCTTGTCAACTCACCGTCCTGGCACAGGTCACCGCTGACCCCCGGTGGACAGCGGCAGCTCCCATTGGTTGGATCGCAGCTGGCGCCGTTCTTACACTTAGAGGGGGAGGAGCAGTTTTTACCAAACCACCCTTCAGGACACGCTGTGGGTTAAAACAAATAATAACGCAGTCGTTATAGAAGAGTGGTTGCTCACTGGAAAAGACAAGGACACGTGCGTGTGTTGAAGTGTATATCTATCTGAAGTGTGCGTTTGCATATGTATCTTACGTGTGCATATCATGTCTGTCAATGTGTATCTGGGTATGTGTGTGTTTCTGTGTATTTCTGTGCACCTCTTTGTGTGTTTTGCCTATATGTGTCTGTATGTGTACATAACGGATCCTCCCCAGTCTTGTGTGTTAAACGTCTCATGGGATGAAGGTGCAAGCTCTGAACCGTGCGACTAGCGATGCTCAGTGGTACAGCTACCTAAGAGAACACAACACAACTGAAGTAAGTGTCAACAGATGTCGACAATGAAACGGGACTATTATTGCGGGGTGGGGGACTTTTATCGCAAAATTCGCACAATTGGCAGAAGAAAGTTCTAGCCAGTTTGAAAAGTTTTATTACACATGACAATGCATTGTCCTTTTTGTGGATTCCACCTGCATAATGAAATGTCCTTCGGCAGCTTGTGTGTCAAGCTGATTCAACATCTACTGACGCTCACTTCTGTTTTGGCGTTTGCATTATGCTGTGTCTTTTGAACTTGTGTCTATCTGTTTGTGTGTGTGTGTGTGTGTGTGTGTGTGTGTGTGTGTGTGTGTGTGTGTGTGTGTGTGTGTGTGTGTGTGTGTGTGTGTGTGTGTGTGTGTGTGTGTGTGTGTGTGTGTGTGTGTGTGTGTGTGTGTGTGTGTGTGTGTCGTGTGCATGCGTATATTTGTGTCTATCTGTGTGTGTGTGTATTAGTGTATCTGTGTGTGTGTCGTGTGCGTGTCTATGTGTGTGTGTGTGTGTGTGTGTGTGTGTGTGTGTGTGTGTGTGTGTGTGTGTGTGTGTGTGTGTGTGTGTGTGTGTGTGTGTGTGTGTGTCGTGTGTGTGTGTGTGTGTGTGTGTCGTGTGCGTGTATTAGTGTCTATGTGTGTGTGTGTGTGTGTCGTGTGTGTGTGTGTGTGTGTGTGTGTGTGTGTGTGTATTAGTGTCTATCTGTGTGTGGGTGTGTGTGTGTGCAGCCCTCACTCTGGTTGCAGATGACGCCCGTCCATCCTGCGGGGCAGTCGCAGCTGTTCCTCTCCGCGCTGCACTTCCCTCCGTTGGAACAGTCCTCACAGGTCAGGCTGCAGTCATGGCCGAACGTCTCATCCAGACACACTGACCACAGGACAGAGGGCAGCGCACACTCAACACCAACACATGTGTTTATATGCAGGACGCTACAGAGGAGCTTCAGAGCTAAATTAGTATTGATAGTATTTACAGTATTGATTTGACTTTACTTGATTGATTTTACTTTGGTCTGTCTCTGTAATTTACTTGTCTTTTTAAGTCGTGTGCAGCGTTTTGAGTTTATGAATAAAAACAAAAACATTCCTATTCTTCTTCTTCTTCTAATTTCTTCAGAAATCTGAAGTTATAAGTAAGCCCAAAATAAGCCCTGGCGCTGAATGGCATGTACCTTGAACCATATATACCAGGCATTGCTCAGCGTTTGCTGAATTCATCTGGAGGACACATTATGGAAACTCCAACATGCCATCTGTTGTCGATAGAGCCGTGCAATGCTTGGCACCACGAGAGGGCCAGGGCCAGCAGAGTGCCGAGCCAGCATGCTGCCGAGCCATGGGGTGCAACGCCGGCTGCCAGGACCTTGGGGCTCAGCATTGCGGTTGCGCTGTTGGTGCGGGGACGGTGTTTGGAAGTACCCAGGCCATGTGCTCAGTAATTGCCTTTTATGTTTTAAATGAGCTCCCTCTCACTGTCTGCCCGCCGTGGGCTCAGAGTACTGTCAGGTAATCAGACACAGCTTCCAGGGGGAACACATGTGTTCTTAACTGTTTTCATTAACACAGGGTATAACGCAGGTCTGGGGGGGCTGTGGTTTGCGTGTGTGTGTGTGTGCTTTTAGGACAACGTGTTTGTGCGCGCGTGCGTGTGTGTGTGTGTGTCTGTGCGTTTATGAATGAGTCTGTGTATGTGGAAATGAGTCAACATTTCTAATTTCACTCACTCAATCACACCTAATGATGTGTGTGTGTGGGAATGACGTGTGGTGTGCGTGTCTAAATGAATAAACGTTTGTCCTAATTGTGTATGGTTGTATGGTTCGGTTGCAGAGAGAGAGAGAGAGAGAGAGAGAGAGAGAGAGAGAGAGAGAGAGAGAGAGAGAGAGAGAGAGAGAGAGAGAGAGAGAGAGAGAGAGAGAGAGAGAGAGAGAGAGAGAGAGAGAGAGAGAGAGAGAGAGAGAGAGAGAGAGAGAGAGACTCACCAAACTTCTCGGCCAGGTTGCTCTCGGCCCTGAGCTCTCCGTCGTCGTCCTCGTAGTCGTCGTAGCGCTCCAGGGCCTGGTCGTAGTCCTGCAGCAGGGTGAGCTCGGGGCGGGGCAGGGGCAGCTCCAGCACCCCCGAACTGGACAGAGCCTCCACTGCATTCCCTATTGCTGTACCAGAGAGAGAGAGAGAGAGAGAGAGAGAGAGAGAGAGAGAGAGAGAGAGAGAGAGAGAGAGAGAGAGAGAGAGAGAGAGAGAGAGAGAGAGATTAAAACAGCAACTAAACAAAGACAACCTCCTGAATAGCAAATCTTTGGAGAAAATGATTCAAAATGAGTTTCGAAAAAGATTGAAATCACAACTCTGACAGAATGCCTAAAACAACCACCGTATGATACATTCATAACCACAGACTGCAGAACACCGGGCCACCCTCATCTGGGGACATTCAAACAAGATGGGAGACGGAGATGAGAGCTGGAGATACCAGAGGACATTTGGAAGGGAAGCCTAGACCACAGAATTATGTTCTCCAAGACAGAGCACGCTGTCATGATCGCGCCCCCGCTCCCACCACCCACCCCCCCCCCTCGCTTTTTTCCTGCTCCTCGTTTGGGGCTCCTGTGATTACTGATTATGTTCACCTGTGATTCCTGTGATTACTGATTATGTTCACCTGTGTCTGTCAGCTCTTGGTTGTCAGCTCTTTCTGCTACCGTCAATGTTAGAGTCGCCTGCGTCTATCAGAATAGAATCCAGTAGATATAATATTTATCCTATCGATTCTGTTCTTTGGGATTCGGGTGAACTTTGACCGACTAACCCAAACCCTAATCCATGCCGGAGACAACTGGAGTTTAGGCTGGACCAGACGGACACAGAGAAAGAAATGGCAAGTGGTGTGCACTAATGTTTTTTTCATACTTTATAACTTATAATTTTGTAACTGACAATCTGTACAACACAATACAACTCAATGTATGTCTCATAATGTTCCTTTCAGAACGGAGGTCACTTCAACGTACAGTATGTACTTTCAGGTCGAACCCTGACGGTTTCTTTAGTCCAGAGCCGTTTCTCAATACCAAGTACGCGGACTACATACTTGCGGACTTGGAAGTACGTACTTGGCAAGTCCGGACTTTCAAGTACAGACTTCCGAGAACGCGAGTACGCACCTGCAATTGGAACAGCAGCGGACTCGATGATGCATTCTGGGATATTTAACGGTCCCAAGTCCACAGGAGTCACCTCCGATGCATCCTCAGTAGAACGGCCTAATCGAGAACGCATCGAGAACACTTCCGGGTTTTACGACTCGTACGACGTGTACTTTTGGAATTGGAACAGTGCTTGGGCTACCACTGATGACGTTTATCGAGAACGCAAGTACACGAGAACACACGAGAACGCAAATTGAGAAACGGCTCAGGACTCATGTCTGCAAAGCCTTTATAGCTCCTCCCCCTGTCGGTGGGCGTGGCTCAGGCCAGCGGGGGGAGGTGGGGGTGGTGGGGGGGTGCGGCGGTTTGACTCACGGACACACGAGCGGCGGTCGTCGTCCAGGCGATAGCTCCGTCGGCAGGAGCACTGGAAGGACCCGGCGTTGTTCTGGCACGAGTGCTCGCAGTCGCCGTTGGCTGCCAGGCACTCATCCACGTCTAGACGCACAAACAAAACACACACCACCGCGGCGCTCAGCTCACACACACACACACACACACACACCTCAAGAGAAGCCCCATATACATTCCATCCACTGGAAGTGCTCCACATTCAACAGGACTAATGTTCCCCCCCGCCGCCTCTCCGGCTTGTGTAACTATCGCTTTTCCCCGATATATCGGAACATTCCGGGGGGGGTGGTGGGGGGGGGAGGGTGTCCTCCGAGCGACCTACCGTCGCAGCTGCAGCCGCCGGCGTCGAGGCGGTACCCCGCCGAGCAGTAGCACTCGTAGCCGCCGGGGTAGTTGGTGCAGTCCTGCTCGCAGCACGCCCGCTGCTCGCTGCACTCGTCCACGTCTGCCAAAAACACAACGCACACAGCGAGGTCGCGCCGCGGGTTACAGGCTAGTCTCGACATCGACCCCCCGAGGTGAGGTCACACACGCGAGAGACGAGTCACGAGAGCGTCGGTTTTTGGGGGGTCCCCTGCGGCTTTTACCCACGGCGAGACGATGATTTAACGGCGTCAATTTCGTTTCTCCTTTGGTCGCCCGCCATCGTTTTTACGAGCAGTCTGGGGCTGCTGAAATACTGTTATGATTTCCCTGTGACACGGTCATAATAATAATAATAGTAGGGATAGCAATTACCGAAGATAATTGGTATATATGAATACACTATTTCATCGTGGCGCGCTATTAGATGCAACCGTTTCCCAGCTCACCGGCACAGGTTTTTAGGTCATCGTCGAGGCGGTAACCTTGGTTACAGGAGCAAACGGGTCCGCCGGTGGAATGTTGGCAGTGGTGGGAACAGCCTCCGTTGTTGTTCTCACAGCTGTTCACTATCTCCATCTCGATCCCTGCCACACGCACACGCACACACGCACACGCACAGACAAACGCACACAGACAGACAGACAGACAGACACACTGCTTATTAGTAGTCTGTAGTTAGTATGTGTAGTGGTAGTGTGTAGTATGTAGTATGTAGTTGACTACATAACTGTAACACTGCTGGTTAGTAGTTTATGGTGTGTAGTGGTAGTGTGTAGAACATAGTTGACTCACTGTAAAACTGCTGGTTAGTAGTTAGTGTGTAGTGGTAGTGGTAGTATGTAGAACATAGTTGACTCACTGTATCACTGCTGGTCAGTAGTTAGTAGTGGTAGTGTGTAGTATGTAGTGTAGTGGACTCACTGTAACACTGCTGGTTAGTAGTTAGTAGTTAGTAGTTGGTAGTGTGTAGTGGTAGTACGTAGTGTAGTGGACTCACTGTAACACTGCTTGCCATCGGAGCCCAGCTCGTAGGCTGTGAGACACACGCAGGAGAAGGAGCCCAGTGTGTTGTGGCAGCCGTGGGCACAGTTGGCCTGCTGCGTCTCACACTCATCGATGTCTGTGAGGACATATAAACAAAAACACAACAATCTTATCATCAACAAAACATCAAGGTATCCATTGGTCCTGCTGTCATTAATTAAATGCTCATCTGTGCAACACAAGCTGGGTATCAGAAATGTTCATGCCTATATATATATATATATATATATAACTATTACTACTAGGCAGATTTTATCCTTGAATCCTTATTGACTACAGTGAATATAGTTATATTTTTCTTTTCTTCTTTTTTCTTTCCTTCTTGCTTCACTAAAACATTTGTTACCAATATAATTCGTCAAAATGACTTGCCAATTCTTCCTAGAAGCGTTTAGCTCAAACGCGCCTGCCACAAATGTAAACAATATAAATAATCACTTTGGTCTTTGTTATGAGAGATTTGTACTTTTAACGATAACGATTCACTGTTATGTTATCCACAAACGTCATTCTCCCCGACGCACATTGTTTCCACAGAGCTAACTGCTCTTCTGCAGATGGATGTTTCAGTGAAGCGATGAGAAACAGTGGTTGGATTTTACGGTGGTTGGATCCTCCAGACCCGTACTGTCCCTTAGGCAAAGGGACAGTACGGGAAAGGGTTGGGCATTGCTGCGGGATGCCTCCAGGTGGACTGCCTGGACTCCCAAGCACCAGGCTGGGGGTCAAACAGCCACAAGACTACCCTGCCCCCCTGCTGGAAACGGACGAAGGGGGGGGGGGGGGGGTTACCTTTGCAGGTCTTGCCGTCCTCGGCCAGGAGGAACCCGACGTTACAGTCACAGTGGGCCTTGCCCCCGTCCGGCTGGCACACGTGCATACAGCCTCCATTCTGATCGCCGCAAGGATTGGTCACTGTAACACACACACATGTTCACATGGTGACCTGACACAGAAGGACAACAGAGCAACAGCGCCACGCAGTATGACGCATAGAGAGAATGCTGACTCTACACAGCTCAACCACAACTTAACTCTGTCTGTATAAAGTGTGTGTGTGTGTGTGTGTGTGTTTGCAACATGTCAAAGCCTGTCCAGCACCTGGGCTGAAGACCTTCAGTCCTCGTAAAGGACTAAAAGAATACAATTATAGGAAGGTGTTCATGGCCGACAATTACGCCACGCCAAAACCGCCTTAAAGATAGTCATTCAACGTCCAAAACATCGCCCGTCTTCTTCTTTTTCCCCACAGAAGGTTGCCGCTGCCTTGCTTCACAAGGCAGGGGTCCAAATTCCCCGGGGAGAGAAGGAACATGAAGAGACTAATTTGAAGAGAAACAGGGAGAGCGATGTGAATCATAGGAGGAATGAAGGGTCTCCAGCGCTGTGAACGGCAGTAAGGAGTTAGAACTTCCTGTCACATAATCCCGATTGGAACGTAAACAGTCCCGCTAATGGCTCTCTTGTGTTATGAACCTCGGCGGGACTCTTTCAACGTTTATCACCCAAACTGTGGCACGTTTTTGTTGGCCCTGCTTTCCAAACCATTTAAAATGATACTATCATAATACCCTTGTTATTTTCATTGTGTGTGCGTGTGTGCGTGCATGCGTGCGTGTGTGTTGGTGTGTTGGTGTGTGGTTGTGTGTGTGTGTGTGTGTGTGTGTGTGTACTTGTGTATCTTAAACGCTGCCTTGCTTTCAGGCCATGAGAGCGGCCCTTACGTTTGCAGTGCTTGCCATCCTCGGTCAGGACGTAGTTGGTCTTGCAGCGACAGCGGAAGTGGGCGGAGGACTGCTGAACGCAGTGGTGCTCACAGCCCCCGTTGCTGATGGCACAGGAGTGGACGGCTGGACACAAGAAGAGCACAACAGAATAAATCATTAACACACACGGCGACTAATGGCGTGAGAAAGTTCACGTAACTCTTACAAAGGGCCACAACCTCCGCCGAGGGTAGGTGTACAATAGACTGGGGTGGAAATAGCTCAGCAGATCGGTATGCTCCCAGACCGGTAAAGAAAAGAAAGAGGAGGCATCCTATGATCATCACAGAGAGAGAGCCAATAATCATAGGGCTATCTGAAGGCGAGCCGGGCCTCTGCAGACGGGAGTGATGAGCCGCGGACGGAGCCAGCTCAATCACTGCTCAGCTCTTGTTCTCGTCAGGGCCCTGTCCCGTGTTTGGATTGCTCCTGACAGGGGAACAATAGGTGGGATAGGTAGGCTGCTCACAGGGAAAGGTTGGAGTGAAGAGCAGCCGTCCGTCTATCCACATCACACGGGCCCCCGTTAATCCCCCCCCCACCGCCCCCACCCCCCCCCAAACCACCACCACTAACCCGGCCAGCCCCTGCCAACTCAAATAACCCCCCTCTTCCTGGCTGCCCTCCTCCACTCACACACCAGGGAGGCGCCTGACCTCCTCTGGCAGCCGATTGAGAGGAGCGTGCGCCAAGATGCTGGGTTCAGATCCCAGCACATCTGCTTTCCCGCTCCTCGGCGTGCGTCTGTTGTGATTGGTATCGGCGCAAACCCAGCGGTGGGAATCAATGGTATCCTATGTTTTCATGCAGGATGTCCTGCAAATTCTCAACACCCAAATGCATGCATATATGTATGATAAAAATATATATACTGTATATAAATGTCCATATATATATATATATATATGTATGTATATATATATGTATGTGTATATATATATATATATATATATATATATGTATGTATGTATGTATTTATGTATATATATATATATATATACACAACGCTATCATCCAACCATGTCAAATGATTTCACTTTGTCCTGAGGATGGCTCATTGACTGACGTTATCATGTCCAGCACGCTGAGCTGAAGTTGCAGCCGTAAGTTTGACGTGACACCAGAGATCCGCCCTCAACACATGCAGCCTGACAGCTGACCATCGTCCTGCTGATACGACCCACGTGCACACCGTGGACGCACGCAGCGACCCTAGGGGACGCCCGGGACAAAGCCAAGAATCGCAGAGGGTGCATTCAGAATGAACACAACGCAAAGCAGTCCTCGACTGGTGAAATTTGATAATGAGTTTGAGTGACCTTACCGCTAGTCGTTTGCCCTGTGTTTACCCTCTTGACGGCAACAACCGGAACAACCGAAGATGAAGCCGGTTAGGTAAACACACGTCAAGACGGCATAAACACAGCAGAGATGCCACACGGTTCGCCGCAGCCAGACACCCAGAGTGTACCAGCGGGAAGCGCTAGAATGAAGCGTGATGCATGAAGCTTACTCACGGAGACAGGTGCGGGCGTCCACGTGCAGCCGAGAGCCGGGGTTGCATTCGCAGTAAAAGGAGCCCCTGGTGTTGATGCATTTGTGTTGGCAGCCCCCGTTATGGACCTGGCATTCATCGATATCTGCATGGGGTGGAGGGGGGGGGGGGGGGGGGGGTGGTGACAGTGACAAGGGGTCGCAGAGGGAGCGGGGAGGAGAGAGAGAAATGACCACGTTGGACAGCGAACGTTATTTTGTCAGAGAGAGAAAAAATCGGAACAAGGTTGTTAAGGCAATTTTTGTATGCTCCAAGAGAATGATGGATGAGCAGCAGATCTGGTAATCTGTGAGGCCGTTATAGTGGAAACAAACACGGCTCCCATGTGGTAACGACTACTGAACATTTAGAACCAAATTGAAATTCCTCTGCTCTTGTCAAAGTCTCTGGGGCGGAGTGCCAAACACATATGGAAACTAATATCGGAGGATGCAAAATATACACATTCCAGCTAAGCTAAGAGTGGAAATTACAAACAAACAGTAGGACGGAGGGCTCTCCATCGGAGCTCCTTGTGGCAGTGGGAAAGTAGCCTGCGACACGGATCATTTCGGGTTCAGGCAAAGGTTCACACAGTGAGAACATCGCAAACGAAACACGGCCCATTTCCTTAAACACGTCCCATTTGTAGAGTCAGACAGTGGGCAGACCCCCCAGTCAGACAGTGAGGGGGATGGGCAGCCATGTTTGGACTGCTGCTAACGCTGAGTGCTGCGATCCCCAGAACACTTGGACATTACGAGCGTACCCGGCCCCCTTAGATATCCCCCGACGGTGGGGAAGGCTCATGTTTAAATGTGGCCAGAGGATTGAGGGTGAAAGCCACCGGTCTGGTGGAAACTGAAAGCTCCTGCCTGGTGCCAGATTCACTAGAGCCAGCCAAGCCATGGCCAACTTTTAAATCATTTTTTAAATGCAGTATTTTGGAGGGAAAACTTTCCCTGGTTGTTGCTGACTTGAGTGTTTTTCAACCAACTTTAATGTGTTTGTATATAAATAAATTATATATATATATATATATATATATATATATATATTAGGGGTGTAACGATATGCGTATTCGTACCAACATTTTTCGGCACGGATCTAACGGTTCAATGCACGTTTATTTCGGTACGTACCAGGAAAAAAAACCAAAAAACATTTTTCATTTTCGTTTTTATTGATTATCACACTCTGTGAGTGTCTTGTCTTGTCCTGATGTTTTATGTGGAGGACCACAATGGAAATACGTTTTTTTTTTTGTTTCTGATACAATTTAATAAATCAAATCAAAATCTAATTGTTTAATAAAAATAAAATAATAAAAACTGCTGTACCGAAAAACATACCGAACCGTGACTTAAAAACCGAGGTACGTACCGAATCGTGACTTTTGTGTATCGTTACACCCCTAATATATATGTTTTTTTTTGTTTGTTTCATAGAGAGGTTACAGAAGTCCCTCAAAATGTTTAAATTGGTGAATTTATTAGTATTAATGCTTCTGACAAAATGGCCATGAGTAATTTAAACATTACAAGGTGTGAGAGGGAACAGCTCAAGACCATTCCTCCACTCCAGTTGCGAACACATCATAAAGGTGTATGTTAGCGCCAAGCTAACGAACCATGTATGGTTGCGTAATTCCTTGTTTAGTTCCGTATGCAGAGGCTTGCATAAAAACACTCACTCACCTCCTTCCACAAAGAAGCTATTTTCAGGGAAGGAACTATTTTAAGAATTTCCAGCATCTCCGTCACAAGAATAGGTTTCCTACCACACTTAACTCTGAGGAAAAAAATCAATAAAAACCCCACAACCTTACCCTTGTATCGTGCCAATAAACTCCTGGCTTAGCCCAGTGTAAACAGTGTTATTGTGATCCGTCTCAAACGGTAAGCCTCGATGCGAATCCGTTAAGTAGATTCTGACAGTAAATCAAAGCCCAAATCTGCCCTCATAATACCGGAGCCTAGCAGAGGCCTGGTGCTCTGAGCAGGGACGATAACTTGCACGTGAACATACAGTACGGAGCAATGGCTGCGCAGGGTCGATCGAGGCTGAGGGAGGCTGTGGTTTGGGTCCTTAGTGGTCCTTGGGTCCCATACAGGACCGCATGAAACCCAGCAGCGCACACATGTGGACTCAAGGTCCCTGCGGTCTTTATATTACAAATGCAGCTCTGGGTTCACACGAGTGCAACCAGACCTTACCTGGAAGGGTCAGTTCAGAAGCAGGCCCCTTGAAAGACAGATGATGCTAAGGAGTTATTCATTGGGGTCTGGCATGGGCTGCGTCTTGGCAGCAATATAAAACATAGCAATGGGAGCAGTCTGCCAGTGGAACCTGCATAGGACTTCACGCTTGAAATATCCACGCATGCATGTTGTTAATGAAGCCGTATATAATCATCCCATAAGTATCTGGGATTTAAGAGACTTCCCTAAAGAGAGTCTCTAAACTTTCCCTCTGTTGAGTCCGCTGCCAGGCTCGGGCTCCGCACCACTCCAGGGAAAGCTGGCAAGAACCGCCACCGTTCTCTCCCTTCTCCCCCCCCCCCCCCCCCCCTCTCTATATCTCTCTCGCTCTTGCTCTCTCTCTCTCTCTCTCTCTTTTCCACTCTTGCTCCTTGCCTTTCTCCGGGTTGGTGTCTTATTTAATCAACTTGGTGCTGTAGGGCTATTGGACTCAACCCCCCCCCCCCCCCCCCGACCACACTCTAATTACCACAGCTACGGACGAGCGCCAAAGCCATCATCTCAGCCCCTCCAGTTAAAGAAAAACAACAAGATCCATTAACAAAATATTCATGTATATATACAGTATAAATCAGAAAACTGCACATATGTTTAACTTACAGACAGTGCCACTTATTTCAACTAGTTTGTCTATACAGTAGTGGGCCATTGTTGGAGATACATCACACCATCCATCCCAGGAAGCTGCAGCCCCAGTTTTTCATGGCCTGTCAAACAGTCAATTCACCAAAGTAACTCAAATCAATTGACTGCGTGATCTGAGGTTAAGTGTGCTAATCGTACACTTCCTAAGTGTAGTCTGCCTGGGCGGCTGGGATGCGGCTGCTATCTGTTATCCAGCCAGAGGCCTACAGCTGGACAGAGAAGCACCAGAAGTGAAAGGGAAGTCTGAGTTCTAGTTGACAGAACAGGAGAACAGGACACCTGTTTGTGTGGTGGACCTTTTGATTGCCCACACGGGGGTCATTCTGTGTCATTAAATAATGTTTAAGAACAAATGGTTCAGAAAGTTAAAATCATCTATTTTGTGTCTTACCGCGGACAAAAACATACAATGAAGGACAATTCCAGTGTTTATGTATCTTTTCTGAATTAGCAATGTAAATATTCAATGTTATACAAGTTTGGTTAAAACAAAACGTTAAGATCATTCCCTACATTTTTTATTAGTGAGAAGTTTGTAATCAACAACTTGGCAATAGAGAAAATACCGTTTAAAATGAGAGAATACGTAGTCAACAAAAGGGACTTAGACAACAGATTTTTACGTGACCATTAACTCTAACTCTACTATTTATTTGTATTTTCGAGGGTGAAGTGCATCACCTTACCTGGTCCCACATAGCCCCTGTTGTGGACATGGTATCCATGGAAACAGTACGGCCTATAGCACATCCTTCTATAGTAACTGTAGGGGTAGTTGGCGCCAGATACCAGCTGCACCAGAGCTTGAGCAAGCATCAAAAGAAACACCATCACTCCCTTTGAAAAGAGCATCGCTGAACGAATGAAAAGTTCAAAATGTCCTTATCAACAATAGATCATCAACACTAATGGCAGTGTTGACAAATGGCACCGATATACACAGAAAAAATATGAATTTATCGGGAAGAAAATCAAATATTTTCAAGAATCACTGTTGTCAATGACAAGGCACTTCATGTGTGAAACAGGACCACTTCTGTTCATCCTGCCTCTGCCTAATTCTGTCCTTCATTCTGCATCGGGGCGCCCCCACCCTCCATCACACTGAGGAACCTCCCCCTCTCTCTCTCTCACCCATTTACCCACCTCTTCTCTCTCTCTCTCTCTCTCTCTCTCTCTCTCTCTCTCTCTCTCTCTCTCTCTCTCTCTCTCTCTCTCTCTCCCCCCCTTCACCTACATCTCCTCCCTCTCCCCTTTACCTACCCCTCTCTATTATCCCTCCACGTTACATACCTCTCCCTCTGCATCGTTGACTACTTGTATTGAACCTTGATCCACCCAAGACTACAGCACAGATTCACCAGGCAACACACCAGCCGACCCACCACAAGCCTTTGTTGTTTCTTCTGTTGCCTCAGTATATTTTCTTCTTGTCTCTTCAAAGGGGGATATGTACGATAAATGAGAGATTCATGGACAGCATCATTCAGGCGATTGACAATCAGGAATGTGAACATTGTGGATGAATTACTGGAAGGTTTCTTTTGATATCAGCAGGAAGATAAAAAACAAGCGGTCTCCAAAATGCCGGCATTGGATGTGATGCCAAGTGCGGCGATTGCCAGTGGTCAGGTTTCACATGTGCAACTAAAATGTCAGCAAAAGGAGCAGTGAGGAGTGTTTAGTGTTGCATCTAACTCATCTAATCAGGAAGTAATCACAGCAGTCTATCATCTAGTGTTTATGTTTGGACAGACACACACACACACACACACACACACACACACACACACACACACACACACACACACACACACACACACACACACACACACACACACACACACACGATGCATGAGTGATGCTTGCCAGTGAAGCAGACCACTAAATATGCATATATGAAAGCTATATATACTGAGTGAATACTTAAAGAATTCAGTTGGGGGTATTTTTAAACACCAGTCTTGCCCAAGAGCCCCTGCACATTTAATATCCATTTTTAGAATCAGACGCACGCATACGTACACACGCACCAAAGTGTACAGAGCTCTGAGACTCTTCGCGCCCATGAAACGCCCATCATGGTGCTGATTTGATTTAAAAAGCTCTTGGTAGGCCCGACCAACACTATAATATGTTGGTCGGGCACTACACTATAATATGTTGGTGGGGTCAGAATGCATTGCAGTGTGGATTAGTTAAGCAAAGCCCTCCTAGGACGCAGCTAACGATAGGAAGAAGTTATTTATGTGTCTTGGTAGGTAGACTGGCAGGTAATGCAATACTAAAACATAGCAGCGGTATAGTGGAACCTGCAGAACACATCGTGGTTGAAACACATCTATCTGCAAGCTTATAGCACTTTTTGGATCTTTCTAGTTTAATGTTATACCTACTGAAACAAAATATCCTCCCCACAGGATCTTTTTAATGGTCATTTTAACATGACCTGCTTCCAACTTTTATGACCTGTTTGTGGAGACTCACACACATACACAAATACACACGCACACACACACACACACACACACAGACACACACATACACACACATGGGGAGAGTGCTGGCATTACTCCGCTTTGTATTGGGCTTGCTCCCTACTTCTCTGCCCTCTCCTCCTCCTCCTCCCCCTTCTCCTCTTCCTCCTTGGCTCCCCTACCCTTGCAGAATAGATTTTTTCTAATCTCAATGTTTCAACCTGGATAAATAAAGGTTGAAACACAAACCTCCTCTCCTCCACCCTCTCCTCCTCTACTCCTGTACTCGGGACCCTGGCAGTTCATATCAACAGCGATCCCTCATCAGAGAATCATTCTAATGCTCTGTCACGATACGGCCCCAGCAGCACAAACATGTGGAGCGCTTCAGAATGGAGATTACGTTTACTTACGTGAAAGATCTCGTTCTAGCATTACACAAAAGGTTATTTTCTATGTATGTGCAAGAAAAATGTCTTAAACAGATTGAGTGCACTGTGTGTGGCTATTTGTTCTATTTGAATATCATATCATTTATATCTACGCCTACGTGTGTGTGTGTGTGTGTGTGTGTGTGTGTGTGTGTGTGTGTGTGTGTGTGTGTATATGCGTGTAGGTGTGTGTGTGTGTGTGTGTGTGTGTGTGTGTGTGCATGTGTGTCTGTGTGTGCATGCATGCATTTGTCAGTGTGTGTGTGTGTGTGTGTGTGTGGTCCACAAACAAAAAAAAGGCAGCAGTTCCACAAGGCTGCCATCTCTACAGGCTGGACCTTTCGTCAACTTCCAGACCATCCAGAGCGTAGTTGATGCAGCTTCCCCCCCAGCTTCTCCAAAGCACTGCGGTCTGCCAGTTGCAGACAACCAGAACCTTTAATGCTGTGGTGGGCGGCCGAGTCGGTTCTTTTTTCTGCGGTATCGCTGTGATGGGCCGTGAAGGCCAGCTGTGACAGCGATTCACATTAGCTGTCTTAATAACAATGACCTAAAGAGATCCAAAACGCTTTCGTCTTTTCGCTGGCTGCTTCATTTCGCCGGCATATCCTAGACAGCATTCCAGCTCATCTCCTCAAGACTTGGCCTTAGCACAGAGGAGCCATTATTCTGATTAAGTCAACCAATCCCTGGCATTCACTAATCGGAAACATTCAACCAAAAAAAGGAGAGAAAACAAAGAGGGAACGCACAGGGAAGGAGGTCTGGTTCTGGTGAGAACTGGCTCAGAACCTGGGCACCGCGATGGCCAGCGGTGCCACTTTCCTTAACTACTCACTGCTCACACTGCCCGCATGTTTCCCGTGTTTAACATGTTTAAATAGACATGGCATGCCCGCCTATTCAAGACCTGCATTGCAGTGTGGATGATCAAGCCGTGCATATCCAACATGCTTCTCACAAGTGCATTAACGTAAAACACAAACTGAAAAGCCAAAACACAACTGCAAAAGCCACAACACAACAGAAGTGAGCGCCAACAGATTAGCCAATAGTAGATCTGTTTCAGCGACCGGTTACACTCACTTTCGTTGTGTTGCGGCCTTTGCATGTGGAGCTGCAGTGTTTGCCGTTGTCTTTTGGTTTTTGGGTCTTTGTTGTGGCTCTTTGGTTTGTGTTGTGGTCATTGCAGTTGTGTTGTGGCTTTTGCATTTGTGTTTTCCATTAACGTGCTTTTGTTTTTATCCAATTTGTATAGTGTTTTGTACATGCAGTTTGTCCGTCTTCAACACCGTAAATCAAACATTACATTTTTTGTTAATTTCTTAATGTCTGAAATGCAGCGGATAACAGGTTCACCTTCTTGGCATTGTATCTGTTCATTAGACTTCTTGTAAAGCAACAGTCATTCAATTACATGCTTACACTGGTCAGGATCTCACACACACTCACACATGCGCACACACACACACACACACACACACACACACACACACACACACACACACACAGCATCAAGGCCTCACACCGAGGCCTCTCCGATTAGCCTACCCAGCATGCGTGTGTGGCTCCCACGGTCATCCACTTTAGAGTCAATATGAAGCTTATGTATTTATAGGCTGGTGGTGCGTCACCTTGGCATGTCTTGCCGCCCGCGTGGAGCTGGAGGCCAGAAGGACATCTGCAGTAGAAGCTCCCGATGGTGTTACAGCACAGCGCCTCACAGCCCCCGTTGGTCTCCTCACACTCGTTCACATCTGAGAGAGAGAGAGAGGGAGAGAGGGAGAGAGGGAGAGAGAGAGAGAGAGAGAGAGAGAGAGAGAGAGAGAGAGAGAGAGAGAGAGAGAGAGAGAGAGAGTCAGTATTGCCTTCGGAAATGGGTGAAGACACATTCTGGCCCAGTTCATGGTTTGATTCGTTCACTCCAGACAGTTACCTTCTTTGTTTTCTACTTTACTTGTCCTGCTCATTTTAATACATTGTTCCTACCTTTTTATAGTACTTTTTACAGTTTCATTTTGAAACTGCTTTGGCATGTAAATGTTTAATTTCCAAGCCAATGAAGTTATTTTGAATTGAATTGAAGTGGGATAGAGAGAGAGAGCGAGAGAGAGAGACAGGATTTACTCAATGTCTGAGTTTACCATATTGCTACACCCCAATATGCAGCTTTATTGGCTATAGTAACACTGGGTAACCTAACAAAGTGACTTAGAGCTAAACAACATGGAAAAGAAAACATTGTATTTAACGGTGAGTTCAATTCAATATCCCAGTTAGTGTTTTTTTGTTTTTAAACACCTCAGTCAGCAAAGTCAAATACAATCAGGATTTGGAGAGAGTCAAAGGGACAGTTTAGACATTATATTGAAGGCCCTTAAAGGTCAAAGCACATCTGCCACTATAAAGAAAAGCAGTTGAAGTATACTTGCTATTTAAGCAAGTGTAAAAGAGCATGACAACGCGGCCTGACGAACACGCAGCGCCTTTTCGGTGGAAACGTCTTGGAACACACGTTTCTCCTCAACCACACGCATTTGGAAAAATCTCCCGGTCTCATTTCATGACAGCGTGATTAAGTTTCCAATGTCTTCCATGGAGGAATTTGGATGTTCAAAAACAACTATATGGGAAATGCCTGCACTCCTCGCTCGGAAAATTGTGATTCACGACAATTACTGTGGGATACTGTATGTGAGCTGTTTCCAGCCCCTCTACCTGTCTACTGTACCCTTCATGGCATTGCTATGAGAGAAAGGGAGGCAGAGAGAGGGAGAGAGAGGAAGACATTCAGAGAGAGAGAATGCGCGAGAGAGAGAGAGACAGAGAGAGAGAAAAAGAGAGAAAGTCTCCAAAAATAAATGGAAATATATATATACTTATATAGCAATATACGCAGTGAAGCGCTGCATGTCAGCGCTTCACAAGGGAGGTAACACAATATCCCTTTGTCTGGACCTATGTGCACTCCAAGACAAACCAGAGAACAGCTTATGTCAGTCAGGCCATGTCTCACGTCACACCTCCGCCGAAATTAAAATGTTTCCATGCTGCTCCTTGCGCCTAAACAACCAAGCGTGCCAAAGCGTTGGTTAAATAAACCCCTCCAGGGTTTTCCGCTGGCTAGGGCTGACAGGCCGTTTATAAAGTCCACCGGTCCAGTGCGCGGCGTTGAACCCAAGTGTCCTCTCTTGTGTATCGGAGCTAATGAGAGATTACGAGACAGAGAGAAACTTATTAGGAGCCATACAAACGTCTCGCGATTCGTTTAGGCGTTTATTTCAGCCGCGATGGACGGCAGGCCGCGGGACCACGCTGCCAGCTCTCATTGACAACCAAACCTTTTGGTGTGTGGGAGAAAGTCAGAGCAGATCATGTTTGTGGTGGCGTTTTAGTATCGCTGACACGCCACAGCGCTCCGCTCCTTCGCCAGCGCCTTCGGCGGACAGAAGGAAAGATGGATGGAGAAATTCTCCACGGTGGAAAACCAAGAGAGCAGAGAGGGGGCATTGGCTTGGCATGGAGAGTCTCCCCAAATCGGTCCAATCATGTCCGCAGAAGAAAAGATCTAACGAGGATGAGGAGCGGTTCCGAGAAAAGATTTTTATAGAAATTTATTTCCCCCCGTGCTACTGGAGCACATTTCATGGCGTTCATGGCTGAGGCTGGAAATGAACCAGGATATGAAACCCTTTCCATGTCCCCTTTTTATGGCATCTGGAAATGGTCATATCAAAACACACTGGGGTTTTTTCGCTGCCAGCCACTTCTCTTAACACATTCATCACTCTTCCAAAAGCGTACGTTATGAGAGCAGTTGTTAACAGAGATCGGAATATACTGTATTCAACATCTCGGTTCTGCATAGTATAATGGTAAACATGCTACTGTTTTATTAATCAAAACCACTATGGATCAAGACCGCAGATTCCCCCTTGTCCTTTTTAAATAAGCTACTTCAGTTCTCTGGCGGAGCCTGCATTCATTTAAGAAGTTCAAGTCAGCAAAATTTTGTACGAAAAAAAAATACACTTGAAAACCACAAGACAAAAAATCTTCCAACGATTTAAAATCTATGGCATTCTAACTTGTGTTGACGACAATACTGCCCTTTTAACTAAAACATCTCCTTGGTGGGCCTTTAACTGATATTTGACGAGATATCAATGCTAATTCCAAGGTTGCAAAAATAAGTGTTATACATGAATATAAAATGATCTATAATATCCCTGACATCACTCATAAAGGCTAGTTCCCTAACCGGGAACCGAACCCGGGCAGCGGCGGTGAGAGTGCCGAATCCTAACCACTAGACCACCGGGGAGCTGTAGGGATAACTAACCCAGTGACCTGGACTGGGCGGGTTGTTAAACCGTTCAGTTAGGTATATTCTTTCATGATTTTCACATAACGATCTAACATGGAAGTCTACTTTATTTCGATATCCTTCCCAGTGAACACTTGGACATCGGTTAACAGTGTTTTGCATTGGATTTGCTGGACATCGCTCTAGAGTCTAGACCACCGGGGAGCTGTAGTTTACTTCAGGCATGTGACCTGGAATTTGCGGGATGTTGGACAAATTAATTGGTGGAAGCTCTTCCACGATTTTGAATTTTTTTGGTAAAGATTAGAACGTGAATGTCTACGTCATTTAGTCCTTCGCCTCCCCTTTTAACAACGTTTATCAACAGTGCAAAGACGACCAATAGACACATGACTAGCGTAGAAGCCGAGTTCAGGACGGAAGGGGGCTCCTGCTCTGCTAGGGAGACGCATTCTGTCCACCAGGTGGTGAGAAGAATGTGACCTGAAGTCAAGGCCGCTTCTTCTCCCAAGTGCTCCCTTGTTTTGCATGACGAGGGAGTTGATGAAACCTTTTTGTGTGGATGTTTGTAATTTATCTGTGTGTGTGTTTATGTTATGTGTGTATATGTATTAATGTATGTTTGTCTGTGTGTATGAGTGTGTCTAAGTGTATGTATGTGTGTGTGCCTGTTTGTGTGTGTGTGTGTGTGTGTGTGTGTGTGTTTGTATGTATGTGTGTAATGTGTGTGTGTGTGTGTGTGTGCGTGCGTGTGTGTGTGTGTATACATAAGTGTGTATATGTATTTAGGTGTGTGTGTGTGTGTGTATGCATAAGTGTGTATATGTATTTATCTGTGTGTGTGTGCGTGTGCGTGTGTGTGTGCGTGTGTGTGTGTGTGTGTACACAAGCATGTGTCTGTTATGGCTATGCCTCTCCCCCCTCAGGCCACACACCTGTGGCAGCTCTGAGCCGCCCTGTGGGTCAGTGCAGGACTGTAGTGTGTTGTGTGTCCTTCTGCCCAATCGGCAACCAGGAATGCTGGACAGCTTTGGGTCATGCAAAAAATGCATTATGCCGCAATGGCCGTTAATTGTTGGAGGCACATACCACTGTCTGCGGTGGGACAGGTTAACATACAGGCCCATAAATCTTGTAAAAAAAGTAAGGCAAACAAAAAACAGAACCACTAGACAGCTGGTGTTTTGGGGCCTGACCTCAGAGGGAGCGATGTCTTGGTGAGAAAACAGTGATTACACTAATGTCACAGATTACACATTATTTGTTTAGTTTATTTCACAAAATGCCGAACCCACTCCGAAATCCCGAGTGGGGTCGCCTGGCTGTCTGAACACGGCCTCACCCACACTGGACCCAAGGGGGCAGTGGGGAGCTTGTCCAACATGGAGCTCATTGCACACACAGTAATATAACATATTAAGAGAAAACGATTTACTATAAAACAAATCTCCCACCTTCTGAAACACCTGACAACCCCACAGCGACTGAAGGGTAGGTGAAGTTAATGCTGTGGGATCAGACCGGGCTTTCTCCTGGCGCATCAGAGAGATGGGGAGGGAAGCTGTTTGGTGTTTCTCTCGGAATAACACGTGTGTTCCCTGCATGGCTCAGGGTGAAAGGCTCTGGCACATTGACCCAGGAAAAGTACACGCTTGGCTCCCCTGTTGTTTGCCATAAGAGTGGTTGACCGGCTGTCTCACGTGTTGAACTGAGTCCAGCTCCACAATGGACCGACTGCTACACTATAGCTACGGCAAAGCTACCCTCCTCCCTGACCCAACAAGGAAAGTTGTTCTTGCCACGACCAATCACTGTCACTTTAGCTTTGGAAAGAAGACAAAAAACAAGCCACACAGACCAGACGGCTGGCCAGATGACAATCCATGGTTTGCAATATGGTAGGGACCGCCATAGAGACAGGGAATTATATCTTGTTTAAATGTCCCCTGATGAGGGTGGCCTGGTGTTCTGCAGTCTGTGGTTATGACTGTATCATATAGTATAGATGGTGGTTGTTTCAGGCATTCTGCCAGGGTTGGGATTCTAATCTTTTTAGAAACTCTGAATCATTTTCTCCAAAGTCGCTTGTAAGGCTGTGTTAATATCTCTCTCTTTCTTTCTCTTTGTCTCTCTCCTGCTGTTTCTCCCTCTCTCTCTCTATCTCTCTCTCTCATTCTCTCTCTCTCTCTCATTCTCTCTCTGTCCCTCGCTCTCTCTCTGTCCCTCTCTCTCTCTCTCTCTCTCTCCCACCACCCAAACACAACCCCCTTAAAAACAACAGATGTATTTTCCCACGTGCACGAAAAGCGCGACCGAGCGTCTACCACAACATGCCTGACTCCTCCCCTGCCCACATGTTTGCAAACACGCCGGACATCCTTGTGTCTGGTCATACGCTCATCAGCTGGTCCGGGTTAGACCTCTCCAAACACAGCAGCTATACGTACGTCCGGCCACCCAGCCCACACCTTGCATATCTTCTTTATTTTGCTGCCGACCCGCCGGCCTCTAGCAGGCGGTCACCCACGCTGACCCCTCCACAGCCCTGTCTCAGCCCTCTAAATCACCCCTCACCCCAGGCCCTGCATCCTCACCCAGCATCACTCTGCGCAACGCCGGGAAACCCAGCAACAGCTCGTGTTATGGCCCCCCCCCCCCGTGACTGCAAACAGCCCACCGCAAGATTTAGAAGTTTCCCTTGAGAGAGAAACAGAGAGAGACAGAGAGAGAGAGAGAGAGAGAGAGAGAGAGAGAGAGAGAGAGAGAGAGAGAGAGAGAGAGAGAGAGAGAGAGAGAGAGAGAGAGAGAGAGAGAGAGAGAGAGAGAGAGAGTCTGTGTAATCCAAAGCAATAGCTTAACGGTTGTTTGTTGCGGAGGTCGCAGGTCGGATAAGCGAAAATGTGTTTCAGCGCCGGAGTTCCAGGTTTACATTCCAGAAGTGTACCGGCCGGAGAGAGAGCCGGGGCTCCGATAAGGACAAGCGACCCTGCTCCCACGACGAGGAGGCGGCTAGTGTCGGAGCAGAGCCATTGGGAGGCTAACACCGCCTCGAAAAAGCCTGGCCAGAGCCAGCCAGCGCCAGGCCATTGATACCATCTCTGGGGGGGTTCATGGTCCGGAAAATTGGAGAGCATTCACGAAGTCGGGGAGGAATTGAAAGCCCGGCATGTCTCCGGCTTAGGCACTGATCTGAAAAAGCTTCTGGTCATATTTTCTTCCCCATATTTTCTCCCCCCCCCCCCCCCCCCCCGAATATAATCTGCTTCACAAACGTTGGTCCTTGCTTACAGTTCCTTCAGTGCCGACAGCTGCTTTCATTCACCATGTGCTGAAGAAGGTCCACTGGATATCGGTCTGCAGACCAGAACCATGTTGCAGTGCGCTACAATATTGTACTGACTCACGCAGCGAGGGCCCAACCGGGGCATGTGGCAGGCCCCTCAGCAGTCCTGCTGACAAACAAGCACATTCTTCAACATCAGTGTTGCATTGGAACTCACGATGACCTTCTACCTCACAGGCAACAACACATTCTAACCTCACCGCATGTAACACGACTTCAAAATAATTAACAAATATTATTGTTCAAGAGGAACAAGGAAGGATGGAAATAAAACATTTTAATAAAACAACATTTGTTGTTATGGAAAGACTTTCGTGCGAAATGTGCCCGGGTGCATGAATCCAATATGGTCCAGACACAAGTTCAACACTGCCTCCTGCTGTTGAATGCTGTAATGACATGGCCATGAACACAGGCCAGTGATGTTAATCGAGGTGACATCCCGACTTTATGTTTTACATTCTTAGGTCCACGCACCGGGACATTGGGCTTCAAACAAAACCACCACTTCCCAAGATAAACCATCTCTGGTACACAACACTAGCCTGCAGAAGGAAACACAGAGGATAAGTTGTTATGTTCCAATAAACCAATCTGATGTATTCTGAGTGAGGTTAGTCATGAGGCCCCGTACTTGTGGCTACATTGTTAGTATAGTTATCCCTATGTGTGTGAGTTTGTGATGCTCTTGGCTTTTTTTGTTTGTTGTGACAATTGTCTCCAGTTACAAACCAAAAGTACAGAGGACATCATGAAGATGTCACAGTATCGTCACATAACTACGCTATGGATGCTTTTCATGACTTTCCGAAACACAAAAAATGCCCTGTACTTATTTATTTGATTGAGTGGGTGAAAACCATCTGCAGCCTTGTCAATGGACACAGACTTCTCATGTGACATGCAGATGCTGTGCAGTGCTTAGCTGAATTCTCTGCACATCTGTCTTTTCTTTTTTTAATACAACTCTTCCCAGGGCAAGTAAGACAGGACAAGAACAAGGGTTTCTTGACAGGACAAGAAACCCACGGACAAATAGGAGGACCTCGGAGGAAGATCCTGCCCCACTGGTGAACATTTTCAGTAATGTCTATAGTGGGTCCATGTCTCACCTTATTGGGACCATGAAGCAGAGTTTTCTTATATGGGCATGTTTGACCACAAGCGATTTACATTCAACATCAAAGATACTGAATGTCTACTATCTCACTGTTTAGTGCAAGTTGTGGCTCACTGGACACTACTAATCTCTGTTTTGATGATATATTCTACTGTGAAATAGAAGTGTGTGTGTGTGTGTGTGTGTGTGTGTGTGTGTGTGTGTGTGTGTGTGTGTGTGTGTGTGTGTGTGTGTGTGTGTGTGTGTGTGTGTGTGTGTGTGTGTGTGTGTGTGTGTGTGTGTGTGTGTGTGTGCGTGCGTGTGTGCATTGGTGCACGTGGCTGTGCTTGCACATTTGTTTGGCCTTATATGGATCTATGTGAGTGTTTGTGTGTGTGTGTGTGTGTGTGTGTGTGTGTGTGTTTCTCTGTGCGTGAGCATGTATGTTAAGTACACTTTTAAGCATGACTAGATTGTTAGAATCCAGCTACAGCTGCTCTTGCAAGCTTTCATTTGACTTTAGTCTGGCTGCTCAATGCCTGAGTGGTTCAAATGAACCCCTTTACTTCCCAGATGCTGGTTAGGGTAAAGTCAGGTACTGCAGACAGCCTGCACGTCTACTGGGACAGCAGAGATTGAATCAAGTCAAAACAGAACGTGCTGCACCTTAAAGGAATACCTCAGGATTTTTCAGCATGGGACCCTATTTTCTGATCATATTGGGATTAAGGGACTAATGCGAACAAAGATTTTTGAGATTGGTTTGGAGTATTGAACAAGCCCCCTGCAGCCATAATCCGCGCAAACAGGCTGCAATGTATCCTTTGGGGCAATAGCGCCCATCAATGTACTTCCTCTTAAAGTGCTTGTTTTTGCCTTATGGAAAGGCTTCCTACCGGGAAATAAAACTTATTTCTTTACCTTTCTTTCCCATTGTCATTACAATCCCAACTCTCCTTCACTCCTTGTTACTCGTTTAGATAACACTAAACTAGGCTTTCTGTAGTCCAACAAAGAAAACTCACCGCTCTCCATCTCTCACTCACGGTTCCCAATTCTCTTCGTGCAAGAACTCAACTCTCATTGAGCGAGTAAAGTAAAGAAACTTGTTGTATTTCTCTGTAGGGATCCTGTCCATAATGATAGACCATAGTCTGAGCCTGTCAGTGAACAAAACAAGCACTTTCAGAGGACGTATATTGACGGGCACCTCAAAGGATTCCATAGCAGCTTTCCGTTAGCCGAGTTGCAGAGTTAGCCTAGCTCCTGTTCATGGAATACACTTTTAATAACTTTTCGGATTTCCAATCTGCTCCAAATAGTGGCTTACTCAAAACAAGTGACATTAACAAGTTCAACACAAGATTGACGTTTGTCTACAAACACACAGATAATTCCGCACTTTTTGTCTGCACTGTGAGTGAGGGCGGCATGTGATGCACCGCTGGTGCAATTATATGGTCAGCTGGGGAGCCTACATGGAGGCACCTGGCAACCCCGCCCCTTCTGGACGCACATTGATCCCTTTAACCAATCAGGACCCGGATCGGGCGGACGAAAGCAGGCGAAGCGTGTACGGCCCGCTCGCGTTTTGTCTTTCTTTTATGATGATGTACAACAGAGACAAGACGTAAAAAGGAAAATTGTTGAACTCTTCAGCTATGCCTTCTGACCCCGTGTTGGGATCGCTAAATCCTTAGAGCGACCTGCCGGGGCCTGCCCATCCCCACCCCGGACCCCGGAGTTCTCCAGTCGCTGGGACAAAACACAGAGGCCATCAGGAATTTCCATGTCGGCGCTGCCTGCCGGCATGCGCGCGTGTGTGAGTGTGCAAAGGCTCCTCTGCTGTGTTGGTATGTGCAGGGCCAACGCAGCCGGGGCGGTGGGGCGGGGGGGCAGGGGGGGGGAAGGTAAAGCCTACAGCTGGAAGCGAGACAGCGTGACATGACAAACTGTCTCTTAGTTGAGACCCACGGGCGGAGAACCAAAACAAACATTCGGGGGGGGGGTTCCGATTAGCTGTTTTTTTTTACGCTCGCTAACAATTAACCTCTTTCCCTGTGCGTGTGTTCAAAAGGTGTTAGATAGTAAACCATTCTCCAACCCTTCCTGCCCCACCTGAAAGCGTCCTCAGGAATGACAAACAAAAAAAACGGCTACTTCTCGACAAATAGCCGTGACCGTCGGGGAAGAACGGGGGTGACCGACCCGGCTCATTTACATTAGCACCAGATTAGCATCTGCCTGTTTTGTTGGTTTTTCCTTTTTCACACCTCGACACACGGCAGGAAAACACAACGGACAAGGCTTATCCCAGGATGACTCCAGAAGTAGGAAGACTGTCCCCCGGGGGGAATTGGCGAGCGAGTGGAGTCTGAAGATAACACCCCACAAGCAAACATACGCCACAGATGACGGCGTGGATAAAGAAGAATTAAAAAAAAAAAAAAAAAACGGTTGCAGGAGGAAACAGCGATTCTTTGGATTAAAAGAAAAACACTTGAGTCGATAAGGGAAGAACAAAAGCGGGAGATTGGAAGCCGAGTGCGATACGAAGTGCCGAGACGTGAGCCGAGGTGGGAGTGAGGGCGATAAGGAGAAGTGGGCCGATCGGACGCTGGCAGCCGCACAGATCCACCCAGCTGATTATTTCACAAGTTTAGTTTTTGGCGGAGAGGAAAAAAGGAAACGCCTGTCGGCTCTGATTTTACACAGAGCGCGTTAAGTTTATCCTTATCTGCGTGGGGGGGCGCCGGTGGGTGGGGTTGGGGGGGGTGTAGTAAAGTGACTAATGAGCCCCGTCCTAGCCCTATAACGGGGCTGGGACAGGCCCAGCACAATTACTATAGATTAGGGCTCTCTCGGCAGGGCTCGGTGGCAGGTGGGGAGGGCAGCGGTGTACCCACACCCTCTAACCGCTACCAGGCTCCCCTCTCATTACCCAGTCCCTCTCTGACTGAACTGAAATATCTTACACTCTTAAAAAGGACAAAAACACACACACACACACACACACACACACACACACTCACACCAAAGAGAGGGAGGTAGGGAGGGGGCTAATCAAGTGCCATTTATCTAAAAGGGACTAGTGACTAACGACTACTATGGCAGGAAGTGGAAGAACGTCCTCCTAAGTCTATTTACGCCTTTAAAGTCTTACCCTAAAGCATGTCCACCTCTTTTATTAGGCTGTGAAGGAAAGGCTTCGAGGGAGCAAGAGTGAACGCGATGCCAACGGAACATTCCTAAAAACATACTGCCAAATAAAGTTATATCCTGTGAGTCCATGTGTTTAGACAAGGCAAAAGTGACATGTCAGAGACCCAGTGTGTAAGACGAGTGCGGGAGGGAAAAGAGAGGAGTGGACCTATTTTTAACAATGGAGATCAATAGAGGCAATTCAGTAATGTCCAGGGAGAGTGCAACAATGAGTAGGAGGGGGGGGGGGAAGGATGTGTGAGAAATCCTGGGGCTTCTGTGTGTCTCTGCGACCAACTTCATTTCTACACTCCAGTCACACTAGGCTGGCTGCTAACAATGCTCTGAGCCCGGCATGCAAATCTCCAGATAGCCGCCTGGGAAACAATGCCATTCCTCTGAATGGCTCTGTTTAAATGGCTCTGTTATAAATATATAGTAGTAATGATGAGTAGTACGATTTTGCATACTTACAAAAGGGTAAAGCTGACAAACCCAACCTGCTCAGCGTCAGTTGGTGCATGCCAAGCCCACTAGAGCCATAAAAGGGACACCCTGGGAACGATCTAGAACACTTTCAATCTGGACAGACGTTTATTATCTCGTTGTCGAACCATTACAACTTTTACATCTCCGTCTTTGTCTCCTCGGAAAGGTCACCACAGAGCATTGAACTTCGGATGTGAAGAGTGATATAAAAGAGAAAGGTTACGCTGTGGATGCACAAGGGTTAATATATATGTAGGGTTAATAGGGTTATATAACTTCAACCTCTGATTGCCCTGTGCCCTTTGACCTCTCTGCGTAAGGACAGCCATGGCGGTTATGCGTGACGGGCGGCTGCAGCTGAGGCCGTTTTGCGTGCGCACAATGACCACTGTGTGCTGCAACACATTATGAAAAGTAACCACGGCTCCTTGTAAACACTTTGTGGTCCTGACCTCTTCCTTTTAACCGCACACAAGCCCAGGCCAGATGCACGTCAAATATCACATCCACATCGGTGTCCACCACAAAGCACTGGAGTGTGACATCAGCGTTGAGTCTATGTCTAAGTGCTTGAGAACTTAACTCGGTATATAGACCAAAGGAAAGAATCTATACACATAGAGATGGTGGTGTGCCTGACACAGGAGACAAATGTCCGGCACACCACACTTAACCTGGAGAAATGCAAGGCTTAGATCAACCCTCATTGAACTAAGCCCCTTTCTGATAAAGTGCATGTGTCTGTCGATTAGCCTTAAAATATTTATTGGAGGCAAACTATTCCTTTAAGTGCTCGGCTTGGCCCCTTGTGGTGGGTGTCACTCAAACAACGCTTGATCTCCCTTTTACCCCTTTTTGGTTTACCCTTTAGATTTACTTTTATAGTGGGGAGGGTCCATTCCTCAAGACCTCCTGAAGGAGGAGATCTGAGGAGACCGGGAGGAGGAGGAGGAGGAGCAGGAGGAGCAAGGGGAGATATATTTAGCAGAGGACAGAGAAGTGGTGGTGGTGGGTTGGAGAGTTCAATACCGGCTGGGGGCCCACCAATGGCATGTGTGAAATGGTTTCTCCATGCGGCCTTTCACAGTGTCCTGCCCTGTCACCTGACCATGGAGGAGCGGCGACATCTGTGTGTGGGGGGTCACGCGTGCACCCCCCCTGAGCGGGAGCCCCGACAGCAGCCCCCCACCTTACGTCTTCAATCTGAGCTAGGGCCCAACGGAGCGTTCCCGGCTATTCACTAGAGAACCGGCGATGCAAACCGGCAATGCAAAGCGTCATGAGAAACACAGGGAGTAGGGTCCACATGTCTGGCCCCTGACCTCTGACCTCTCTGCCTCTCCTGCCGTCCAGAGAACAGTAGGAGATGAGCAGGGTCGCCACTTACATAAATCAGACTTAAACACATGCTCGAGGACAGTTAGCACGCTGGTGTCTTCATCCGTTATGTGTGTGATGTGGAGACAGCAACAGGTGGTGACCTGTTGCTGTGTCTGGTGTGCAGCTCTGAGGGGACGTTTGTATGACCATCCTTGCTGTGACTTGAAGTGTACTTGGAAAGTATCTGGTGTTCACTTTGATATGCATGACATACAATAACGTCAGAAGTTATTTCCCTATGACTAAACAAGGCAACGATTAATGTAAAAATGGATGTCAATAACAAAATAAATGACCATATACCCAAGTTAAACACACCTATATAACAAATAACTATTTACATATTAGAGGACAATCTAGACAGAGCGGCAATTATACATTTAAGAATATAGTAACAAGTTGAAAGCAAATGAAAGGAAATGCTTGTTGAAACAACCTTTAACAAGTTAAAATAACCATATTTTTCCAAAATAAAGCCGCGGCTTGTAGGCCTATTTTACTAAGCAAAACTATCATACAACCCCATTTTACCGCTTCTGTGGCTTATAGAAATGTTGGCTTCATTTGCAAAAAATACGGTATTCCTTTTCATTGCCAACTCACTTGACGCAAGATGGCACTCATTGTGATAATTTTTTAATCAGTCGCTTATGAAGAGAGTACACCAACATTTCTGTCTCTCTCTCTCTGTCTCTGTCTCTGTGTCTCTCTCTCTCTCTCTGTCTCTCCCTCCGTCTTGCCAGCCACTCTACGTTCCACTGCCTCTAGCCACCGGACTGTGGAGCAGACTCTGAATTCACACTCTGTGCACTCATGCTCCAAGAAATAATTGACCCCCCAATGCAGAGGGCACATTGTTTTATTGTTTCAGTGGATGATGTAAAAATGTCATTTTTGGGAGAATGACGTCCCATGCTTGTTAGAGAGAAAGGGATGCACTCATCGTTTACTGTTTTGTGTTGCTCAGTGTACGCTGAACATAAAAAATAGGGAAATCAAATCCATTCACTTCTGATCCAATATTCTTTCATCCAAAGAATATATATTATATTATATACATAAATAATAATGATTTATTAACAAATGAATGATCATGCATTATTGTAAAATACATTGAATAATTATGTCACGACAAGGGAGCGAGAGATGTATGGGTGCTGGTTCTCTGGGGACTGTCAGCTGCAGGCACATGAATTATGTAAAACCTATACTCAATGCTGTGTGGGGGTTCAACTCAAAGAACATGCCTGGGATGCTTTCAGGCGCGACTACAGAATTATATTAATAATGATAGCCATCGACCGGGGGGGGGGGGGGTCATGAGTGATGGGCTGAACAGGTCAGTTTTGTTTGGCATCACAGTGACCCCTCACTCTGAGCCAAGATATGAGCCGATGGCTGAGTATAATGAAAGGAGGAGAGGGAGGGAAAAGCATGCATTGCAACAGAGCGTTTTCTTTTATTTCACTGAGGCATTACATAGCTTGGGCTCCTGCATTCGAATCGTTGAGAAAAAAAGCATAAAAGCTAAGACATTATTTGGGTCTTGAGAAGGTGCATTTTGATATAATTCTAGTCAATCGATTGTGTCACATTTCACACAATGGAATCCTACCATAGACACGCCTCTGTCTTGCAGCTGTGTCTGTAAAAACTAAAGCAGTTTTAATACAGCTTTCATAGTTCTCTAGTCAGTGTGTGTGTGTGTGTGTGCATGTGCATGCGTGCATCTGTGTGCGTGCGTGTGGTGAAGCCCAGATGTGGCTGGTATGAAAACATCTGTCTCGCCGGCACATGCCCTCAAAGAGCACCACTTGTCTGCTGATGAAAGAGCTGATGCTGCGATCGTAACACGCAAAAAGAAAGACAGGACAGAGCTGTTGGAAGCATGGAGCGTGGATAAAGCTGTAGATCAACACTGCGTGTCAAAGGTATCCACTGCCATGACATACAAGTCTCAATGTCTTAAATGCATCACCTTGACAAAGAGTTATTTATTAGTGAACTGTAGTGCACCAGAGCTGATTTCTAACTATGCAAATAGGAAAATAGTTGAAATCATGGCCCTACCTGTAATTATATTTGTGTAATTACCATTTACAAATGTTAACACATAATGTGGGAGAGAGGGAAAGACGGAGAAACAGAAAGAAACACAGAGAGAGACAGAGAGACAGAGAGACAGAGAGAGAGAAGAGAGAATGTGAATGCCTTTTGTTTCAGAGTCAATTACAGTACTCACTGTTGAAACAGCTGGGATCAGAGTAATAGTTTGGAGTACAGCAACTTATACTTATAAATGGATTCATCAATCACATAAACATTACGCAAGCTCCGAGATGAGTGTGATTATCGCACAAATGCATAATTGCTCAGAATGACAAAGCAGAGTTAATCATCAATCCAAATAAATGTAAATTACAGTAATTTAGAGGGGTCTAAAACCCCCTCCGAGGCAACATTCCTCCTCTTACCAACAGATTTAGAGCAAATAGCTAAGTAAAAACAACAGCACCTAATTATAATGTTCAACAACGGTTAAGACATCAGCAGAGCGAGCGAAGAGCAAAACAGACAGCTCAGACGACGACGGAGAGTGGGGGGACTAATTGGCCCCCTTGGAGGAGCATGAATGTGGACCAATTGCTACACACAAACACGGGCCAACCACATCAAACCCCCCACTACCGGGACCCACTGCCCCCCCCCCAACCCCCGCACGCCACGGCCCAGGAATGCTCCCAGCCGCTGACAGACCTTAAGTCATGACGTGACGTGTGAGTCGACTCTTTAAAGCGTTGCCTCTGCGTTGCCGTCCACATACACCGTACCGTGGCTGGTATTCCCCTCCCTCGACATACATCTAAACATGTGTCAACAGGAAAACAAGAAGGGGGGGGGGGGGGGGGGGGGAAACAACGACAGACGCCACTGAAAGGGTTAGCCCTGATCAAAACAGTTGGGGGGTGGGGGGGTGGGGGGGGCGGTGGGGCTTAGAGGAGCCGTGTGCTGGGACAACCGCAGCGGGATCCACACGGGCTGGAAGAATGTGAGCGGGGCACAAAGGCACGCTAGCGCCTGGACCCTTTTTTAATGTCACTGCGTCTGTGGACAACGGATCAGAGCGGGCACCGAATGAACGGCGGTATTCATCAGAGGTGGTGTCAGGGGACCCTGCTAGAATGAATGACTTTGTGCTGTGCCTGCAGCCATTCGCCTGGGCCCATGGCACGCCATAAAACGTCTAATTTACCCACCCGAGACCCGGGCCAACAAAAGGCGCTAACTCTGGCTTTATCAGCGCCTGTGTCAAACACCCACCATTACACGGGTTACGACCAGCGAGGGGGGGGGGGGGGGGGGGGCGACTCAATGGCGGGCCCACACCCGTCTCCCCGGTGACCGTTGGGAGCCCACATGAGGTGATGTCACCCCCACCCCCGCTGCGTCTGCTGCAGGCACCCAGAATAGGTGGGCCTCGTGGTGGGAGGGTCTTCCACGTGCCTGATCGCCCAGCTAGACCTCTCTACGGCCTCTCTGGTGACAGCTATCCATCACCCCGGGGAACAATGCTAGTGTATCCCGACTGTCACGCGGCGGAGGAGCTCAGTGGAACTTTGCATAGATGGTGGACCGGCGCGGCAGATGGATCACCTCGAAAACCACAACAACAACAACCAAACAACTCTTTTAAATATATTCATCACAAAAGCCGCTGACCTCCCGTCCCACACTGCAATAGGGCGCTCTTTGGTTTCTCTTACTCCTATTCTCCATCAATCGTACACACTGCTCTTGTTCTGTGTCCACATGTCCCCTTCTTTAGTGTAAGCAAACAATGAAGTGATTGACATCACCACCACATCGCCACAGTTACACACACATTCAAACGCACACACCAAACACATACACACACTCACACAGTGTCCTTCAAAAACACAAAATAGCATCAACAACCCTTAAAAAGGGTTCTATGTCTCAAAACGATGGTATGGACCCCTAATAATTGCCAGGTATAGTGTTAACTCCAAAAGGTTATCCCTCAAAACCTAACCGCAGGGGGGAGTGAAGAATGTGATGACATAACAGCCGTGATCAGGGAGACTAAGACCCGCTACCACGCAGTGCACAACATCACACACATACACACACACACACACACACAGACCTACGTTCTCATCACGAGAAGGTTCATCCCCTCGAATGGTGGATTACAATCAAGACCCAATCACTGGGGCTCCCGAGCTCCCGAACGTTTACGCTGCGCTCGCATAGCTGTGTTTACATGTGCAATTAAACTTAAGAGAGAGAGACATTGTGTAGGGAGATTGCCCCCGCACTCAGCACATGGCTGCACTCTTCTCAATATCCTGATTGCCCCCCCCCCCTACATTAGGGCCTGGGTAAGACACCCAACGGTCCGCCCGGGCTGAGCTTGGCACTGCCTCCCGGACCCGACGGAGCCTCCGTCCTAACGATCAGCCCTTCTATTCAAGTTAAGTGAGCCGGCGCTGGCTGGCTACTGCTGTAAACCACCGCCAATCACCCAGACTAGGGTCTGTCCGTACTGGTCCTGTCACGAGGCACAAGAGCCAGGTACCGAAAAAAAAAAAACCGCGTATGCAGACAACACGCTGCAGCTCAACGCAAGACCACCTTCACCTTCATCCATCTCTAGGCCAGACCAGCCTCCGAGTCAGCGTCAGCGTCGATTTACAGCCGGCGAGTTTGGGGCGATGTGACAAAACAAATACGTTCATAAAAGTACAAGGATAAATGTTTGGGATGTTGTCCAGATGGGAGAAGAGCCGGCTGGGACTGATAAGACGTTGGAGAGAGGGCTTGCATTGTTTGGCCCGTTCAAGCGATCTAACTCAGTTAGGGTGACAGTATCCGATGGGATTAAGCAGGCTGGGAGAGTGAAGAAGGAACAAGAGTCAAGAGGTTGGGGAAGGGGGGGGGGGGGGGGCTGGGGGAGAAAAGTTAGCACTAAGAGGAATTTCCTGTCGTGCGGTGCTATCAGAGGAGCAACAACATCCTCCTCCACTACTGTTTTCAACGGCTCTGTTTTCATAATGGAACGCTGATAAAGACTGTCGTCTGACTGGCTGCGATGAAGCAAACTGTTGACGTGAAGCGGGTATCCATCCATCCATTGGCTGAGAAATTTGATCGCTGGCATATGAAAGTCAAAATGAAATGCCAATTCCATCCCGTTTCCGTTTCTATCCACTCGTCGGACTGGAGAATTGGTACACATATCATATTTTAGCAGCGTGAGCCGAAGCACCTTTTCCTGAAAAATTCCTAACGTTGCCTGAAATGAACTCAAGCTGGAGTTCGATGGAGGGTTTGGGTTTGTCAAGATGTTGAGGCGCTGCACTGCAACACGAGTTCCTGGCACAGGCACAGGATTACACAATGCGTTGTGAAAATATGTAAATATAAAAAAACACTTGATACACAATGCAATATAAGAACACTTAAGGAGGGACATGGAGTGCTCCCATTAGGAAGAAGAGCAGAAGAGTGTTCAAAGAAGCCGGCGGAGAGAGGCCGTCTGGGCGACTCACCATATTGGCAGCTGGGTCCGTTGAAGCCGGCCGGACAGTGGCATAGCTGGGTGGAGCCCTCCCGACACTGGCCTCCATTGAAGCACACACCGTAGCTGCACACCGCTGTGGGATAGACAGACAGACAGACAGTCAGACGGAGAGACGGACGGGCAGGGATAAACAAGGGAGAGACGTTGATGAGTGATCTGGATACGGGTGTGGTGTCTCCGACATCTGCACTGTGACCTGGATCTATCAGAGCCTCATCAAGGGCCTGTTAACACCCCCCGATCCCTCCTGCGGCTCACACGCCGCCTGCCAGCAAGGCATCCTTAAGAAGTGGCGAACACTCAGTGGGTGAAAGATCTTTTTGGGGATGGTTAATTCGGAAAATAATCAGCGGTGCGTGTGAATGTGTCTGCGTTTATGTGTGTGCATGCACGCGTGCATTTATGTGTGTGTGTGTGTGTGTGTGTGTGTGTGTGTGTGTGTGTGTGTGTGTTTATTATTGTTTATTGTTAAACAATTTTTCAATTCCTCTGTGAACTTGGAATCTGTTGACATTGCTAATTACGTGGGCTATAATATGCACTTAAAGGTAAATGCTGCAGAGAATGACCAGCTCTGACTCTCGGGCCACAGAGAGCCCGAGAGTCAGAACGGGTCATTCCCGCACCCAACGCTTTTGTCACGCTCACTATATATCCCAAGCACAGAACAGAACAGTTACAAAACAGAATCTCCCAAACAGTGGAGGAAAACTTTCACATTCCAGACACTCACACCCTCCGGGAGACAGCATCACTTTTAACATGACGGGACGTTAAGCGTTTGTGTCTGTCTGCGGGCCGCTGCGTCGCGTCGTACTTTTGAGGGAGACCGTCTAGGTGTTTGGCTGACAGTGGATTAAGGCTGATCTCTGCGTGAGATGCAGCTGTCCTGACCTGTGGGCCACTGCTGCGACGCGCTCCGCCGAGCATCATCACAGAGTAACCTGGTGGTGGTGAGAGGTGCAGAGGGCCGGACTGCTCCACCTCCCCTCCAGGCCCGACATGGTCTGTACAGTATGTGGACACGGGGAATGAAGCCAGAGAGCTCCGGAGAGTCTAATCACAGCAGGATTTAAAATACCAATCCTTCCTCAGGTCACTGCAGAGAGACCCCTTTGGGAAGCCTGCTTCCCAAAGCAGCGGCTGCCAGAGCTGCGTAGTTGAACTTGTCTAATCCCATCGGCCAGTGCAGGATCTGTCAGCACCCACGGCTGTACGAGTCCTATCTTAAGTCTGGCAGACGAAACCAGCCCAAACCTGGGGGAACGGAAGGTTTCTGTTTATTTTGCTCCATATTTCTTATAGCAACAAAACGTATTGAAGATTGACCTGGAAGCGTGGCAAACGAAACTTGGACAGCAGTGGTCAACTGTAAAAGGTGTCTTTAAAGGATTCAAATCGACTGTGTTGACTGTCTACTTTAGAAATACACTCAAATCCCCTTCTGACAGCTTCATCCAGTCATGCAAATTCATTTTCTTCAGTAGAATATCTCCGCATCAGGAAACAAGGCTTAACTCGGGCCGTCAGCGTTCCTAGGTGTCTAGGCTCTGTGCCGGCTCCTCCCAAAAACCTCCAGATCCCAAATAAAGAGTTATCAAGATTCAAGAAGCTTTATTTCTCCCGAGGGAAATTGCTGTGCAAAATTGCTGTGCGATATAAAGTGAAAGTAATACAAGAAAATAAAACAAGTAACAAAATACAACAAAGTGCAAAGCCCAATAGGATAAAAAGCACAGTCGCATAAGAGCATAAAAATCACAAACGACATACAGAATATACCTACAACAGAAACACTGATACAACTGACGCAATGTGTTAACGATGCGACACGTGTTTGTGTCAAACAGCTCACTGTTGTTGGACAGTCTGTGACACGCTGGGTCCAGACGTTGTGTTGCGTTTCTGCGACACCTAGCATGTGACACAGGGAGCCCCCCCAGATCGGGCCCCCCTCTAGGCCCCCCAAAGGGGCCGGAGTAATGTCCTCCGTGTCTGTCAGCAGCTCCCCCCGCAGAGAGCTGCTGCTCAGCCCAAACATCCGCCCGTCATCCGTTACCATGACACTGTCGTCAGACACCTGCTCAGCCGTCAGACCAAAGTGTTGCCTTCCTCATAACTGCACGCACTGTGTGTGTGTGTGTGTGTGTGTGTGCGTGGTCGTGTGTGTGTGTGTGTGTGTGTGTGTGTGTGTGTGTGTGTGTGTGTGTGTGTGTGTGTGTGTGTGTGTGTGTGTGTGTGTGTGTGTGTGTGTGTTTGGGTGTGTGTGTGTTCAAATGAATGCATAGACACAGTAAGTGCATAAATTCAAGCAACCCAAAACACAGGTACACACACACACACACACGGGCTCACACACACGGGCTCACACACACACACACACACACACACACACACACACACACACACACACACACACACACACACACACACACACACACACACACACACATAAAGCTCATTGTTTAACACATACTCTACTTTCTCTAAATCTACTTTTCTCATTATGTAGGGCCAAAATTCACCAATTATGGAGAGCAATGACATCCTACCCCAGGAACAGGAAGAGCAACCCCGGATCCCTAATCTTCTTCTGATGACTTCCAGTCTTTCCCACTGTGTAGCTACCGCGGTATTATAATAATCATACCGCATTACATTGTCTGCATTAGCCCTAAGTACACTGTCATTTGGTTGCGAGCTGAACGTTAATGCCCTCGCTAAGTAAGTTCACGGGCCCTTATCGTCGACGAATGAGACGAAGGAATTACATGACACAAAAAGGAAACATAAGGCCGACTGAGCCAGCGTGCAGATTTGAATTGTACAACATCAACCGCTAGGAATGCCTCAGGACAAGGATATCCGCAGCAGCTGTGAGCGCCGATCAGACAGATGAGTCGCTCCCTCAGTACTGTTATTACAACTCAACTCAATCACAGACGGTCAGAGTCACTTAGATGCAGGGCGGGGGGGGGGAATACCCACTCTGCTCTCATTCATATCAGAGGAGCATGGCAGCGGACCAGGTCATTTTATTGCCCTCTGATCACCCTGACCCTAAGTGCCCTGCCCTGACACCATCTAATCTCCCCACACAAAGTCCTTAATGCGGCATGCGGCGTGGACGTACCGCGCAAAAAACCCCACTGTTGTCCGCGGCTGTGATCGCTTCCACTCTGGGACAAAGACACCTTGTCTGAGAGGATTAGCGGCCTCCACAAAGAGCCAGGGGTCAACGACTCACGTCGGCCGCTAGACACCGAGCGAGCAGGTGCCAGACGCTCGGCTCTGGCCCCAAAACAAAATTGGGGGTTGCTGCCACATCAGAGACAGAGAGAGCGGGGCTTTTTAAAATGCCTGATGTTTGTTTTGGCTCCGACAAACTGTTTGACCCCTCGCAAGACGCCCGAGGCTAAGACAGCGTTTAACAGAATTCAGGCACAAAAAATGTATTAATACCCTCTGGCCTGCACTTGGAGTTGTGATTGTTATGCGCCGACCAGAAGCACTGTGTTTTGAGGCAACAAATCATGTTTTACAGTGTCGAGGAATGTGCAATTCCAAAGGGTTTTCTGAGAAAACCTGGGCACGCCAAGGGCAGCTGTGTCAGAGGTACTTTGATCAGGGTAACTGGTCCTCAGGGTAACTGTTTGAATAAAGGTAAAGATTCCAAGGACGGCTGTCAAAATGAGTTCACTGCTCAGAAGGTGTCTGATTTTTCAGCACAACACAACAATAAACTCATTCAAAACTAAAAGGGCATAAGTGATTTATCGTACCTTCGTCTAGAACTAGAGGCAGGTGAGTATTTGCTAACCTTGCTCCATTAAGAAGGACTACATGATACAAGACACGTTTGCATGTTGTTTATTAAGCAGAAGGCATAGCGGTAGGGATACAAGGCAGTTCAGTTCTGTCCCTGGACCTATTAAATGAAGACACACAGCTGTTTGTGAGACAGTTATTTTTAAATACAGAGATAGTCAGACAGGATAGATGCAAATCCTTGTCAGTCATTGTGTCATGTCAACTTTGTGTCCCTTACATAAAATTAACACATGGACACACAAAGATGTCTTATACTTAGGTGGTATTGATTGAAGCATTGTTGCGGATGGCATGGGGTCAATAGCAGTTATTTTTATTCATTGCATCTGCATTTAGCTTATGGTGCACATCTATGTGAAGTGAAAACATGTGACAAAATACCTTGAGGCATTTTTGGACAAGAAACCCATACTTGCTCTTTGTAAACTGTATAATTAAATCACTTCAATCAAATGACTGTAAATATTAAGCAAAAAGTTAATCACAAGTTTCTTGTCTTCAAGAAGCTTGACAAGACAAGAAACTTTTGGAAAGACATGGAATAGTCTGTCTGTGCCTGTGTCCCATGTGGCGACCAATGCCAGTCTTGTCCAGCCAGGAAACAAAAGGAGGCCTCGCGGAAACTATTGAGAACAACAGAACTGGAGGAGCCATTGTCCTTGCTCCTCGATCCCCCCCCCCCACCGACCCCCCTCCTCACAAAGCACATGGCTGCTGTCAATCAACATAACTTACCCCACTCCTGGCCATGCCTGCTTCTTACCCTCGACCCGCTCGTGGCTACTCGTAGGGGTTAAAGGTTTCTTCCTTCTATGAGTTAGCGGTCCTCAGAGCACTTGAGAGGAGGAAGTCACTACTAGTCGAGTGTCGCTTAGTCGAGCCCTCCAGACTCAAGAGAGTCGGATAGTCATCAGGTCAACACTCCAAAAGAAACCAATTTCAAACGCGCACCTTCGGGTTCTTTGGAGCCGTGACACAGCCCTTTGCATGCACTTCCTCATTAGTACACTGGCTCCCAGGCAAAAAGAGCCCTTCTTGACTGTTGTGTAAGCCTTTTAATGGATGTAGATTCAACATGGAGTGCTCGGCTTTCCACAAGATCTAACACTGTCTTTACACACCGTAAAGAAATGGGGACTCAAGTGGCTTTCAGTATGGCCCTGTGTGCTGGACTTTCTGTGGACATCCTATTCCTAAAAGTCAATCTATCTTCTCCAATTCACTGTAGAATGTAACTGATTATCTGATGCAAAAGAGGACGTATGTATGATCACAAAATGCTTGTCATTAGTTATTATGAGATGAGAAGACATTTCAGATATAAGAGTATTACCCAGGCCCCGTCCCTATCCAGGCTGTTTCGACAACATAATTCTCACAATAGCCACAGGTCGTTAGCCTAATTAGTTTTTGTTGACATTTTATTAGGGAACACACACACACAAGTAAGATATGCAATCTGACCTACACAAATAAAAGGACAGTGGGAAAAGGGAAGACAAAAAGAGACCACACAGGCACAAGGCCCTAAATCACTAACTCAACACAAAGCATTCCCATCGCTCTGCGTTTTATGTTGTAAGTACCATTCATTAAAAGCTGTACATAAGGTGACGCTTTTTCCATTTTGGATGCTGTATGCACTGTTGAAAACAGTCTCAGCGGATTGAACTGTGCTGAATGAGACACGGTACTGATAGCACATAGATAAGTGAGCAGGGCTTGGAGGATTGTGGTGTGAGCTTCCCTTTATCCTGAGTCAATGGCTCAGAGAAAAGGATGATTAGTATGTCCATTGTCAAAGTGCTGGCGTGTCTTTGGTTACAGGAGATAAAAGCCCTGCCTCAAGTCGAAGACAGCAAACATTGTCACGTAAAAGGAAAAACAAAACCGGCACAACTTAGTGAAGGGGGCAGACATCAAGTGGCCCCGAGGAATGCCTGTTAAGACGCCTCTTTGTTTGTGTTTAAAAACAAACCAGACTCCTAGACAGTCCTAATGATTCCCCTGAATCATTTAATACTGTAACCTCTTCCCCAGAGACAGAAGGTGCTTTGAGGAGAGCATGGACCCCGTAATGACACCCGATGAAAAGCACATCCAAAGGGGATCACCGTCTCCAACTCGGCCCAATCCCCCGCCATTTCCCATGAGCCAACTGTTCCTGGGAGCAGCAGTACCTGGGACGTTTGGGGGGGTGTGAAGGCTGTGCGCATCATACAGACGGGGTGGTCCTAGCGTACAGGAACCCATGGGATTAAGTGTAGTGGGAGCACTCTCAAGAAGAACACCAGGATTGTCGTCTGAGGTATGCAGGCTATGCAATGTGAATCAGTGGCCGTACAATCCCATCAAAGAGCTGCTCTCTGCTCTCAGTGGTGTGAAGCTAAGCCCAGCCACAAGGAGATGAGCCGCTGGCAGGCCCACAGTATACGCTCCATGGGAGCTGGGCTCTCCTGGTACCAGTCCCAATGATAACCTGTGGATAACAGGGGGGCAAAGGGCACATTCTACCTCGTTCGGTCTTCCTCTTCCTCAGAATGTCTCCTGAAGGTCGAGTTGGTGGTGGTTTTGCGGGTCTCAGAATGTGGATGTTGTGAGTCGATGGAACCAAGGTGGAAGTCTCCGAAATGTACCACGTACACCTAACTTATAACAGACTATATAGTCTCACTGTGGAGGGAGTGTGGTTGATGGCTGGTTTAAACAGACTCACCTGGCCCGAGTTGAACGGATTAGACTCTGGGAATGGGTGAGGCTAAATACCTGTTGTACATTGAGCAATCAATGTGCACAGGTTGAACCAGCCATCACCACAGAAACTCAAGGGCTGTCTCAATTCAGGGGCCGCATCCTTCGAAGGACGCATTTGAAGACCCATTGCGTCACAGCGGCGCGTCAAGGCTGTCCCATTTCAAAGGCTCCTTCAAATGCGGCCGAGAAACGCAGCCGTCTTCCCCGGATTTGAAGGATCCACCGGCTGGATCCTTCACGGCCCAACGTATCCCAAGATTCATTGCGCGTTTGATTTTTTTCAGAAATGGCGCGGAGAGAGCAGAAGCGGCAGTTGCAGCGAATACATATTTAATGACAAAACTATGTAAAACCATTTTTTTATATAAAAGTAAGGTTGGGACCATTTTAAATATGTAACTTTATTGTCAAAGTTCAATGACATTAACGCTAGCCATATAACGTTAAACTAATTAACGGTAAGCCAACGTCCTCTCTTCCTCTTCACCCACCGGCTCTGGCGATCTTCTCCCACTCCTCCAATAAAAGATAAAACATAACAAATAAAATTATGATTTCTGGCTCCATATTTCTCCTCCACTGTCCGGTTTGAACCACAGCTGTCAGGGTTCCTGACGCAAGGTAAAGGACGTTAACGGCTTGTTACGCAACCTGGAAATGCTCCGGAAGCTAGACCGTCTCATTTAACAACGCTATTTCGGCCTTCGGTTCGGCCTTCGCGGTCTACGAAGGCCACACCTTCATAGACCGCACCCTTCGAAGGATGCGGCCGCTGACATGCCAAGGAGAGCTCTGACATGCCAGTTCTGACACAGGTTCTCTACCGGTAAGTGGTGTTGGAGGAGACCAGTAAGGCCACTGGGTGGATGGCAGGGTTTACTGCTACACTCAGAAATCAGACCAGTGAATAATCTAAAGTCTGATGGCAGACAGGGGAGAGGGGCTCAGATGGGAGAGGGGGGGCGGGGATCGGGCTGAAGTAAGCTCAGATTGTCCTGGTCTTTTCTTATTCAATTCAATATTCTGATGGTTGAGCAGTGGGGACGTTTGAGATTTTTTCTTTCTGTGTCTTTTTCTTAAACTAGGAAGACAGATGCAGTGCATGGCGATGACTGATAACATCTGCCAGGGAGTTTGGTGGAACCGAACACCTTGTGACCTCTTGACCCTTCTTTAAAGACCACCCCATGTGGAGCAGTGCCCCAGTGGTGGGGATGTTTGAAAACTCATCGTTGCACCAGCCGAATCGTATATCAACACTTTTCTCCTCACTCCTCTGAAACATAAACGTGCCTCTTTTGTTTTGATCTAGATTTTTATTTTTATTTTTAAATTTAAAATACTACTTACGATACAGGCAACCAGCTTCTCCGTTGAGTTGTGACCATCCAGGGCAACACTTGTAAACCGTCTGATAGTCCTGTCTGTACACTTGTCTGAAGGCAGTATAGTATGCTGTCCTGCAAAGGAAAACCAAACACGGTTTTGGCAGTTACAGAATTGATCAAACAAAATGAATGGAATGAAATACTATGTGCTTGTGCGTGTAGAACATTAATTCAGACCTTTAATTTGATTTATTTCACTGGATGCAAAAGAGAGCCTTTGAAATACCTTAACGTGTGTGTGTGTGTGTGTGTGTGTATGTGTGTGCCTCTCTAATCTTGGGTCATCTGTTTGTTTATAGATTACGACTAACTTTCTGAAACATTTTCAGGTGCCTTTTATGTTGCAATTACCCGATTACAGCGATTTATATAAAAATACACATACACACACAGACCTTTTGAGGTAACAAACAGCACAATAATCGGCTTAACATTTTCCCAGTCTTTTAAGTCACTCTTTCAAAGTGTGAGGCGGGGGAAGCTAGTCCTCGCTCCAGCGTCTATCCCTGTACTTTAGAACCCCTCTCTCTCCTCTCCACCATCATTACCCCCTGTGAAAAAAAAGGTTTGTCTTCGGATAACTAATTGTGGCCCTTGGATGTCTTCAAAGGCCCCGGTGGGACTAAGAAACACTGGAGAACCACAGAGAAAGCAGGCAGGATCATGAGAAAGAGGAGGGCATCCAACGTGTGCGTGCGTGTGTGTGTGTGTGTGTGTGTGTGTGTGTGTGTGTGTGTGTGTGTGTGTGTGTGTGTGTGTGTGTGTGTGTGTCGGGGGGGCAGGGGGGAGGGAGGTAGTGGTAGAAACACATATCCCCTTCAGTCCACGGTGGTGCTTGCCCTGGCACTCTGCTTCAAAGCTCTGTGGGCCCTGGAAACACCCCTTCACTGAACAACCTGTAACCGCAGTCCAAATGGGACTCCACCTTGCACTTACACTGTGTGCGAGGACCTTAAAGCCCCTTGATCAAAGTACAACAGGGAGATAATGAGGCGACCGGGGAAAGAAACGAAGGGCTGATGAACCTACCTCCTCAGGTTCCTTCTTACTGGCCGTAAGCTGTTGAGTTTGATTTTGTCACTTGTGTGGGATTTCAGAACAGGGAAAATATAAAAGCCAAAAAGACTTTGACTCATATCCTTTATTGATGTTGGGCAGCCGTCCTGTACTTGTAGGAAGAAGAGACGTGTGGCCACCTGGGTAAAGTAAGTCTAGGGAATTGTAACATAAAGGGGGAGTTTTGACAGCAGTAGAGTCTAGGAGGCGGACTCACAGACAGCGTTGCGAATGCAGGAGGCCGGGTGGGGACTCACCGTCTTTCATAGCCCATGCACCACGCCTGTCCGACGCAGCCTTGCTTCCACACCTTGACCATACGTGTGAAGGCCTGCACGCAGGGCTGCCTCTGGGCTACCATCGCCACCTCCCTCTCCACGCACACGTTCGGCCTGGAACCACAACACAGGTGTCAGAAGAAAATGTGACAGACTGAGCATATGTCAGAAAAAATGTTTTACATAATACTTTTCGGGCTGTTTTGGGAAATATGAAGCCGTAAGGTGAATGTCAAGGCTTTAAGCAAAGTGTCCTCGTCTGCGATAGTCAGACCAGACTGCAAGACTCTTTTCCTCTGTTTTGTAAAGGACTTTTTTAGTGGCAATTTCTTCCTACCTCACTCTTTGACATCAGATGCAAAGTAGAAGGTAGTGCTTTCCCAATTCTAATTATTTTTCTTATTATATTCCTCTTAAACATGACTAGTAAAATAAATGATTATAACAGAAAGATAGATGTTATATTTGTAGATAAGGTTTTTGATACCAAAATATACAGATTTATATTTTGGAACATGTTATATTTTTCAAAGCTAGGCCTACGTCTGACAGAAGACACTGGATATAGTGAAGGAACTGCTTTGTCCACATCTGTGAAATGAAACTAATGGAAGACGGATAGGATTACTCTTTCAACTCAAGTAGAACAAGGGTAGTATTCCCCCCATTCTTTGCACAATGCACTGTCTGGTTTAACAGACAGGCTGGGGTGCTACTGATGTCCCCCTACTGTTCCCTGCATAGCAGACTACTCACGATACACTTTTAAAGTGCAATCCGATCTACATGAAGTCGTTTGGTAGCTCGCCAAGGACAAAAAAGTGGAGTAGCCTATCTCTGCAGCGGCTCTCATCCTTTAGAAAGATCTCCCGGTAAACACTTGCCTCTCTGCCTTAGAATACAAGAACCTGCAGCTGCTGGTACAATAAACACTTTCTTCTTGAAACATTTAGTAGGCTACGCGGAATCGGTTGCTCGCAAAAAATATATAGGCTATTCGTATGAATTAATGCATGCTTTTTAAGACAAACAGAATCAGGATTGCTTTTTTTTTAATCCAGGCTCACAACTTTAAATAGGAAAAAAGTGACGGTCATGTCCGCAAGGAAATGTCAACGAGACGAAAGCGTCACTGAAACGTGTATTTTCTTACAGGTCGTGGAGCTACACACTGAATAGGCTACTGGTAAATGGTACTCACATGTATGGTTGGAGGTTATTGGCCATGCCATACCGGGACGCCAGAACCTCGTTAGTAAAAATAAAAAATAATGCAAAAAGTATCTCCATCTTTTCGTCTTCTTTTAATACAGTTACAGTTAGTACAGTAAGTTTAAAACCGTTGTTGGGCCAGGGTCAATCAATTATGTCAAAACAAGAAACACTTGACCCCCCAAAAAGAAAACCACCAAAAAATCTTCCGACTTCAATAGGCTATATTAAGACATGTTGTAGCAGCCCAGATCTTGTTAGAAGATAGGACCAGCACCTTCCATCGACTCTTCCATGGTATCCCGGGCACGGCGAGGTTTGACACTGACACGACCGCAGCTCACCAGCGTTTAGCGCAGATGTTGAACGGACATGCGTGCGACTTTTGAAGAGGCAGAGAGGTTGTAGCTACTGCTTCTATTGACTTGGTAATAGGGGATGGGGGAGGGAGGATGCATGGGCTGTTATGGGATGCCATGATGCACTTATCCAGTTTGGGGAAGAAAAACAAAATTGGAGAAAGACACTTTCCGCACACTTGTCATATAGGCCTACCGTTAACAGCTTTCTTTTGACCTGCAAACAGGTTATTCGTTCCGTCATTTTTTAACGTTACAACCATCGATTTTAAAATGATATATTATCACATTTTATTGTTATGGGTACATTTAGGACTTTTTATTATCGGCAAAACGCTATTCAGGTCAAATGCAAATATTTTAAGCTCACTTTGACAAAAAAACCCGGACAAAATAGTTGAAGAGTAGATAGGAAAAGTGTCAATGCAGATGACCTCGTTTGGTTATAGAGAAGGGGCGGGGGGCTGTCATTGGTCAAACAGCTGATCGTGCGGTCAAGGGTCAGTGGATGAGGATGACCCTTGGGCTGCATTTCCAAAACAAAGGATGCATCTCATTCATTGACTATTCCAACAACCCTGTTAAATTCTCAGGATTGTTATCCGTGCCTCAAGGCGCCATCGTGTGGGCTTCTTCTGCTTCCTTGGCAGAGTGGTGGTGATTAAGGCTTTCTTTAGACTGAAGGGAAGGTGGCATTGCTTTATAAATAATAAATGACCGTGATTTCAAACGGATTAATTATTTTGGTGACTTGCTGATCTCTGTGATACTTTGTGATACTCAATGGATGAGATGCACCTGTCGCTGTCACACGGAGTAGAGGGGGAGGGCAGGGATGGACGAGAGGGTCGGATGATGATGCAAAATATTAATTTAGTCTTTCATGTCATGTGCATTGAACACAAATTGTAAGATATGTATATTAATATTAAGTCGCCAGTAGATGGTGCTACTCTCTTTAATACTGTTACGACCAGGCTCAGTGAGTTCAGAGAGCGCGCACATGACTACAGGATAAAGCAAGATATGTATTAGAAATAATACACACAAATAATAATGAGAATTATAAAAGAATATAAAATGTCACCTGTACCATCAGTGTGTGAGATATATTACTGTGGGGATATTGTAGTAGGATGTAAACACAACAAAGGGCTTAACATGACTTAACCCAAAAGGCACAAGCAAAACTAAAGTACAAAACCAAAAGGCACCCAACCGAAAGCCAACCTGCCTGTGTGAGAAGAGAACAGGTATCACATGGTCTGTTTCTGACAAGCCTCCTATGCTAGGACTACAACATTCTCTGCATGGAGGTGAGGAACCAGCCAGTCCTTGTCTGTGTTCCATGTCTATTAGAAGGGTTGTTCTTTGCAGCATTAGCACAGCCATTTATATCACCCAGGCATAGGTATTTCATTAACATCAATATAGGTACATTTTGCAGTTCAGTACACACCTATAGTTAAAGTCTCTCGCCTATGTTTTCTCTTGTGCAAACCCTGCAAGCAGGTTATTTATTGGCTGGTCTTAGCTGCATATATGTTACATTAGTCAAGTTTTTCAATGTTAATAATTCCTTCTAAACAGATCACTGGGTATTTTCCCCTCACAACCAAAACATGAAACCAACGTCACTGAGGAGATCACAGTCCGCTCAGGAGATGACGTCACTGATGAGTCTGGAGCAGAGACTCCCCTGAGGCGATGATGTCACTAGGAGTCTTGAGCAAAGACAACACTGAGATGACAAACTCTGCTCAAGATTAAGTGACGTCTTCTCCTGTTGTTCCATCTTCCATCTCTTCTGCCTTCTCCTCCATGGCCTTCTTCTTCTCCTGGGCCTTCTTCTTCTCCTCCTGAGCCTTCTTCTTCTCCTCCTGAGCCTTCTTCGTCTCCTGAGCCTTCTCTTCCTGAGCCTTCTTTTCTTCCTGAGCCTTCTTCTCCTCCTGAGCCTTCTTCACCTCCTGAACCTTCTTCTCATTCTTCTCTTCCAGAGCCTTCTCCTCCTGAGCTTTCTTCACCTTCTGAGCCTTCTTCTTCTCCTGTACTTTTTTCTCTTCCTGAGCCTTCTTCTCCCCCTGAGCCTTCTTCTCCCCCTGAGCCTTCTTCACCTCCTGAACCTTCTTCACCTCCTGAACCTTCTTCTCATTCTTCTCTTCCAGAGCCTTCTCCTCCTGAGCTTTCTTCACCTTCTGAGCCTTCTTCTCCTCCTGTACTTTTTTCTCCTCCTGAGCCTTCTTCTCCTCCTGAGCCTTCTTCTCCTCCTGAGCCTTTCTTCTCTGGAAAACCACAGCCAGGAAGGGGGGCACCTTTTCGTCTCTCTTAGACTCAAATTATTTCAGGTTTGGCCCAGGTAAGACTGATTGGACTCTGGGGCTGGTTGCGGCTACATGGCCGCATGGATCAGCATCTTCCTGTACCATTGTCTTCAAACTCTACAATAAACCGGTTTCGAACATCACCACCCTGTGTCCTTGTTCTGGAGGAACCCAGAAAAAGAGCCACCTAGGTGGTGTAGCATTGGCAATGCTACACTTACAATCTCTAACCTAACACTAACCCTAAAATGATACCCCGAACTAACCCTAAGCCTAACCCAAACCCTAAATGTAACCATCTCTAACCTAACACCTTAACTTTACCATGTCTTAATAATGATTTATTTGTAACATAACATGTACAAGAGGTGGGAATCGACCTTGGATTTCCCACACAAAAAATATCTGCACTAGCCAGTGTGACACTGAACTAAAAAAAAAAAAGGCTTGCGTTAATGTTGCAGATATCTTGGATTTGAGTGATGGTTAGGTGGTAACTGTGTGTGCATGTCTGTGCTTGTAAGTGAGTGTGTGTTATGTATTGCTGTTGTCTGTGAATAAGTTTGTGAAGTAGATACAATTACTGCATTATTTATGTACCGTTTCTCTCTGAGTGAATGTTTATTGCCTGCAGTGTGTCATGTCATTAGTGTGTTAGTGTAAAATCAATCTCTTGAATAACCCTTGGCGTAATAGGTCATACATGTATATATGCATTTATAATGCTTCTTCTTGCTTATATTCTCACCTTACTCGTTTTCTCTTCACTTCACCTCTACTCCTCCCCCTCCTTCATCCTCTCTTCTCTCCCCTATAATCTCCTCTACTCTGAGCTATGGATCTTCAGCCAGACAAGAGGAACAGACAACATAGTTTGTTATGATAGAGCTGTTTGATCAAAGCCATGCTCTCCAAACACCTAACACGGAGGACTTTACAGACTGAGTGATTATGTTGTGTGTGTATGTGTGTGTCTGGTGTGTGTATGCATTTGTGTGGGTGTGTGCGTAATTTGTCCAGGTTGATTGGAGGTCAAACACAAACACACATTACATAATTAACTGTATATTTTTCAACAGCAGGTTCAGCACCCTTGTTTGTTTTCTGCCTCTGAAAAAAGAAAAGAGAAAGAGAGCTTTGGAGAAAGAGAGAAAGACAGACAGAGTAAGAGAGACAGACAAACATGGTTTTTAATAATTTGGTTTTAATGCCCCACATAAATACATACATACATCGCTGAGTGTATGTGTCTTAGAACAGTGGTTCTCAAATGTGGGTACGCGCACTCCTAGGATTACTGCAGGAGGAACTCAGAAGATAGTAAAAAGTAAAAAAAAAAGCTAACTATCATTTAATTCTCACCCTGAGCAAGTTTCAATTCTGAAAGCTAGGAGAATCCGTGAAAAAGAAAGTGCATCCAGAAACACCAAAATGTCGTCAGTTTCAGGAAGAATATATTTGAGTGGGATTCACCTCTAAATGCTCTGACCCTCCCCTGACGTGTTTCTTTTGTGGCGAGAACAGTTGCATGAAGTAGCCTACAGGCCCATTTTTCTCAAGTATTTGCACCCTTTTAATATTGTCATTGCAGGACAAAGCTTCTTGGTGACCCCCGTACTTCCGGTCTACATATGCTAGTTCAATTTGACCACTCTCAGGTGTTTGACGTGGTTGATTTTACCGTTTTTGCCACATTCACTTTCCATGTTAAATAATATTATAATATTATAAATATATATATAAGTGCAATTATTTACAATGGACTACATTTCTATACCTGCAACAGTGTAGGAGGAGATAATCACCCCAAATGAGGCACACGATAACAACATTGTGGCTTCAGAGCCCGTCCATCCTTACAACTACATAATGGTTGCATCTGGTGGCTTGCTTTGCAACCGTTATGTAGTTGTAGGGATTACAACATTTTCATTCACAGTGACGCAACGAAACAACCTAGGTAAACATTGACACATTCGTTTAAAAGGACCCTTTTGACCAGATGTTCAAACTGTGTTTTAGAACTCGGCGTTGTAGGTTTTCAGGAAGATTCGTGGGAGTTGTTTTTAATATCAAAATCAGTTGCCGTGTGCTTCTAATCTAGTACGTAATTTTACCACATTCTCTAATATCAACCAGTGACAGCGTGACCTGCGTCTTCGACACGTGTCTACTTTACGGCACTCACGTCACAGTGCATAGTGCGAATGGGGCTGCACAATTTACCGAGGTACTGTACAAGAACAATTGTTAAAAACATATTCATACAACTACCAACACTCGTAACTCGCCGAAACATGTCTTCTCAAATGAAACGACCAGTAACCTTACTTGGAACCATGGCATTTGGAGGGCGAGCAGACGCAGATAAGAGTTTGGAAATGGTGAAATGTTTCATTTCGCATGGCCATAAAGAAATAGACACAGCCTACATGTACACAGATGGCCAGGCAGAAACAATCCTTGGGGGGATGAATCTCGCTAAAACAGGTGGGTACCTTGTTCGGATGGCTTGTTTGTTGTGTCAGTTTAACACACATCTGGTTTATTTCTGTGTAGTTATGTTCATAATCAATAATTTACCGTAGAAGTAAGACAATTCATTGATTTCAATGGCTGTGTGCACGGCCCCACTGTCACTGTTGGTACCAAACACACACACGACGAGGCGTACAAATAACAGAAACGTTTGTATATGTAGTTTGTATTCACTACTACAGGGCTCTCAAGTTTTGAACTGAGTTCAGAGTGAGATTTTGTCGGCGGGGGGGTATATTAACATGTGACTGCATACAAATGTGTCCACAGACATGTTGACTAATGTATGATAGTAAGCATTATTGGCCCTTAACTCTAATATTCAGAAACAACACTTCCTCAAAAGGCTATTGGCTTAAGCAACACCAGTAGAGGCATATACTTTTCCCTGAACTTTTAAACGTTGCAAACGTGCAATAATTATATATTTATGTGGCATTCAGTCCAATGCTTAAAATATATCTGTGGCATTCAGTAGGCCAATGCTGTGGTAAAGTGTGTAAAGTATGACCAAGTGTTTCTTTCTGTTCAATAGATACAACTTTATCATTCCCCTGTAGGAGAAATTTGTTAATGTTTGTCCCTATAAAACAATAATGGTTAAATAGCGGTGCAAATTGGTGGGCGCTATCCTGGTAATTTCTCTGCATGAGAAATACTAAGTGTGGCGTGTGCATGGGTTGAATTGCGTGTGTCTCACGCCCAATGCGTGAGACTTGAGAGCCCTGACTTCTACCCAGGTAGTTCTACATAAGTATTACATGGTGGGTTGCAGTAAGTTAACAATGCCCTTTAGAATTGAAAGGATCCTGTACTTTGGTCAAGGATGAACTGGTCACATATTAACTGCTATTGTGAAAGAGAGAGAAAAGTGACTCTTTTAAGCTTCAAGTTTGTACTCGGGGTAGATACACGGCTCTGATTAATAGTGCATACATATTTTGTGATTTGAATCTCTGTTAGTAAGCTTGGCCACCAAGGCAAACCCCTGGGGTGGGAAAACGCTGAAGCCGGAGTGCTTGCGTGACCAGCTGGAAACCTCCCTGAAGAGACTCAACACAGACTCCGTGGACCTCTTCTACCTCCACGCCCCAGACCACCAGAACCCCATCCAGGATACACTGAGAGCCTGTGACCAACTCCACAAGGAGGTACAACTGCAAACCAAACCGCTCCATCAGTCAAACTCCAGTGCAGTCTGGCTAATAATGAACCAAGGGAATCTTTTGTCAGGTTAGGCTGAAGCAATTATAACTATACTTTGGGTTGGAAATAAACCAAAACTGAATTTGTAAATGAACATTCAAAAACAGTGAGAGTCCAAGGAAGATTACATTTATTGAGCATGTGCTCAGACAGGAACACCAAAATATATCCTGCCTGCCATACAAAAATAAATGGTTGGTAAGGTTAGAAAAAGTGGCTTTTGGATTTTTTTATTTTTTTTTCGGAGGGTCCGTTGTGTGTCTTTGGGGAAAGATCTGTGTACATGTCAGTGTTTTGCTCAAGGCTCGACTTCAAACATGGAGGTAAAATATGACATTTGTGCTCTGCTGTGTACGATGGGATCAATTTTGGACCCAGAGACCAGGATATACTTACACATTTTGATCTCAAGGCCGCTAGGTAGACTGGGGACAATGAGGATTGGATCCAAGACCAAAAACAACGTTTTCATGTGTAAAATTTTAGTATAGATCAGGGGTTTCCAAACAGTGTGCCTTGAGGCAAGACAAGTTGTGTTGTGAAATGTTGTGGTACTTAATACCTATTCATAACGTAGGCCTAGGTTAGAGCAAGTGCATGAAAAAATACTTTTGTTTATCATTGTTAGTATTATTGATTCATTACGCTATGTGCAAGTCATTTTGACACATGCAATGTGTTACCTTTGTTACTGCTTACTGGGTGTGACATTTTGCGATAAGTTGGTGTTAAATGGCTGGGACCCTTCTTGTGCCTTAGCCGAAAAAAGTTTGGGAACAACTGTGTCAAACAACTGTCAAATCTAAAGTTCTTATTGATTTCTTTTTATACTACTTTTAGGGTAAATTCAAGGAGCTTGGCCTTTCAAACTATGCTTCGTGGGAAGTGGCTGAAATTGTGTGCATCTGCAGACATAACAACTGGCTTGTTCCCACTGTCTATCAGGTAATAATGCTCTAGGAAATGTCCAGCTGCATCCTTTTCACTTTAATGAAAGTGCTTTTAATTGACATGTTAATTAGCTTCTAGCAAAAAGGTTGATGAAAAAAATAATTGTATTGATGCTTTCTGAACAATGCCTATGTCATTAGGGAATGTACAATGCAACAACAAGACAGGTCGAGACGGAGCTGCTTCCTTGTCTGCGGTCCAATGGCCTCAGATTCTATGCCTATAACCCATTAGCAGGTACTGTTTACTGTGCAGTTGAGCCCTCTAGTGGTGATGGTGAATAATGCTTATTTCAAGACTAATGACAAACAGTTTGAGCATTCCTAAATTTCTACTTGTGGGTGCATATTTTGGGTAAATTAGCAATCGTTTATTTTTCAGGTATAATGCATACTTCCCACTCAGATTAACTTGGGTATTCAGTATGTATTTTTTCAAAGTCCAATTGAAATTTTAGATATTTAAACCCTATTTTCAGCTAGTTTGGAATCACACTTCAGATTATCATTTTACATCTTGTTTGTGAGATTCCTGGGGCCAAAGCAGATTTTTTGCAGTTTGTTTGATAGCTCAATGAGGTAAGAATGAAGAGCAATTTTCAAGTTTAACTTGTCAGAATTGCAATAGACATCCTTCAGCTATTATTCAGATGCTCTGTGAAATATCTGCTCTGGTGTGCCTGTGTGTATTTCTGACCTATCAGGGTATATTTTCTCTGAATTTTTTGTGGTGTTTTGGTAAAGTGCAAGATTTTCTCTCAAATCTTGCCTGCAGCACCTTTAACAAGTTGATTGTCTTAATCACTCCTGTCCACCAGGGGGCTTACTTACTGGAAAATATCACTACGAGGACAAAGATGCTTCCCAACCCGAAGGACGATTCTTTGGCAATGAGTGGGCATCAGCTTATAGGAACAGGTTGGAATACAGCAATGTATCACATTCACTCAAAGTCTGGCTTGTTACAGTGAGAATGTTAAGCTTACCCAACTTTTCTTGCCTCAGGTACTGGAAGGAGAGTCATTTCCAGGCAATCGGTGTGGTTAGTCAAGCATTGGAAACAGCTTATGGCTCAGAGAAACCCACCATGACATCCGCTGCTATACGGTGGATGTACCACCACTCCCAGATCAAGGTAACTTGTCCCTATAATCATGATAGCTACCATCACTGTGGTTCAAGGCTTGTGTGATCGAGTAGCTTTTGATCGTTTAACGTGGCATGTCTTTCACCAGAATATACAATTACACCCGCGTTATAGATTGCAACTCATATTTCAGGCCGGCAGTATTGATCCAATAAAATGGCTTGAATTCCACTCAAGGGTGGGGTTGTGGTGTGATCTTTGGTTTTTCTTTGACCGTTGTCCATTCAGGGTGATCTAGGCGATGGAGTCATCATTGGCATGTCAAGCATGGAGCAGTTACAGCAAAACCTGTCTGCATCAGAAGAAGGCCCTCTGGATGAGAGAGTGGTGGAAGCTTTTAAGAAAGCATGGGACCTTGTGGCCCATGAGTGTCCGAATTACTTTCGTTAAAAATAATGACCTTAGTATATTTCTCAGATAACAAATCTACTTCTAATTTCACAGCTTAGGCACTAAACTAAATAAAAATTGGATTACATTACATTTGTATGGACAAATGTTGGTCAGTGTTAATTGAATAAGAAACAAAGACAATGCATCAAGTACTTTTGAAAGTATTTTTCTTTAAAAAACAAAAACCCTGACATTTCAATGTACTTCTTGGTGTAAATTTCTGAACAGGACTTTTTGCTGAGCAGGTGCTGAAGATGACAACTTAACCAGTCTCTTAAACTACAATGAAACAAACCAGATTACATTTCCATTATGAAATATAAATTGACCAAAAACCTGGATCAGCATTGATATTCACATACATTTAATGTGAAAGGGCGTCAATGTGACACAAGTCAAAGGACCATTACAGCTCGACAACTCACTGCTCACTAACAGTCCAGTTCAAATAAAAGTTCCATGGAGTTGGGCTAATTTCAGGATACACAAGCTTTGACAGCTTAAACAGTTTTTCCAATATTGGCCGTGTTGAGGAGCGCACAAGAAATTGCTTAAAAGCAGGTTAGAAGAGTCAAACTTGTTTGACTGCATCATCTTCGATAGACTCTTCTTCCTCCTCTGCAAAGATTTCAAACTCTCCCACGTCGGTGTTCCACATGCACTTGATCTGCACTTTGAATACTGCCATCTCAAAGCCAAATAGTTTCTATGAAAGGCAGAGAGAAACAGTTATGTATCCATATCCGATTTCAATGTATAAGTCAAGTTAAACTGCAATGGTTCAGTACGTACCAGAATACGAGCCTGCTCAGGAGTCAAAATGTCCCCCTCCTTACAAACGTGGTGGTCTTTTAGTAGCGTCACCACTCCTAAAGAACGGGTTAAGATATGATCAAATTGCAAAAAAAATAAACAGGCTGAGCAGAAAGAACATGACTGTAAGAAATTAGCTAAAATAAACAAACTACAAAAGATGTACAGGAATATACATAGCAGTAAATGCCCAAAATAAAATACCAACATGGACAGTTGAGGTAGACAATGACAGTAGTACTGAGAAATAATTAAATATCTCCTGAAAAGGTATCATACACTCTGAAATGAAGATGACTTCATCTTGATACCAGTCATCTAAATTGCGATAAGATATGCCCTAAAAATTATCAAAATATTGGAGGTTTCAGCAGTCTTTACATTCAATATGATTGGAAATTACCCTCAGTTCCTGAATACATAAGCATAATATTACATTTATCCATAGTGTAAAATTCCCTGTGATTATCGTGACCCCGTTTTCCATCTCACCCGGTCCTAATGTGTAGGCAGGATTTGTGACACTTCAAATTTCTGAAGAAATTGTTTAGTATTTTAAAGTAAATTAATCCTACCCTTCTTGAGGGCAGTTGGGAGTCCCAACTGCCTCAACTGTGGCTCCATGGAGTGGGGGAACTGTTCCAGAGGCCCTTCGTCCAGTGTCACAGCCATCCTGGCAGGGTTGCCGGCCCGTGCGTAATCCACATCCTTGAACTGGCGGAAATACCTGTGGAGGGCCAGGACCATAATTTAAGGAAATGCATGTATATCGATAAACTCAAAAGGGTCTTTCATGATGTAGGTAAATTACATTGTACTTACTCTTGCACCTCATCCTTTGTTTTACTTGTGAACAACACACCCACTTCTCCTTTTAGGAGCTTGCTAACCTATGAATTCCAAAATACACACAGATTAAGAATTATGTTATTGTGCAAGTAGTTTACTTTGAACACTGACTGACGTGATGCCTACCTTGTGCAAATTATCTTTGTATTCGTCTGTTCGTCCTTTTCCCAAGGCAACCATCATAACTTTGTTTTTGCCAAAGAAGAACCTGTAAAAAGGGGAAATTTAGGCAAACTGAACGTAATGACACCTTTTGATTTTAAAAACATAGGTGGGAAGAAGTGTCCATACCTGCTGTGCTTCCAAGCTGTCCTTATGTCTTTTAGTTTGTTATTCCTCATATTGGCGACAGAAAATATAAACAGATTCTGGTATACGTCGACGCATTTCCGCACCTAGATCAAATCATGAATAGAAAATACATGAGACGGGTGACGGATTGAAATAGTGGTAGGTCCTACTGCCCACTCTTACACATGCTATCAGGACTCACCTCCTCTATCAAGTTCTGTTTGCTTTCCAAACCCTTCTTGGTCGTTTTCGTCAGTGAAACTATTTAAATGAATAAGAAAGAATTACAGATACACTTGTATATACATAACAATGCACGTCCTCATTGTTTCAAATGACCAAATGGCAAAATGTGAATGTTTTCCCGAATCCGGCTATGCTAGCGCTAGCCTGTACCGTTGCTTTCTGCTAAAAATAAATGTTAGGATACACCATTTGTCTATATGACACCGTTTAATACAGGTCTATCTTCGACCACATCAAACTTGTAAATACATATGTTGAATAGATCGTTTACCTTTCTTGTCCCTCTTTGACTTCGGCATGGTTAAAACTCACGTTGTCAGGAAGAGTTTACAACACGTGAAAGGAAGAAGGACCCCAGCTGTTTGGTGAGTAGAGCTGACCATGTGGTGCCTGGCCAAAAAACGACCAACGCATTGTTTATGCGTCTTGGCGGTCGAAGAGACAGATAAACAAATTATATATTAGTAAACAGAAGTTTACTGCGATTCACTAATTCACTTATTTGAATTTCAATTCTAAACATGAGCAATACCAACACACAATACACATTTAAACACGGTAACCATACCTAATATATGAATATCTATATATAGACCAAATAACAAATCAATGACCAGGTTATATAAAAAATATAATTATATATAAATTGAAAACGAAGTATATTTAGAATGTTGACCCAATCATTGTAATGCACTTGACTTTGCCTAGTAAGCTATATGAATATTTTACGACTAAAAAAGTTGTCAAAGGGGAATCCATGTAGGCTACTTCAAAATATTTCTATATCATCATCATCATCATAACCATGTATATCTAGACAGCAGTAACAGTTGTATTTACAGTTGTATTTTTGTATTATAACAGTTTTTTATATAGGCCACTATATATTAATATTATGGTTATTGTTATTATGGTAACTATTATGATTATTATAATCAAATTAAGCCTTTGTTGATCATAATAAGAACTCATTCCGTTTCGCTGTCGTGTATCGCGCAGTGTGTGCGCATTGAGGGGAAAAAACGGTGTGCGTGCGCGTGCGCGTGCGAGTGTCCGGGAGAGGGCGCGATAGAGAGATACAGAAAAGATGTGGGTTGGTTAAAGAGCCTAGTTTAGCATTTGCAACATGATCCAGACACGCCACGGAGAGGCAGGTCTTGGCGGTCGGAGAGTCTACATTTACATCAAGCTACTGGGGACGGACTAGAGTCCCACTAATAGCGCTGGACAGAGAAAGGAAGGTACCCACTCCCTGGACTCCTCCTCGGGACACACACAGCGTCAGCCCCGCACCTGACAAAGCAGAGGAAAATGCAGCGATGATGGAGACTGCTGTTTCCTATTGCGGTCTGCGTCACATCAGTTGCCAAACCAGATGATACGGCCGATGTAGTGGACGGACCAAAGTCAACACTGTATTCGTCGCTATACCTATCCGGGATACATGAGGCTATGCTACTCGGAGGTGATCGAGAAGGGAGCGGAATGCTTACTTCACCTTCACTTTTTCTCTCAGTGTCATTCCCAGCACCTGCGTGCGTGTAAGGAGGAACTCGTCCGGCGCCTGGGTCGTTGAAGACATGCATGGATAACGGGATAAAGGCTAGGCACTTGGTTTGGAGAGAAAACATTTTTTATTTCACACACAGCGGAGACTTGGTCAGCGTTTGTTGACCAACATGAACTCATTGTATTACGGCGATGCTTCGCCCGCTGCTATGCTCGCTACGGGACAGGCTGGCAGCAGGACCGCCGGTTCGGGCGCGGCGTCCAGCGCGCTGCGAAACGACCTGGGCTCCAATATCCACGTGCTAAAAACCCTGAATCTGCGTTTCCGGTGCTTCCTAGCGAAAGTCCACGAATTAGAGAGACGAAACAAATTGTTGGAAACACAGCTGCAGCAAGCCCTGGACCGGCCACGGTTCAGCATTTACACGCGTGATGTCGCCGTCCAAACGGACTCCTCCACAGAATCTCGACTGCCCGGTACCATTTGGAGTTTCACCCATGTGAGAAGACAGGGCGGACGGTTTGAGACCCTCCACTCACCCGGGGTGACATGGACACACCCGGACGGAGTTGGGGTGCAAATAGACACCATAACCCCAGAACTAAGAGCTATATACAATGTGCTGGCAAAAGTGAAACGGGAGAGAGATGAGTATAAGAGAAGGTGAGTGATCTTTTTTTTTTGTAAACATTACTCATCCACAACTAATGCACCATGATGTATAACTTTCAATTGTTACGTCCTGTCATAAAGCAATGCTCAATTAACGTGTGTATCCATGGCTTACCCAGGCCTAGATGGTGGGATACTTCTCGCCAGGTGGACGTTCTTATTCCTACTTCAACATATGGTGTTGATAGTGGATCACTTTAATTGATGGAATTGTATTCCTGTCACTTCCATCCTATTCTCTCTTTTGTTTTAGCATGTGCTTGTAGGTAGGCTTACATTTCATTTTATTGTCTAAGACAATATTCATAACACTCTTTTAATTTCCAATGGGACAAGTAAGACAGCACTCTCTTTCATCACTTTAACATTAATATAGTTTCAAATTGTATTGGTTATTGACTCTACTCGATATGTAAAATATATTCATCTAACTCAGAAACGTATATGTCAGTTTCTTGTCAACCTTTGCTCTATAAGGGCTATTTGCGTTTAGTCAGTGTTTATTCATTTAGGTGAGGCTTTTGTCCAAAGCAACGGACGTCAATAAAAGAGACATTGAGTCATTGTCGTGCAGGGAGGGGTTAGGCATCAAGATGCCCCCACATTGGTGATCCAACCATACACATTCAACCCGGCTAGCTCCACCAGCACCCTCAACACTGGAACAGCCTCATGTAATGTTCACACACAATTACATACAGCTTTCAAGTCATCATACTTATTACACTTCTGGTAAGAAACCCTTTGTAATAATTCAGCCTGATGGTTTTGTCCAAATGAATCACTCCGAATCAGGATTGGCTAGCAGACCTTACGTCAATGCCGGGCCGACTGCTGGTGTGGTTGGGTTGGGACCATGCCAAGCAGCCGTTGCTGCTACTGCTTCCTCATGAGCTAAACAGAGAGGCATCCCGCCTGGCTATGACTGAGCTCTCACTTCTACATATGCTGTTTGACTCAGACTCACACCCACACTCACACACACACGCACGCACGCACGCGCACACACACACACACACACACACACACACACACACACACACACACACACACACACACACACACACACACACACACACACACACACACACACACACACACACACACACGCACAGGATGCATGCGAACCAAGCTGCTTTCCCACTGGACAGCAATTTCCGGGCAAGTCATCCATGCACAATAGCTAGATATCCTCAAATTTATTACATTCTTTTACTGTGATGAATGGAGAACAATGTCTGCTGGGCCCACGGCCAAGCAAGCTCAACTCTTGGGGCTAATGTCCCTTACACAGCCCTGTGTTGCTAATCTTTCATTGAAGTAAAAGAAACAAATTGATTCAAAAGACATTCCTAGCTAATTAATTCCTGGTAAATACATCCTTTCGGGAAAACAGTAGATATTCAATCTCATAACAATTATGTCACTTTTTTAAGTGTGTAAAAAGTCATGTCGAGACAGTTCAACTGTCCCGGGTGGGCCAGTGCAATTTCTTAAATATATTTATGTAAAACATTAATTTGCACAAAATCTAAATCCACCGCTACCATAATTATTAGTAATATTGTGACACAAGTCTTTGGTTTTATGTTTGAATACTGATAATAACAACTTGAGTGAAGGCAAGTACAAATTGTCTAGGGCCCTACCTATTGGGCCAGTGGCAAAAAGTGTTCACGTTGAACCCTGCCCAGTGTGCCCAACATTTCCCTCATGGAGTCTAAGGCTTTAGAGAACCGGACGACTGAATGACGATACTCATACATACATACATACATTCTATAATGGTTACCACTAGTAGTCATGGTAACCAATCCATTCAGTGTCTCCTCCCCCTCCCTATGGATTGGGTTAATAATGACATCACCTCAGCCAGACTAACAACACCGCCCCCCACCCCTTTTATTCCTCTACTCCAATCTCGTCTGATTCCTCTAAAGAACGTGTTTCAGCTTGTCTTCACTGCCAGGATCTTAAACCCTCACCATGCTCCGCCAGTCTTTGTCTCAGGCCATTCATTCATACTCTGGAGCTCCACCCTTCTCCATCCCCCCCCTCCGACCCACACAGAAAAACACGGGCACAAACACACACACACACGCATGCACACAAACACACACACGCACACACACACACGCACACGCACACGCACACGCACACGCACACGCACACACACACACACACACACTTACATACATACATACAATGTTGTCACACAAACTGCTTTGTAAGGGATCCTGTGTTGCGACGGAGACCCACCCTCCAGTGGTGATCTATTAGAGCACTAGGTGTTTGGACACACACACCAGGAGATGTATGGACCTGCCTCATTCTCATTCAGCCTCCAGCTACACATCATATTTAGCATTGTTTACATTTTATGCCATGGTGCTTTCTGATGCAAACTATGTTTTCTCACGCGAGTGGCCGACTAGTTTAGTTTTGATTTAGTAAAATGAAAGTCACTTATTTAATGTGATGATATTGAAGGTATATTAAAGGTAAATAGATAAATATACATTTGTTTTAATAGTTAAGTAAAAAATTAAGTTATTCTGAAAATAATAGACCAAGAAAGACCATTATGCCCCATGGATTTTTAATAAACTTTTTCCAGGTTAATAAGCCTGAAATATCTGAATTATTTAACATCACTTTTGGATTATGGAACAGTTTTGTTTAATAACCACAATTCTGGGCCTCAATGTCAAACCTTAATACTTTTCTCCACGTTCTTGTTCGACTTTTTGGATCATTCAATTTATACATTTATAAAGTTTTCAATGACCCAGCTAAAATAAAGTTATACACACACACACACACACACACACACACACACACACACACACACCTCAACATTTAAATATAAATATGTATGGCCGTTTAGGTACGGCTGCCATTGTTAGACAAAGAGGTAACACGCATATGGAAAAATGTGGTGAGAGTCAGCATTGTGCTATGTGTGTGTGTGTGTGCGTGCGTGCGTGCGTGCGTGCGTGCGTGCGTGCGCGTGCGCGCGTGCGTGTGTGTGTGTGTGTGTGTGAAGCATTGCTTGGAGATGAGTGAGTTCAGTGAGTGGATTGCTCCACGACCATCATATTTATAATAGGTTGGAGGAAGTCTTAATAACGGCTGGAATTGACAGGCCTATATTGGGAAGCCTTTGACTAATTTCCTTCATAAGTAGTTGATAATGTAAAGCTTCATTATCAACATTCTTATTTGGTATTTGTCCAACTGTGAGAATGATAGTAAATTTGTTTAGCTATTTACATGAGCCAGCACTTAGGAAAGAGCACTTGTTTAAGGTAAAGAAGAAGTGCCTTAAGTAGATAAGGAATTGCTTCATTTCCATATGGTACCCTTATTTGGTAATTAAGCAACTATAACACCAATGGTGGCTTTGTTTTGTTATTTACATCCATTCATTTGGTTCTCGCAAAGAACACTTGTTTAAGGTCAAGAAGATATGCAAAGAAGAACCATCTTTGGCTGACTACTTTATGATATTATAGATTGTGTCACGTTTCTATGCAAATGCATCAATGTGTCTATGCAGAGAGACCAAGGTGTACTGTGTACACCTTTTCCTGGTACACGTACTGCACTGCCTGCTGCTGCATTGGTGTATACGCGAGGGCTGCACTCAAGGACTCCATCCAGCCACTGTAATCAGAGACTCCTATTAGGATGAGGGCCAGAGAGACACCAGGCTTGGGTTCCTCTCCTCAGTGATAGCCTATAGTTCACCAGGGACCGGGGGGGGGGGGGGGGGTCAGCCACTGTCCCGCCGGATGGTGGTGCGACTGAGAGAGAGAGATTTGAACATGAACAAATCCATGGTCTCCTGGGCATGTTCCTTCCTGTATGAATTATTCAAGTCCAGCTGAATTTAGCTGCATTCAGATCAGCACGTGGATCAATGCAGTGAGAATCCCGAGCAGACGTGCCCTGGCTTTGATCTCCCTTCATGTTCTCTCCCGTTCAGAAGACAAAAGGCCAGCAGCGGTGCCGTGAGGCCTTTTAGTCTTTCTCCAAAGTTCCTTTAGTGTTTTTATTGCCTAGCTACAAAAGTACCTTTTGTGCGTGACAAACAAATAAAACCCTTTATATTCCAGTACATTTCTCTCCATCTTCAATGGCCAACCTGCCCTGTGCTGACTAATCCAGCCTTTCTATGCAGGAGAGGGATTTCCACTAAGCTGTCACCTAGCTAGAACCTTAGCCCCCAGCCACAGACCTAACCAGGGCTGTAGGTTGGCAGGATGCCCCTGCCCTGAGCCGGAGCTCCTGGGAGGCCTGCTCCTGCTGCTGAGAGTGAACCCGCTTCCCCTCCATTAAATCCTTTGTGCTCCTGAGCAGAGGTTCTCATATGGCGTGCAGTGGTACACTGCTGTAACGGTGACACAGCGCCGGGTCTGCAACGCAATTCTGCACTGAGCCATTTTGTAGTCGTGCCTGAAGCTTCGATCTTTATCTTGATCTTAAAAAGTACAGTGCTATAACCGGTTTCATTTTCTGTATTTTATTTCATATATTATATATTCATTTTATTATTTGTGGAGCAAATAATATAATTAAAAAATGATGTAGCCTACAAAACTGAACTTTGGGTTGATATAATGCAAGCCTTGAAACATCCATTTACCTACTACTTATCTGACACACACATACGTATGATATGCGTGTGTCTTATTTTCTGATAGAGATAGGAGGCTTGGGGTTACAAATGAGTCAGCTCCTTGATTGCAGGTCACTTGAAAAAGGTGTCCATGCATCAGGATCATTACAAACCAAATTACCCTAGTTTCAAATAGCGAGGAACCAGATTTCTTAAAAAAGTCGTTAAAACACAGAAAATCAATGATGAGGGCAAAGACGGAGAGATGGAGCATCAGGCCTCTTTTACATATCGATCTATGTAGCGGTAGACTCCAGGCGAGCACATGAAGAGTAATGTGCTTTCTCGTCAGTTTTTTTTCATTTTATGCTGATATTCTTCTGGCTGATTGCACCATATTTCTGGAGCTGTACAGTATGGTGTTAGGTTATTCATGGCTATCAATACAGCAGTGGCTGCTAGCCATTTATTTAAGACTGTAGGCGGGCACCTGTTTTTGGTCTTTGTTCCGTAAGCACTGCAAAGGTGGAGCGGCGATGCCGTGCTGCTGAGAGGTGGATGGGTTTCCTTGAGCTTAAGCCTTCATCCAGATGTGCTCTGAAGCCTCACAGAAAGGCTACAGATTGTTATGTTAAGTCAAATACACTGACAATCAGAGCTAATCCTTGTTTATACCTAATGGTTTACCAAGGAATAGCGGAGTATGTGCCTGGACGTGCGCTGAATGATTACACCATTGCGGCGGTCTCCAAAGACAGGCCAATATGCCGTGGCATTGCTTTCAGATTAGTTTAAGTGCTGTAAAAAAAAAAAAATAAAAAGCCTTTTGGCAATTGAGGAATTCTATTTTTGCAATGGGCATATACATAATATATTGACTGTGATCTCTGCTGTCACACTTAAATACATATGTATTGCCACAATGACAGAAATGTGCATGCACTCAAACACACACACACACACACACACACACACACACGCGCCCACACATTTAATAAGACTGTTCTGTGGGCAGCATGTCTCCGTCGCTGGCCGATCGTCAAAAGACCCTGTGTGTCAGCATCTTTATAGTGTCCATGAATCCTTGCCGGGGTATAACAAACTAATTGCGAATCTAAATCTAAATGTCCTTACTTACGTGAGACGCATGAAAGTGTGGTCTCAAGCTTTATTGTAAACTTGAGACACACCCAGTGCCTTGACCACCATGGACTGCGTGTGTTCTTCACATCTTTACAGAGTGGGACATAAGGTTGACAGGATGTAAACCTTTATCTATCCCTCACTTCCCTCATTTCCCTTCTCGGATTGATAAATACAATTGTATGTTATCTTATTTACATAATTAGTGGAGTGCCTGTTCAAAACGTGCTTGTTGGGAACAGGCCTATGGCTTGACCTCAGGTATTGCTGCTTGCAGCTTTCTGAAGAACTGTTCCACGGAAAACAACTTCACACTCAACACTGCGCTTCCTTGGGTCCTCAGCAATAAACCCTCAAAGTGTAAAGTCATTCGGATGAACGGTGGGCAAGAAAATCGTAGGACGGACAGACAGACAGACAGACATAAATAGAGAGTACAAATTGTAGTTAGATAGAAATAGTGGTCGGCAATATCAAATCCGTTCATGCAAAGTTTGTTGAAAATTTGGACCACTGGACCGGATTTTGCGTTCTCCATTTGTGCGATTAGAAATAATGACATAAATTATCCAACTTCTCCATGAATAGGTTTTGACTTGACAGGTGTATGAACCAGTCTCCTCTTCAATTCAAAAATGACAGCGTGACAGCCCCTGTTTAAGCAGATAATAGCTAATAGTTGTGTAAGTAAAACCGTCGCAAACCGAATGCCAACAGTTCAAAGGATCCCACAGGTGTGTGTATTAGGATGACAATAGACAGGTACAAAAGATATCCATCAAGAGACGGTGCCCAACAGATAAATTATACGTGTCCCATCATTTCTCCATCCACACCCCGCCCTCGAATGGAACCTTCTGAGTAATGAGGCAACACACCCACCGCACCCAAACATGGCCCGGACATGTAGCGTAAATGTTTTGTAATGTTCAGGAAAGCCCTTCCAAAATCCCTGTCATTTGTCAAAGGAGACGATTTAAAGAGCCACAATTAACTTGCACATTTTGTGCTTATGTTGACCTTTCAACATAGAAAATTGTTTATCTGTTTTGTTTTTTTGTTCAGTCCCACCTTGTTTCCAAACTGTGTAGTTATCAAAAAGCCCGGTTATCATATCCCAAAAACATGGAGTTCAGGAAAGGAAGTGGCCACACTTCCTTTCCTGAATCATATGGGATCATATTCTACACGCCATAGCAGCGGGCCACTCTTTAAAGCATAGGCTGGATCGGTTTTCAGGCTCTGGAAAGCAGATGCACACCTTAGGGGAAACAGATTTTCTGTCAAACAGGCCTTTCCCTTCCCCTCTGCTGCATCAACAATATGCCACCAGGCTCACCGTCCTCCATTTTAGTGACATTACTCTTTCACAGCAACAACAATTGATCAAAACTAGGATTGAGATGTGAGTGAACTGGCATTAAAAATATATCATTAAGCTTAATGGCATTTCCTCTCAAGGGAACAAATCATTAAGTTGAAGACATGATCGCTGTGCTATCCTGTGCCAACTTTGGCATGTCTCTGCATGTCTCGGTGTTTAACAAGAAACTTCAAGGGCCAATTAGGTGTTCTTTTGGGATTATTGCCATAGAATACACCTAGTAGACAGCAAAACACAGACAGCAACCTCAAGGAATGATATGGGAACAAGTTTCAGTCTCTCACGTTTGAGGGTTCAACACCAGAGGCCTGCAATACGAATCGCTGTCCCCCACAGGGAAAAGAGCATACGCTATAACAATGAGAGTGCGGATGTTTGCATTTAACAATTAGCCCAGATAAGGTTTTGCAGCGTGCAAAAAAGGTTCACACCCAAGATTGTGCAATTGTGGCCGGTGGTTGTCATTGTGTTCGTAAAATGGGGCCATGTTGGGGTTGGGATTAGAACTGTCATGATGCATCTCCACCTTATTCTGTCCTCTAAAACTTGAGAAATCTGACGAGGGGGCTTACACAAAACACATCTTTCAGTTCAAAGCTTTTGTCTACACCAAAACATACAGACAGGGATCAGACGTCATAGTTGAATACATACAATGTACTTTTTAGTTCACCCCGGTAGATAAACTTGCTTCCTTTTCAGTGCAACCTTTTGAGTCTAAATCCGTTGTTGTAAATGTTGACCGATTTACTTTGTGTTGAACAATCCTCACAATCCCAAGACAAATACAGCTAGTTTTGAGACTTCCTTCAGTCACAATGAGTGCTCTTTTTTGCCTTTTTTGACACATGATTCATCAAGCTGGATCCCTTTAGAAAATCGGGGAGACATTTATGTCTCTTAGTTTGACAAAGAGACATGAATGGGCACGATCATTTCTGCCCATCAACCAATAACTGCAAACACAAACACATGAATACAGAGATACACATGTATAAGAGGACCTTCATATTTTAGAAATATTGACAAATGAACAAAATGTACCATGTCACCCTATGGTGCACCGTGGAGCTGCATAGCCTTCACATGGGATCTTCCAGTTGCTTGTCCTCTTCAGTTCCATTAATATGCAGGGTCATTGATATTCAGTCTCTCGATGGTCTGAAGTTCAACCTTGGCCAGCGAGGTCTATTTGAAGACTAGGGTTCACGTTTCTACTATGAAGGAGAAGCATGATTACGAGCCTTTTCACCCATTCACGTGCACATTGGCTACATGCGTTGCCCTGTGTTTTAATGCTGTTAAGAAAAACTGTTCTTTTATGGATTTTAAAATTGTGAAAGAGCTGAGAACAAATATTCGACAAACCCTGCAAAATATTAAGACACAGAAGACAAGATATGTAGCAACGAATCATTGAGGCTCTTCTTTATCCCTCAACTGTTTTACTTCACAAGCTAGCGGCTGAGGAGAGGAAAGACACTCGTGTTCAATCATATTAAAAGCCAATGAAATTGTGTCTAGGCAAAGAAAATGTCTCTGGTCACTTAGCAACGGAGGCGGCGGTCTTCTGTCCAGGTCAATGGAGGTCTTTGTCTCGTCTGTGAGAGCTATATTTATGTCCAGCCCTGCTTGTGGAACAGGAAGCGAATGGGGGGGGGGGGGGGGGGAAGTATGGCACCAGACGAGTGTGTATTGTACATAACTACTATTAACTTATCCTCATCCGGGATCAGGAACCCATGCCTACTATGTTAGCGCTAATAAAGACGTGTTGATGTGCGTGAGTGCTGCTGGTGGCGGCTGGCAGTTTCATTCGACAGACGAAGACAGAGTAAAGAAAATCTAATCGACAGTCCGACCCTCGAGTTTTGTCTATTCAGCACCACAAGCCGAGCCCCTCCCCGTAGCTAGACCCAGGGGGTCTCCCCCCCTTCCCCCTGCTTGCGCTATACGTGTCTGTCAGCCACATCCCCATACCTATTGCATCATTAGTAGTGCATCATTAGCACTCCATACATGTCTGGGAACCTATGGAGGCTGTAAATCACAGGGGGCGGGCCGTGTCCATGACATGGAAATCGATGTCCGGGGCGAAGATTTAACCTGCTTTACGACAGTGCTATCACACGCACAATAACATCACGGTTTCACCTCCTTGAACCGCTGCATCGCCTGACACATCTGTCCAGTGTGTGGACCGCCTATCCGGGCAGGGGCCAAGGTCGAGAAGCTACATGTGCTGGAGGTAAATCACGGCCGAGGCTCTCCCTGATGCCGGTGTAATTGGATGGGGAGGATGTGGAATGTGGACATTCCTAAAACGCTCCAGAGCCGGGGCTGTGTGGGTGCAACGGGCCTCTCAGATATGAGTTATCAGGGGTTGCTGTTCTGTTCCATGAGCCACGGAGCAGAAAAGGGTGTGTTTTTTCCCGGCGTGTAATCCAATGCAGTGAATCATGGGAATGAACCGCCGCCGTTATTGACGCTATTGAATGGCGCTCCTCGAGGTGGTGATGAGTGCCGTCGGTTTGAGGAGACATTCCGACAACTTCGCCTCCAGGACATAATGGGTTTTTTTCTGCAGATATTTAGAATATCGCTAGAGTTGATGATGGATGCGGGCGATACATTGTTTAGCATAACGAGTGCCTGCTATACATATGAGCCAGTTGCTGAGGAATTTCCAATAACAACAATAATTTTGATGTGTTATGCTAACACCGCCCAGCCATTTCAGGGAATTATCAGTGCGGTATGATGCAACCCAGGAGGGGTCAGGTCTGGAAGCCGGGAGCATGACATCAGCCTCGTAAAACATTGTGTTCTGGGATGAACAACAGAAGCTCAATGGCTTCAAGGCCAATTCGTTCCTTTAAACACATCTGGCACAACGGCAGTAGCATGGCAATCCTGATCGCATAATTAATGCTAAACGTTGGCCTAATTATGTTTTTCTGACATGCCATTAGTAGGCTCATTATTAATCATAAATGATATTCACACCTTGCCCAGATTAAAACTGTCCAACCAATACAGCATGAAAACAAAAGCATAAACGGTACAACATGCTGATGTTATGAGTCCTCAGGCAGCGATTATGATTTTGAAGAAGCGCTCAGAGCAATCGTGTGTGCAAACGAAACTCCCGTAGACATACAGCGCAGGGAGTGGTTGTTGGCATAGGCTGCTGGAATGCTATTGTCGTTCAGGACAGGAGTGTATGGGAAAATGGGTTCTCTGGCTACCTTTCTGTCCCACTGCAGACTCATCGCACGCTGTTGGGTGCTACAAAATAGTGAATGTGTTCCAGATGTAAACATACTAGGCGTACTCCCATGTCTGTGATCTGACCTTGATGATGTATTGTTTTGCATCTTATCCTTGTGATTTTTTTGAAAATGATTCATTAAATAAGTGAAACAATCCTTTATCAACACCCGATGACAATGACAACAGGGTGAGGGAGCGTGCCACCGCTGCCCACAGACAGATGTCTGAGGGAGGACACAGGCGGTCTCAAAGCCTCCTGTTGTCCTTGTCCTTGGTAGGGGACTCTGGCCAAAGGTACAGGGAGACTTTCTGTGTTTGTGTGTGTGTGTGTCTGTGTGTGTGTGTGTGTCTGTGGTTGTAGGAGGGGAGGGAATGTGTGTGGGGGGGTTAGGGCAGAGGCAAGATGAGAATACATCTGCTCCTCTATCGTGTCGTCTACCCTTGGGTTAGTCACGCAGACTGTCTACGTCGGTGACGCTTCACGTGGTGCTGTGATCTGCCCATATGAATACACACTACAGTGTGTGTTGGCTTCTGCAGCCAACAAACCAGAGCAAGTACAGCCTCCTTCCAAAAACCACCTCGTTGACACTATACATGAATACACGTATCCCATATTCTACATGTACGGGTCATATACACAGACGCTATTCATAGAGCTGTGCTCAGATCTTCCCTCATCTGTTTGTAGATAGCATTGTGACCAATCAGGGCAAGAATAAGTCACGCCTGATTACCCCCCCCCCACCCCCCCTCCCCGTTCCGCCCCACCAACCCCCCTGACGAGGCCTTTTTATAGGCCGCTGTGGGGCTGGTCGCGGTTGCACAGGTGGTATTCCAGTCTGGAACGCGAGTGAGTGCGATGCAGCTGCAAACTTTGATGACCTCACAACCAGGCGCCAGCCGTCTAGAGCGGGAAGCGTGAGGGCCCAGGGTTGGAACCTTGCGGGATTCGGCCGAGGCAGCAGTCGGTTGAGGAAAGGCTCTTCCATCTCAGTGGGAGAAAGGCCGGCCGGCGGGGGCCTTGCCAAGGGGATACTCGGCGTTGATTAGAAACCCACACATTCATCCTGCGCCCTGAATAACGGCGGACAGGCCTCTGTTGGGAGAGCGAGGGGCTCCCCTTGTGACGCACGGGGGATCTGCTGTCGCTGGAGCAGTCTTCCAACACCACTTGTATCTCCATGGTAAGCAGTGTGGTGAGAAGAAGTAAACATATTGTTCACCCCCCCCCCCCCGCCGCCGCCGCCGCCACCGCCACAGATTACTCTGGTCTCAGGGGCGGTCACATAATGTCACCGAGCACTTATTTATCGACAGTGACGCATGTATGCACATCGCTAAAGGAAGACATGGGCCCACACACACACACACACACAAAGGCATAAATCACAAACATATGCCGACAAAAACACTGATTCTTCAATCATTTCCTTTCTCAATCTCTGAAACAAAAAGACCACAGCTTCTCTACCTCCCGTCCCCTGGTGTTTCTTTGCCATGAACATGCTTTCTCTGGTCACGTGGTCGGCTTCTGCTGCATCAGGTTACCGCTTGGTAATGAATGAGTTCCCCCTCCATTGTGAGCCTTTATTTATAAATCCTCGCTGAATCACCGGTGTTCCTTGGAAGGATTATACGATTACACGACAATCTTGTTGTATTCAGTAAACTTGTTAGGCTTTCGGCTGTTATCTTTGGGACATTTTGTTTTCCTTTCCAACATAATGGTCAATATCTGGTACTTGTTTGGTGCTAGTTATTAGTTATTTTTTAAGTGGTCTATATGTTCTCTGTTTGCGATAGAGGTCCTTGACCCTAAAAGGACTTACAGTACCTGATGACTCAATACAAAAAACATAAAACTATGCAGACGGGTTGATGTGAGCTGTCCAAGAGGGAAGAAAAAATGTGCTGCTAATCACAAGCATATGACCGACGCGGTGGGGTCAGGCAACACATTCCACATTCTTGTTTAGTAACTACTGTAGGCATGTGTATGTTATGTTTCACAGAATGCCTGTCTGACATTAAACAGGCGGGGGTGGCGGAGGCGTAAGGTGCTAGAAAAACGATTGGACCTGGGTGGCTGAATCATTTAGTTGTCCTGAACCAACCCACAGAGATTTTTGTTGGAACGAGCAAAGTTTCAGAAATGCGGTAATGCCGGTATGCAGTAATGATGCTACTGGGAGCTTGTATTAATAGGACACTTCTGGTGAATACGGTCTTCCTCTGCTTCCGGAAACCCATGAACAAAACGACAAGATAAGGAAAAATAAAGTTTTGAGAAAAACAACGAGATAAAGGATATGAGGGAATTCCATGACGACAGTCCGAACCACACCCTATTGCTGACATTTCAATGCTGTGATGTTGAGCCTCACATCATAGAAAGTATAGGCTATCCGTTTACATGGCCCAGAGCATCTATAGGCCTACATCTATTCTTGTCCAGTGAAGGAGGCTGGATTTCCACTCGGCCTCCAGTCCTTTATGTCAGACATGCATTGAGACTAGTAAAGACAGTGACACAAAGGGGGAGGCCAGACAAACGGAAATATAGGGTGGGACTGTGGTGTGTGTGTGTGCATGTGTGTGCGATGTCAACAATGTCAAGGACGATGTGTAATCAGAGCCGGGGGAGTACCGTTCCTCCATGACCAGTGTCTAGTTCTAAGGGAAAGGCCTCCTGCTCCTGCTCCTCGCTGAGCAGACCTCTGCTCTGTGTTGCAGGTGGGAGGAGGAGCTGGCCAAACGGGAGCAGCTGGATGCCACCGTGGATTCCATGCAGCAGGTACACACTGACACAAGCGTCTGGACCGACGTCTCCTGTGATCCCCTGTAGGGGTCTGCTAATGATGAGTGTGTTGGGACAGTGAGAGGGATGTCTTCATACACAAGGTTGTCCTCCACAGCAGCAGCCATTGCAGAGATAATGGTCGAATAGACACTAATTAAAACCACAAAGATAGCGTACGTCTCTCTCTCTCACCCTCTTTATAAATAACACACTCTATTGTTTTAGACCTTTCACAGATGCTTTTACCTAGGGATGGGTCAGAATATTAGATTATTCGATTATTCGTTCCCGAGGGTGAAAGCCGATTTTTAACATTTGGACCGTTAACATTTTTTCCCGTTCAAATAAACAAGAATTAACGGACGGAACTAATGTTGGTTCTGTAGCACTATTCGTTTTTTTTATTATTATTAATCATGTACAGAAAAACAATATACACAATACACAAGCATAAATATAAATATATATGCATATAACACAAACACAAACACTGATCACTGTTAAAGTTTGTTTTTTTGCGTTTAAGATAAGTGATTAAGTGATTAAGTTAAGTGATTTCTTGCCGATGATCCATGGCTGCCTTTGTGAATGTCGGCACACATCGAATAATCGATTATTCGTTCATACCACCCACTGATTATTCGACCATGAAAAATTTAGTTATTCAGAGTTATTTGAGTGATGATTGATTGATTGATTGATTTTATTCACATCCCTACCCAAAGCGAGGGGAATTGAGAGTATAAACGTATGTCATTACTAGATGATGTACCTTGTGTATAAGTATAGCGTATGGTACACAGTGTACACTGTAATCTGTAATGAACATTAATCGTTGTTTTCCTGCTCATTCACTCTGTGCGAACTGTACTCAGTGCCCTGTTGACCGTGCATAGTGTCTGCAGATCTGCCCTAGGAGCCATCGTGGCCACAGAGATGCGGGTCAGATTAAGCCAGACAAAACAGGATTACAGAGCCATTAACAGAGAGGCCTGTTGCCATAGATAGACACAGGGGCTAAGTGTGTGCGGTCAGTGGCAAACAGAGGAAGAGGATTATAAAGGCCAACTAGTTTCACAGGCGTCACACGCTCCAGGCATGGACACGCTGCTCACGGTCGGCTCTGACGCCCCAACAACACATAAAAGAAGCAGCAAGGGCTGGCGACAGTAGCTGCCGGTCAAATCTGCATCCTTATGTCCTCTAACACACCACCCTATTCCCTCCACCATCCCTCCACCACACCGCCCACTGCTGGCTTACGTACCGATCGATCGGCGCGGCAGCATCTGTGTTTGTCTTCAGGTTCTGGGTCAGCAGAAACACTCTGGAAGGAACCAGCGTCCCTTGGGGAGGGGGGGGGATATAAAGGGCGGGGGCTAGCCTTTTAGAGCACAGTGGCAGCACATTGGGTATTTTGAGTAGAAGCAGAGGGCTTTAGCCAGTGATTTTTACAGAAACACATGGCTATGTAATTTAGAATGGAATACCTCTATATGTTCCGCTGGGGTTTGCCTTGTGTTCCTTCCATCTTTTCAAACACAAGCAAGGTTAGCTTAGTAGATACCGATAGTGATTGTGTGTGTGTGTCTGTGTGTGTGTGTGTGTGTGTGTGTGTGTCTATTTTTGGGTGTGATTAATGAAAAATTTCAGGATCATTTGATACCGTAATACAAGGCTTTCAAAGCCATCTGGGGAAGTGAACCCATAAGGGCTCTAAAGGTTCAGCCAATTAGATTTCTGCTGCATTACTACCCTAATGTGTATTTGTGTTATGTTATTTCATGAGCCCCCAGACAATGCACTTTCACCTTAGCCATGTAAACCGCTGTGTTTACCTCAATCTGTTGGTGCCCACGAAACCTGAACGTTAATATTTACGTCCCCTTCCGCTCCAAACATCCTTTCAGAGGGCCCAGGATTCGACAGAGGTCCATGATCAGTTGAACGAGAAGGTGGAGAGACTCAAATCCGAGCTTGTGGTCTTCAAGAGTCTGATGAGCGATGTAAGTCTACACATACCCATTCTCGACCTCACAGAGTGCAGTCCGATATAAACCGTTTCCTCATATAGGAAAGCGTTTTGTCCAACAAAACGACGCCACAAAAATGCACCCGGGACCGCAGCCGTGGTTTCACCGTCACGTTAATGCTTAAAATACACAGAAATACATTCTACAGTTACTTCTAGAAGTAAAAGAGTTGTCATTAACACGGGGTCCGGCCCAAAAACAAAATAGACACCCACATTTGAGTTAGTTTTGGATCCCAGCGAACCATCTCATGCCACAAATTGCAGGGAAGATCCAAGACAAACATTCATTGAATAGCTGGCTGCGAGCAGCACCATAAATAAGAAGTAGTTGAAGAGGACTTCCTGGTCTACACAGTGCTGCATTGATTCTAGGCAGCGGTTCTGCTCGAGGATATACGGCCATAGAGTGATAGATATATGGGACACTGATACAGTCCCGGTTTGTGCAGTACAGACACATAAAACCTTGGGTTGACGGGGTCGTTGTTCACCCTGCATGTCTTCCTGTTTGCATCTGTACAATGTATATTTTATACATCTCTCTTCTCTGTAACCCACAATATTGGTTTCTGAATAAAGAATAAGGTAAGTTAAATGTATGTGCGTGAGGGTCGCTGTTTTTTTAACAACAGGTCCTAGTTAGTCGACTGCATCCTGTGTTTGGAGTGTATTGATGGTGTCTTATGATCCACTGAAGTACAAACAAAGTCTATATCAGAACATATAACCTCTCACCTCCCATTCCCTGTCATACTGTCTTTGTATAAATGTGTTGATGGACTGCTTTCCAAAGTCAAATCATTTAAAGCATGGTGTGCAGGTGGAAAGAAGATTTGGATTGGCTTTCTATTCGCCGTCCAATGAAAAGACGGTAAAAGAGAAGTCTTATATGTGTGTGGACTAAAACCAGGATAATCATCTGATCCCAGCCATGCTCTTAGACATTGTTTCATTTGATAAAACATCCAAGTGAGCTGATCTTACGGATCTTTAGGAAGTCGGTTGTCGGCGGACGACTCACCGCAGCATAGACTGAATTAGATTGTGGTAATCTTCTTCTTTATTCATTGCAGCAAATGTCCGACCTGGACTCCAAGATCCAGGAGAAGGCCATGCATGTGGACATGGACATCTGCCGACGCATCGACATCACGGCCAAACTGTGTGACGTGGCTCAGCAGCGCAACTCGGAGGACATGTCCAAGATGTTCAGCGTCAGCCCAGCCAGGTCACTCCCAGAGAGAGTGAGTGTTTACATCAGCGCGCTTACTATGTACCGGGCTAATGGTGTGTTGACCTCAACCGTCAATTGATTCAAGATTTCTTTATTGTAACATTCCAAACTGATTTAAGAGAGTGAGATTCTTGGGTTTTGGCGTCTCGCCATTGCACAGATAACAAGAATAATCCAAATAGAATACAGTAATAATATACTGTAGGTCATATTAATAACGCGTAGTGTATATAAAATGGAAATGTCCATTGTACATGTTTGTGTTTGTGTATGTATGGACTCACAAGTCACGCTTCCCTCAACTAGAGGACAATCTCCCAGGTTCCGTTGCATAAACTAGTTTTAATATGTTTAAAGTAAAAAGAAAAACCTGCCTTGAGGAACCAATAAAAAGTCTTTGGAGCCTTCATATTGGGGCGTTGACAGGCAGAAGTCGAGTTTGCTCTTAAACACTGCCAACACAACAATCTTGTCCTGGGTTAAAAATATTTCAATAAAGTCTCTGTAAAACCTTTAATGCACCCATCTTGTGGACAGGGAACACATCCGAAGGAACGGAATCAAATCATGTAACGTTGCTCAGGAAATCAATTTTCAATAAGCTCCCCCCAAAGTTATAAGGTGATTCGCTTCATCTCCAGTGTGTTTCACTACGTAGGTGGATGGGGGGGCGAGCATAGTGTCCGGTGAGGTGTCATCTTCTGTGATATGTAAAGGCTGTATGTCTGTTACCGGCTGTTCAGCCAGGAAAAACTTACAAACTTACGACGTTTGGTAGGCGTTGAGATCTTTGATCGTCCGGAATCAAGAGATTACTGTATGCACAGCTACAGCTGAATGTGTGTGTGTGTGTGTGTGTGTGTGTGTGTGTGTGACCTGCAGACCATTAGTGTCCATTGTTTATGAGCCTGGCTGAAAGAGCTGTGCCAGAGCCTGCAGGTCGGTGCCCCTCCTCTTGCCAGACGGCGGCAGCTGAGACAGGCCGTGATCGGGGAGGCTTGGGTCATTGGTAACCTGCAGGCTTTTCTGGCACACCGCTCATCGTCTAAATACACTGTCCATTGTATGATGTCATTGTTGTATTGTATGAAGTCATGAACAAGGATCACGTTCACGTTGCTCACATTGTGTGTCTCTGTACTGTTTTGTTAGGTTTCTTAAAGGTACAATATGTAACGTCGTTGTGTGTTTGAGAATGGGTACTGCAGTACCCTTTTCACGATATCGGAGAGTTGTCTCCGCCCGCCCCCCTCCTCCCCAGACTTGAAGCACACACCGGTTGCCAGGTTGAGGATACTGAACGAACACGAGCGCAAGACGAGCCAAGCGCAACATTATATTTGGAGAAAAGCGTAATTATTATATTTTTACAATGACGACGAGTCCTATACTGTAAGTTGATAAGGTCATATATATATACGTTTGCAATTTATTTATTGTTTGCAAATTATAAACAAGCTCATGTGGCATCCATCTTGAAATCCTTCTGGGTTATAAGCTGTCTCAATGTTTCAAATGCAACTTCAAGATCGACTAATGTTTGAGCACAGCTCTAGTAATAGAGCATTTTGAAAGAGGATGATGAGATATTTAAGGTCAGGTAGAATCAAGTTTGTTTAATTTCCACTATGGTTAAAGCATGCTGTGTTTGTGTGATAATTTGTTGCAAATCTGGCAACTCAGAGAATAGAGAATCATAACACACAGGCCAAACAAAAGCAAACAAAAAAAAACACACACACACACAGAATCCTTATACTTATACCTACACGTAGGCTAGCATCTACACAGACACACACCAACATACACACCAAGCTCCATACCTACATGTATGCTAGTTACACACGTGCACGCACACACACAAACACGCACACCCGCACACACAGACCAATAAAGCGCTGATGCCGTGACTTGGCTCTGCACAAGGTTATCACATTGCACTGACACCGCTGGCCTACAGCCAACCATGAATCCACTGCCCAACAGCCCAGGGGCCCTCATAACTGTCACACCTTTCTGACAGTGTCTCTGGAATTGTTTAATACGATTTATTTTTGTGTGGCCCTGTTTGCTGCAATGCTTTGAATCACTGCTGTTTTGGAGAAATAATGGGAGTTTAGCAAGGCACTTTAAAGCTCCGGTCGTGATGTATGACGAGCCAAGCTGCTGGGTACACTCATCCCTCTTGTGCAGTTCTAACGTAAAAACACTTTTAATTCTACCCTATTCTATTTGTTAGGCCCTCGAGATTAAAAAATAGTGGTTTTCAAGTGAGATCTGGAAATATATATATATGTAATATATATATGTATATATGTAAAACCAATGATCTGGTTTGCGTCTTTCCAGGGCGCCATGGCGTGCTGCAGGAGAAAAGAGCGTGTTGAGAGAGCGTTGTCGGACGAGGAGAACTCTGAGATGGATGCTGACCCCAGCACCTCTGAAGAAGAGGCCCCTGGTCCTATGAACATCACGGACGAAATGAAACGCATGCTCAACCAGCTGTAAGCACCAACGCACACACACACACACACACACACACACACACACACACACACACACACACACACACACACACACACACACACACACACACACACACACACATACATACACACACACACACACACGCACAGAAAAATACATAAATTCCATTGGTTTTAACCAAACTTTCTGCATGTATTAACGTTTTTTTTAGGGCTGTAATAGACATCTATTATCCTTCAATTAAAAACAATGATTTTTCATTGGTATCCACTCTTAATAACTGACAATTAAGATACATTCAAAAGCTGATACATTTTCCGTATCATTACATCTTTATCAACGATTGCCTCATCGCTGTATACATAAAAAAAATCTCTCTCTTTCTCACACACCCCACATCCTGCGGTTCAATCAGCCTAGCAGTCTCCTGCAGTGTTGATGCAATAGGGGAAGTTTGTACTGTTCCTGTCCTTTACCACCATCTAGTGTCTATATAGCAGCATGCACACTAAATAAATATGCTTACTCAGCAGAAAGTCACAGAATTCAATAGACACGTGTCTTTTCCTTGCTTTGTTGGGTGGCTGAAATGTGGCTTTTGAAATAAAGCACTGCACGCAATCAGATATTTCATGCATTGGCAATTGTCTGTGCAATTACAGCTTGTGTCCTACTTTCACTTTGCTATCCTAAGAGAAATGGGGGGTTTACCGTCACTGTAATCATGTATGAAAACGACTGTTTCTCCAATTTCTGGACTTAAAGGCCGGTGGCTTTCGACCGCTGTGTTTTGTTTTGGTGCCGTTCCCCAAATGTGTCAGACGACTAGAGGCAGAACGATCATATGTCACATTGTGTTAAAACTGAAAAAAACTGAAACTGAAAAAAAATTGGCCACTGCATCTCCAATGTTTTCTTCCGTCCAAACCTTGTCTACTTGCTTCACTCTAGCCTTATAATCTTTCTTCACCATCCTCCTCTGTGGATGCTCTGAACATGCTGGCTGTTCTTCTTTTCCTTTTCTCCCCTTCCCATCCCTCTCTCGTCCCTTGTCCTCTGTCGTCCCCCCCACCCCTCTCCTGGGCCCCCATGCAGACATTGTTCAGATAACTCCTTTGTTGCCAGGCGGGAGACGTTTGAAATCGATGACGACTGCGACAGCCTGACGTGGGAGGAGAACGAGGACACTCTGTTGCTGTGGGAGGACTTCACCAACTACAACGTGCCCGGCGCCATCGCCGCGGCCAACGGCCACTCCGAGGGCGACGCCGAAGGCCAGGACCCCGTGAGTCTCAAACAGAGCGTCCCGAGTACTCGGCTTTTATATAGACCGTATCCAATAACAAAAAATGCAAGTCATGGGCAGTTACACCGACTGGCCGCCAACTCTCTCTCTCGGCTGTTTTTGTTTACTTTCAGAATTCACAAGATGGAAGTCTTGGCAGCCTCATTAATGAGACAGAGTCTATGTTCAAGACCAGGGAGGAGGAGTACCATCAGACCATCGGACAGATTGAGGTGTGTTATAAATATATATATATATATATATAGACACAACCACAGAAAAGCTGCCGGTAATTTAGTTTCTTCTCTCCATCAACGTTTAAACCTCGATCCTTAAAGGGTAACCATCACACACACACACACACACACACACACACATACACATACACATTCTGTCATAGAAGGAAGTTCTGCTAAATACGCCAGAAACTTCCTCCTCTCTGTGTGGCCATTGCGTCCACGCTTGTGACCGCGCCGTCCGTCCTTCCCCTCCCCCTCCTCCAGGTGGAGTTGGCCACGGCCAAGAGTGACATGACCCGCCACCTGCACGAGTACATGGAGATGTGCAGCATGAAGCGGGGCCTGGACGTGCAGATGGAGACCTGCCGGCGGATGATCAAGGGCGGGCGGAACTCGCCGTCCGTCAGCTCCGTGGCCAGCAGCGACTCAGGAAACACCGACGAGATTCAGGACGAGATCTTGGACAAAGAGACAGAGGCCGAGGGTCCCGTTAGTTGATGTCCGTCGACACGTCCACCCCTCCCCCCCCCCCGGCTAGGCCTCATATCCCAACCCCCCCCACGCCCCCGTCCCTCTCCCCCTTGGAGGGGGAAGGGAGGGAGGCGTTTGTAGCCTAGTTCAACGCTCCACTGCGAGCTCCACTGTGTTATGGGATCCGACCCAATCTCAAATCCGGCGAGGGGAGGTGGGGGGGGCGGTGTTGGGGTTTTGCCCTTGGAGGGTTCCTGGTGGGCATGCTTCCCCCTCCCCCCCCACCCTTCCTGTCAACACAGGTCTCGACTCGGTGCTTACACTGTCTGGGTGCTGTTGTACACGACACAGTCTGGGTGGCGAAGGTGTGGCCGTTGTGGTGGTGGTGGATGCAGTGTGTGTGTGTGTGTGTGTGCGTGTGTGCGTGTGTGTGTGTGTGTGTGTGTGTGTGTTTCCAAGCTGTGCTCACTTCCTCACCGCTGCCTTGCGGGTTCCTTGTGATTGGCCCAGAGCTCCACTAAACCAACTCAAGCAGGGTCAATAGTCGCCAGAATTTTATTTTTCTCCCAGAGGGTAAATTCGTTTGACCTCATTTTTTGCAATACCTACCGAAAATAACAGATGCAGCGCAGTAGGGATCAAAAGCATTACTCCCACGTGATAATTTATTTTATTATTGTTACGTCTTATTCTATTCCGGTAAAACATGCGTTGTTGCCACTGCATAACCTCTACATATGAACTCTTTAGATGCAGGGTTAATATATCCAATGCCAATCATGACATTGAGAACGGAAATGTCTTCTGCCAGAGGATAAAAAAAAAAAAGAATGAAAATGTGTTTTAAAGGCTGTTGTTTACTGAGAAAATGCTCCAGGTTTTGCCAATCGACTGAGGAATGGAGCACAGCCTTTTGCTGCATCGATGCACTATTCCAAGTTCTATGCAATTTAGCTGGCCTTATGTTTTTGGACTTGCTTCCCACCCTTCTGTCTAACCCTATACTTTTAGCCTTTTTAAGCAAAGCAGGTGTTTTGTATGTATCATTTTGGGAGCAACGTGTTGTTTTTTTTACGTATGTGTAAAATAAATCTGAGGCATGGGATTTTTCTTTCCATACAGAAATAGCAATTATAGCTGGAACAGTGGCTCCTAGTTCTGTGGATCATCAGGATCTAAAAATATACATCCCAACACCTTCTCTAACCAAAGATCATACCTTAAAAAAAAGTCATTTTAAACAGTTCATGATGCACTTAGGACTTAAGTCATCAATTTATTGATCATAAAAAGGCACATATTAGATATTATTAACATTACATTTTAATGTTTTTTTATTTAATGTTCTTTTTGATGTCATCATATATTTTTTTAGCTGATCCAGAGACACATTTGGTTCCTTCCTGACCAGCAGGGGTCACTGTTCCAGAAAAGGATACCTATCTATCTCTGTCCAGAGACTCATGCAGCCATGGGCCGGACTTGACAGAGTAGAGAAGACTGTAGGCATGTGATCTTATAACCCAAAGGCCTTTCTGTTCATGTTGCTCTATATGCAACAGATGGTGTTTTCTTAGATTTGCTCTTTTTGTGCTTTTTATGGTATGTGTGTAGCGAAAAAATAACGACGATGATGATTGCATGGGGAGGGAAGCGGTAGCCAAAGTGTGTATATTTGTATTATCATATTATCATATGGTTTGCTGGATCAAAGACAAGGGCTTATTATATGTAGAAGTGGTAACGATGCAGAATGTAAATTTCCGCACCTCTTTTCAGCAGAAGCAATGGATTTGAGTTGCTTTTTTTCGATATCTTATGTTAAACCCAACAGCTGCAATACATAGTGCTTTTTTTTTAATCAAGTCTTTTCTAATCTATCATTGTATCATGTTTTGTTTAAGTTTTATTTTTTTTAACAATTATCTCATGTTTTATCATATATTATTTGATCTAATTCAAGCGTTTTGCATATGTTGTTCTTCCAATGATAAGTCTCCACATATTACCAGGCGTATTTACGGATTGTTTCATACTTTGTCCACTGTACACAAGAAAACTATTTCATAAAACGTAGACGGGAGATGGCCTTACTCACAGCGAAATGTCTCTCACACCTTCACGTCTATGTAAAACCAGCCTGTCAGCAGCAGAGAGCCATGCTTAGAAGCCTACTGTACCTTGTAAAGTTCCAGTAGCCCTACATTATACGACCTGACATATTTACCGTGGGGCTATAACACTCATCAGAAACTACTGTTTACCTACGAGATTGTAAACCACACCCAATTCTGGCTGTCTGATCTGCACACTAATCAGCCGGCCAAAACAAAAATGTGCATAACTACATGAAATATACAAACTATGTTACAATCCTCGGAATACATAAAAACAAAAAAAAAACACTGAATATTACAGTGTTTGCTTATGTCTACTAAAACAAGTGCTTGTCCTCGTTTTCAGATTCATGAACATGTTCAATAAAGTTATCCAACCCTTGCAATGGAAAGGAATCATCCCACTTCACAAGTTGAGCCGGCCGATATGTGGTCTTAATACTGGGAATGCAGCATGTTTGTTGTTCCTAACGGCACTCACATGATCAGGTCAAACTGTACACAATGAAAGTGGGGAAGCGGATGTGTGTGAATATTTCGTATTAACAGTGGGTTTTATACAACTGCTTTTTAACAATATACTGTTGGGTTAAAATGGTTGATTGACTGCTGTCTTACGTTTATTTTGGTGTATGTCAAGCAACAGCATATGTTTGCCGTTATTAAGTAACATAAAAATAACCTGGTCTAAGCTATCATTACTTTGTGTTTCATAAATGAGGTGCAGCAATATTAATAAATGTTGCCATATTTTTGGTAGGATCTCCTGAATAAGGTCCTTATCTTTGTATTAGCAACACAGAAACAGTGCTGGTGGTTGGGTGTCGTTCATCTGCCTGGTTTCTTTCTGTCACATACGTCTTCCATGATTACTTTAAGATCTGCGTACATCATCGCATTTATTTATCCTCTGGGTCGTTCAGTTCTTCCTCTGGGTCAAATTTTGTTCAACAAAAAAAAACAACGAAGAATGTATTTGGGTAAAATGGAATAAAAAGATGGATTGAATAAAAAACATATGCTTTTGTTATCTTTCTGCCTCGAATATCTGATATGATATATTTAGTTAAGACATTTTGTCAACAAAAATACTCAAATCCAAATGCTTAAATAGTTAAAAACTAATAAAGTAACTAAACTAATTAAAAATGATATATTTCCATGGATGTATGTTTAATTTACTATTCTATTGCATATCAGTTGCAGAAAATATTTAATCATAATTGTTTTTTAAATCAATGCAGTCTATATACAGAATAAGCAGGTAGATTTAAAGGTAAATTTAAAGTTTATTTTATTAAATTGTATACATTCAACAGGATATGAAAGCATGACAAGGCTGCTGCAGGTATAGTTAAAAATAAGACATTAAAATAGACAAATACATTTTATTTACAGAAAAATACGATTTCTTATGTTTAAATTCCAGACTGGTTAAGAACGTCCAGAATGGACACCTGTTGGTAAAACTATGGCCCATGGATGTTCTAGTTATGGAAACTCGAATTAAACCTATTTTAAGCAAGAACACAGAATAAAATCTTGTATTTACAGAACTTTAGAAATTCACATGATAACGTATAGAAACGGCAGTTAGTTTCAACCGCTTACGAGCGCACACATGGAGACATGTTCATCCATTATGCACATTGAGTTCTGGCGGGTCGTCCGTATCGTTCGCCCCCTCGAGGAACACCGACCTCTTGACCACGCCCTGCTCACCATACCTCTTCTGGAGTTGCTGGCGAGCCTTGGGGTCAGAGGTCAGCAGCAGCCGGTCGTCGCATTGGCTCCAGAAGGGCCCCCGGGCGGAGTCCGGGGTCAGCAGGAGAGCCAGAGCAGCTCTGAAGTCCCCGCTGGTCTTCAGCAGAGCCCTGGTCACGCTCACGAGGTCCTGAGACAGAAGCAGGTTTTGGGGATATGTGGAAGGAGATGTTTAACTCGTGCTCCTTGAGAGCGAAACAAGCATTTCACCAGGAAAATAAACAAAGAATACATTGTGATATGGGGGAGGCAGGGTGCAAAATTTACTGTTTGAATTTGATCGTTTTACCTACAAGAGTGATTAAAAAAAAAAAGTATTCTTTTTGTTTTGTAAAGAAGAGTGTCTCACGTTGGTTGTATAATGTCCTAAAATATCACTTCCTTCCAAATAACATTATAGAACAACACATTTTTTACAACACCAAACACTACCTGAACATCTAGGAAGAAATGTTATCATTGACACCTAAACTTGAAGGAAGGTGCAGGGTATGCATCCTGTTGTAGCGGCCTCACAACCAGCCAATGACCAGAAGCACGCCTACATGTCCGCTGAATTGTGCTTTTGTAATATATACGGCGTACAGTAGCAAGGGTTTTAACTAAAAGAGCAAAAGAAGATGCACTGGAAAGGGTATGTCTGCTTCTGCAAGCATCACCTGGTTAGTCTGCTTCATCAGCTCTCTGATTCGCTGCATGTCCTCTTTCAACTGCACCTGGGCCAGTGACTCCTCTTCTGCCTCTTTGCTTATTGGCTGAGGGCCAGCAGGGACTGCTGCGTCCTCACATTCCATTGGCTGGGAGTCTTCCTCCTGCGATTCACTGTCAAATATGAAGAGGTGTGGCTTGGGAGTGGGTCCGGTTTCCACCACCGTTCTGGTTTCCATCGGCATATCGGGCATTCCCGTGGGGTGCTTTGAGGTCGTTGCTCTGGGTTGCTGGGTGCTCATTGGCTCGGGCAGTTCAGCGGCCTCCTCATAATCAGACTAGAGGACAGAGGGAATAGGCTTATTGTTTAGACTTGAAACTTTATTAATTGTAAGCTTTGAATAGGATACGATGTGCAGTTGTACAGATATAGTCAACAGTCGACATTTGGGACATAAACTAAATTACATGGATTCATTTATTATGCATTTTTATATCCAATAGGCTTCCAAGCCGTCACATCTCGCTTCTGTTGCTTCTGTTAGGGATTTTACTACTCAGATGGACTACTCTCTTTGCAGACAGTAATATACGCTTAATAGAAACCATACTACTTAAATCATATACAAAAATGTGTACTATACAAATACAAAAATAACATTAAATATGTAGCAGCTTATGAGCCCAACCTTTATACTTCATAGTTGAAGTCCTACCTCACTGTCATCTTCAAACTCTTTAGAAGCCATCTCCAGGATCCCCAACTTCCTTTTCTCTCTCCTCTTTCCTGTTTTCTCCGCCTCTTTCTGGCTCACTGGATTAGCGGCTCCGTCTGAGGCAAACACATTAATAATGTGGGTGTATAAAAACGGTTGTTATGGTTACAATAAGCATGCAACTGTGGGCAAATTGTATTGCAACTTTGTCCACAGCCAGCTGTGTAGTGTGGGCGTCTGACCTGCTGGGCTGTCACTCTGGATTGGCTGATGTGGCGATGGGGGTGGGGGTGGTCGCGACGATGGTGTTGCTGCCGATGTTGATGCTTTTGGTGAGCTGCTACGCAACAACCGTCTGGCTTTCTTTCTGGATGGCGGGTCCAACGGCGGCGTGTCGGGCAGCATCAGGAGATGGAAGGAGCTCTGCTGTGGCGAGTCAGGGGAGTCCAGTATCTTTGGTGTCTTCCTCCGATTCACCCGAATGGGAGACGGGGTGCGCCGCACAGATTCAGGCAGCCCTGCTGGAAGAGCCACCTCCGCCACCTCCATTTCCTCCTCCTCCTCTGCCTCCTCCTCCTCCGCCTCCTCCTCCTCCTCCACTGCCTCCGCCTCTTCCGCTGCCTCCTCCTCCACCTCCTCCTCCTCCGCAAGAGTCACATCCGGGTCAGGAGGGGAGCTGGCTGTCGGTGGTTCAACGTTTGTTGACTCTGAGCTCCCAGCCTCCATAGGTGGGTCATCTGTCTGTTGGTCATCTGTCGGTTGGTCGTCTGTCGGTTGGTCGTCTGTCGGTTGGTCGTCTGTCGGTTGGTCGTCTGTCGGTTGGTCGTCTTCCTGGTGGGACAAGACCGTATAGTTGCTAATATTAAAAGTTATTTTTTAATGCAATTTTCACCCCGTTAATAGCACACTTTGGCAAACACAGTGTGGTGTTCCTGGTGTGCATCCTTTAACCCATTTCAACCTGCCAAAGGCAAGGCAAGTGTACAGAGTGTAGCAACCACTCGTGATGTCATGACAAACACATCCTATTTGTTTGCCAATTGTTTAAGCAGCGTTACCTGCGCAGAGTCTGAAGAGGACAAGTCAACTGAAGAGGAAGCCACCATTTTTACCGGCGGTGAACCTCCAACTCCATTCTTCCGCTTTTCGGCCACCTGGGTGAAGAGCACATCATGCATACGTGTTTACGACTTTAGAGGCTTGCCAACGCACACACACACACACAACATACATACATGCATGGTTGAACACGCACCTTGTACCCCCATTTGAGAAACATTGTTATATTGCTTAAATACCTGAGGAACTGCAGGTCGAACAGGGCCGTTTTACCTTGGAGACTCTATTTAGTCTCTCCTGGGCCTCTGTGGCTCTGTCCATCAGTTTGTGGATGTAATGGTACTTCATGGACTGCCAGCTGTGGTGGGTCACGTGACTCTTTGCCATTTCCTGCCACAGGAGGTTGCCTTTGAGTTTGTCCTTGCGCGTGGCGACATAGCGGATGATGGCGGCGTCCTCATCAGAAGTGTAAGGGAGTCTACCTTTTTGGTCAACTGGAAAAGAGTAGATAATAATAAAGCTAATAACTATGCAGTTAAGGGATGAACATGAATCCAAGAGATATTTTATTTACCAGAAAACTTGGAAATATATGGACATTCAACAGAGCCATTATGGATCCATCATGGCAAATAAAAGATTGAGGAGATACCTGAGGACATGCTGGTCCTGGCTGCCTTCTTCTTGGTAGACTGAGCGTCCGCGGCGTCGGGCTTCATCCTGTAGTCTTCCAGCTCCAGCTGCTCATTCTTCTCTATGCAGTCCCGGATGTATTGAGCAGACACGTACCTAGGGAAGACACACACACACACACACACACACACACACACACACACACACACACACACACACACACACACACACACACACACACACACACACACACACACACACACACACACGCGGTAAATTAACTAATTTACCAAGACTAATGGCAAATTAAAACAGTCCACTCAGATATATAATTTAACCTGGTTTGCGATTACAGTGTTATAGCTTAATATATATAGCTCAAGTAAAGACCACAAACTCAGATTTTCCCTGTTCTGTTACTACTGATTAGGCGTAGCTTACCACACTGGTAAACAATTAATTCAGGTTGGTTGAATGACACTCCTTTTGGGATAACCGATTAATAATAATAATAATTTTATTAATGACCACACAGCCAGGCTGGTGGAATTTGGTCACAGTACAGCTCATTGGTACAGGTTGCAACATTACATTTAAACATAAAACATAACATAAATACATACAGACAGACACATTTTATAATACTTAAGGGGCCATGCATAATCCTCAGCGACTGGAGTTCAGGGTATTGATTGCAGTGGGAATGAAACTGTTTTTGAAGCGGGTTGTGTGTGTGGCAATTGTCCTATAACGCCTCCCAGAGGGAAAGTAGTTGGAAGGCATAGTGTGCGGGGTGAGTGGGATCAGAGATGATCTTGCGGGCTCTGCGTAGTGACCGTTTATGGTAGAGTGATTCAAGGGATGGTAGGGGTGAGGCAATGATTATATACATAACCAAATTTTAAACACACTGTGGGAGACCACTAGAAGACAAATATGTTTCTAAATTAGTATTCTAAGGCATATGAGCTCCATTCACATACCCTTGATACATTCAAAATATATATTCATAACGAGTCCAACTTTGACTCGCACAAACCGAAAAGCTGCACCTACCAGTGAGCTGTGCTCTGCGTGAGAGACCCCATCTCATTGGGGTCCACAAGCAGGACAGCCCCCGGCTCCTGAGCTTTGCACACCAGTCCACCCCCTGCCTTGATGCTGGGCAGGAGCTCCACCTTGGCTGGCCCCGGGCACAGGAAGAAACGCATGGGTTCACCATCCACGGTCATGAAAAGAACCGGAGAGATGACCTGCGACTTGCCCTGATTTTCCCGTTTGGAGGGCATTGTCGTTAGCTTCATTCAAAAGGAAAAAGGAAAAAATGAGTCAGTCGGTGTGACAAATCGGTGTTTTAAGTAGGGTGGTGGATGGGTGTGTGTGACGTCTACTGCAGAGATGAGGAAATAAGCATGTAAGCTGACAACAGTAATAACGATAATACCCCTGAGGGTGTTGATGACATATTATAACAGCCATTTATACCAGAAATGTCACCATGTAAAACATGTTTAGAATATATATGAAACCTGTGTCGACAGAGTATTTCCAATTTAGAAACCGTACCATGGAAAAACTAAGTAATGGCAACTACTATGCATTATTTGGACATCTTCAATACAATAAATAACACGTATACTGCGAAGTTTAAAATCATATGTCCGATGAGAAAGTATTGATATCGCTGGCTAAAGTTAATAACATTACAGATGAGATATTTGAACGCTAGGTAAAGTCGTTGTAGTGCACATAGACCTAGTTTACTTCAGTTATACGGAGAGTAAAAACCATGCCATGGGGCCTGAACATATGAATTAAACTCGAAATGAAATATAGACTTGATTGTTATGACCATAATCAATACCTGGAGGGTATCTCTTGATCTGCGAGTGGGTAACATTTCCCGCTACTTCATAACAACCCTTACTGAGGCTGCGCAGATGCAACTCTTGTTCTCCGTTGTCGAGTTGTGGAAATAACTCCACACATTAGCACCACCGTGCGTTTGCCTCCAGCAATATCTTCTCAACGTAAATTAGAAAATGTTGTGGGCCTATCAATTCTATGTTGACAGTCAATTTCCCAAGTGAAAGATCAACTTACTGCAACTACTGAAAACTACTGAACTACTTACTGAAAACAAGGGCCAAAATAATTATACACCAACATTTTTTAAACCTGACAATCAGGTTAGAGGAATATAATTTGGGAATAATGCACTAACTGATTAAAAAAAAAATCCAAGAAAAACACTACCAACCGTTAATAAGAACACATCTGAAATTTAAAAATATATATACACTGTATGAAGGAGTCATCTGTACGGAGTAGTTGATTATCTGCCCGAGTCATGTTGCAGCAAGAGATATTTCTCAACTATTTATTATCATTTAGACCCGTCTGCATTATTCAATTATTATACAAAAAATGAAAGCTTCTAACATGCAATAGCTACAAGGGAATACAGCTTATATCACACTCAGATTTCCACTCTCACACATTATTATCCAAAAAGCTTTTGCAAATGACAACATTGTAATCACTTTAAAAGTCACTTTTAGTTTTAATGTCCAATTTTCAAGTCATTTTACTGTTAAAACCTCACTGACTTGGCCCCCTCACACTCCTGACTACTGTACTATTAGGATTGGCAGATTGACAGACTCCCCCTGTCCTAAACATCTGAAAGAATGCATGTAGACTTTTTATTCCTTTGTGTTCTTTAAATTGGTTTGTGGCTAGGCGTGGTGCTATAGTGCTGCAAGATTACGGGCTTATAATGGAACCGGAGTACGGCTCAAAATGCAGACTTGAGAGTTACATTTTAAACCCATGTAACTATTGTACTGCAGATATTTCCTCCTTTAACAATATCGGACATCTGTAGCTACAATAATTATGAGTAATTGATGCCTATAAATATGGCTGTGAATGATGGTGAATGAATGATGGTGAGATTGAATAAAGACGGCTAAGGTAACCATGCAATATGCTCTATTAAGGGCGAGCAATGATGTACTTCAGTCATCTTTATTCTATTCCATCTTTTACCCCCAGGGGGTGTCACATCACAACAGCCAACAACTCTTACGTTGTGGTGTTGTTAGTATCAGTAAAACATTGTGTCACCACCAGTGTCTTAAAAACGTTGTCTTATACCATTGTTATAAGATGGACTGTTTTTAATTATTTAAATAAATACACTACGCAGTAGGCTACTCTGTTGAAAGTACTCATTATTCATTATTGCACACAGTGAAAACCAATCAAGCGAGTGTTTATAGCCTATATGGGATTTGCAACTCAGTTGTTAACTGCAGTTGTTCACTTATTCAAAAATAATCGCATCAAATGACTGTATAAATACACATAGGCCACCATATAGTAGCCTATATAGGCCTACGTAACCCAATTGCTTTAATGGTATTGTTAATCCAGTGTCATTTTAGTGTCCTTTCTAACTTATTTTAGTTGGATTGAAGTGAATTCCTTTGAGAGATAAGCAGGTTTAACCATATTTAACCTATTATTTATAGTGAAATTTATAGAAAATAAATGTACTGAAATGACCTGGTTACCTTTGGCTGTTCTAGAATCCGCTGTGTGTATCATATCCGCTTTATGTGGACAAGGTTCATTAAACCTCTGTGTTGCTCTATGTTTAAAAAAAAAATGTTTTAATCATCTGAGATCAATTGTGGGTCATCAGATGTACAATGATGTTTCATTTTATGAACACAATGTTGTTGGTAGGATTTGAGAAGAAGTGCTTTTTAGATGTAACACATCTAAAAAGCACACTGCCTATTTGAAATGCTTTCTATTGTCAGTCTTCAGATCTTAATCCATTCTTCTATGGTTTTGTAATATCACGCCATAGACTACAGAGAGGACTTTGGTATCACTCTCCCCCGCAAGGCGATGACTCAGCAGAAAATGTAAGCCCTTTAAAAAGTTGGACTGCATGTGGTTGTCACGACGTGGGTGGTTTAATTGCAGAGACCTATTTTCCAACTAAATGTCTGTCAATGTAATCACACCGCACCTCTTTAAAATTTGTATTTAAACCTGTAACACTTAATCTCTCATTCCCATGTTCTCAATCAAGATTGTTCAGCACTTCTCACACTTCCCTTTTAAAGAGATGGTCTTCTTCATGCTATTTTATTTAACGAAATGATGCGTGCGAATGGCTCCGTTTTGCCTTCACTGACAAGAATCAATGTTATCAGTTCAGAGTTGACACTCCCCTCCTCTGATGAAGCTACTTGCCTGGGAGGAGACAGGGGGTCTCTGGAGTAATCTCCCAATAGTTTTCCTCAAGAATCAACATAGGCTCCCTCTCTAAACATCGTCCTCTGCCTGAATGGAAGGATTGGTTGTTGTTGGCTCCATCTTGTTATTTGCATGTATGATCTACACTTTTTTAAATAATTGGAATGTGTCACAGAGACCATAACAAAAGCAAGCAGATACCTGACCCGGTTGAACAAAAACAGTAATGCTTTCACAATCAATTGATGAAGAGAGAACATCTGTTTTTTCTTCAGAGCGAGAAACAAAAACGATTTCTCTCTGGTCCTGGTACATTTAGACAATGAATAATATGGTATTTATGAACATCAACATTTTTTCCTGGAATTGTATTGTTTTCTATAAAACCCCACTCATTACGTTTGGACACACACGCGGACTCCCACATGCGCTTACACCCACCCACACAAACACACACACACACACACACACACACACACACACACACACACACACACACACACACACACACACACACACACACACACACACACACACACACATACACACACACACACTAATTATTGTTGTGCACTCATTGTAAATTAGCACGTATTTGTAAATGCAAGCGGTAAAATGTATGTGAGAATAAGGCAGAGAATAAGAGGCGTGTGGTAAGAGGCCACTGTTCCCCATTACCCATGTGATGTCTTACCCACCAAGCCAGTTCTCCTTACAACCACGACATCACAACTACTTTCCATTCATCATCAGTGAGCAGCCATGTGGAACTGTGCGTCACAAAGGAGAAACGCACTTGACAAAAGTAATGTGATGCAACGCATTCATCGGTTTAAGGGATCCCGTGCAACCAAACTGTTGACGTATCTCAGGGATCATGGTGGGTGGTAGGAAAGTGCAAGTTCAGGTTTAGGTAACTGAATGACACTGTTGATAAATTGGATATGATTCTTATTTGACCTGGCTTTGACCTATGGTTATTTTAAGGGTTTTTAATTTTTTTTTTATTTTTTTTTTTATTTTGGGATTTATCCCAAAACAATCAAATGTAATTCAAGATGGGTTTACAGAAATAATGTGTTTACATTGCAAGCCATTGATTTTGTCATTTTGAAAATGATAATCTTAAGGCGTTAGTTTATCTATAATAAATAAAACTGAATGAATTAACTCAAGTTATCCAATTTATATATCTATTAACAATTCTGTAGTAATTGTACTCTTACACTATTTATAGTACTACATATCAGCATATCTAATTTCAAAGGAACAGTTACAAATAGCTTTAAATTCCACCTCCTTCATCTAAAACACCATTACATGTTGAACAAATACAATTTCTATAACCACCAAAGAAAGCAGCACAGTGAACTCCACTCAGACACGGAGCTACATACTACTCGCTCAAACTGGTGGGTCACTCTAACTTCTGAGTACACAAAACAAAACCAAACACACCACAAACACACACACACACACACACACACACACACACACACACACACACACACACACACCCCCCCACACTGGGAGTAAGATTCTGCTTGATGTCCAAACAAAGTTGATGACAAAAAGAAGCTGTATGGCTTCATGATGAATTGGACTTCCTTGTGTAGATTCAGAATGCTATCTTTGGAATTGGGTCTGACCACTGACATTTTCTTCCAAGGGCTGTTTGGCACGGTTTAAGAATCTTGGCTGGATGTTGGTCAGCAGGGAGCCGATGATAACTGAGCGAGGCGCGGACACAACATACAGAATGGATGTAATCATCATCATCAGAGGCTTATTTATAGGTTAGGGCTTCTTTTTCCTATTCTAGTATGTTGTCTTTTAGTTTTTCCATAGTTAACCGCCAGCTTTGTTCTCAGAAATTACAACAGGAAATATTATTGCAAATATATATTTAATTCTGATATAATCACTTTTCTATAAGTAATAACAAAGGGAGTTATTTGGAATAAAGCAAACAAATATTTATAAAATAGTTTATTTACAAACTCTGTGTCCCCTATATGATCAAATTACTTTGTTTAAACTCCAGAGAACAACCGTAAATTTGACCCTTTAGAAAATCATTGCTTTAAAAATATATAACATAATTTCTGACATTCTGAACCTCAATCAATACAAGGTTTTATAATAATTGAATATGTACACAAGAGATATGTTTATGTATTTGACACATACGGACGGACGTCTGCAATTTGTAGAATACGAATCAAACCGTACATAACATACATATACCATAAGTGTTGGTCATTTGTTACATAAATCCAATTCAGTCAATGAAGACAGAAAACACAACAGCTCACAAATTGTGAAGAAAATGGCCAAATTAATGAACATAAAAACACATGTTACATATGAAAACAATTTCCATGTTGCTGCCTATTATTGTGTAAAAACACTAAAAACATAAATGACAAAGATGCATGCAATATTCACAGTGATATATTTCTTTCTGCCTTTTGAAAGACACTGCATTTAGCAATCAAAAACATTTATTTGAATAGAGTGAGGCTTCAAAGTTCTTACTTGGCACAGTCGGTAATAGTTATACTTGACTTGTCATGTTTATTAAACTGAGCAGTAGTTATGACTTTGCACAATATTGTTGATACATCTATACTTCCTCTCTCTCTCTCTCTCTCTCTCCCTTTCTCATGCGTTCTATGTCTGTCTGATCGGCACATAAAGGCAATTCATTCTGTGCACATTAGTAAACATACACATACAAAGGTTCCTTCAGTGTGCCATGACACAGAAAATGTGGTAAATCAACTCATCAAACCAAATATATTTCTCCCTGTACGAATTAGCCTGTTGTGATATATCAATATATAAATATCAATATATATCAATATATATCTATATATCTATATATATTTATATATATATATATATATGACGTGAAGTAAAGCCAGAAATGATCGGTTTACATTACAGAAAAGTGTAAGGAGAAAGTATTGAGGGTTTTCAATATCAATGATGAAATGTGAATTTGTTACTCAATAGAGAGTTGCCATTGTATTTTAATTTCCTTAAGAAGATCAACAAATCTTAAATAATGTTGGTGGAAAATATCAATAATTCTTGAATCTTGACCCACAGCCCATCATTTTGTTATTTAGAAAGCTTACACATAGAAATAAAAAAAGATACCCAAATTACTGAAAGGCACTTGACAGTTGCTGAAACCCTGTTCCGTGTAAATGTACTATTATACATCTCTTCCGAGAATGTACAAAATATGAATTGGTCATTCTGTCAACATCATACTCGTTAGAAAAGTTATATCTTCATGCAAACCAATACCCAGTCATTTCTATTTCTATAAAACCCTTGCCTAGGTTTCGAGGAACCCCAACATACCACACAGAAGCAGCACACACACACAAGCACACACCTACACCCAGACCCACACACACACACACACACACACACACACACACACACACGATCACCCGCCCTCTCTAATACAAGTCCTTCATGATCTCCTGCAGCAGCGGGTGTAAGCACATGTCCACCTCGGTCTTGTCCAGCAGCTGGATGAGGTGCACGTGGTCGGTCACGATCTGCCGCAGGTCCGTCATCTTCTGCAGCAGCTTGGCAAACAGCTGCATGGAGTCCGGGTGGTTGACCTTCAGGTGGAGCTCCAGGGAGTGGAGCACCGTCTCCTGGAGCCGCTCGATGGGCCGCACGTTCAGCAGGCCCGGCCGGTCTGCAGGGAGGCAAGGGAGGTGGGCGGACGTTAGGACACACACGGCACCCCGTGTGTGTGCGTTGGGATTACCAGGCAGCGCGTGGGGTTGGGTGACATCAGGGTGTTAGTTGGGTAAGTCAGGGGGAGAGTCAAAGAGGCCCGACCTCCACTGGGCTTCCTACTGATTCACTGTAGGGGCGTTGGGGTTAAAGCATCTGTTACTGACTTTATGACTTGCTGAGGATTCATGATTCATGATCAACAGTCTGAAGACAGGACGTGCCGAGCTGGTTGTCTGACAATCGAAAGGTCGCCGGTTCGCCGACAGTTCCTTCTAGCGATGGTGTCGAGGTGTCTCTGCACAACGACACCAAACCCTCACTGCTTTCGCCTGGCTGGCTGTCGCCGTGCATGGTTGTCACCGGCGTAGGAGGACGAATGTGTTTGAACGGGCGAACGTGAGGGAGTGACTGCAAGGCGTATTTTTTATCGTGGCGGCGGGCGTGAAAAGCCTTTTATATAACTTCTGTCCATTTACAACACAGCACATCTTCATCAGGAACAACAGAGAGCTGGGGGGGAGAAACAGAGAGCCACCCACCGCCGCTGAGGATGACCACGGCCAGGAACAGCGCCAGGTCGCTGTCGTCCAGCTCCAGGGTGTTGAACTTGACGGAGAACTCAAACTTGGGCTCCAGCATCTGGCTGAAGGGCTTGCGTAGGCTCTTGAGGAACTCCCGCGTCATGAAGATCTGGCCGTAGGAGATCAGCGTGCCGTCCTTGTTCATCAGGGGAGCCATCCTGAGGGTCAGCACCTCGATCACGCCGTACTTCAGCAACGTCACCTGCATGGTGGGGGGTGGGGGGGGGGGGCGGGGGGAGTAGAGGTGAGGGATGGGTTTTGGTGACGATGATGTTGATGATGACGATGGTGAGGATGTGATCATTTGCTGGGGATAAGACTTCCAGTTTAGGTCAGGGCAGACGTTCATTTGGAGCCAATCGAAATCTTTGCAATCTGTCCGGTTGTTGTTGTTTTGTTTTTTTTACATTGGTCGTTCAGCACTAGGCTTTCTGGACACCAATATAGTGTTGGATCTTTTCATTTCCAGTCCCATTGATTGATTGACACTTTGGATAAGACTGTCTGCAAAATTATATTGAATTTGATGTCAGCTTGTGGAAAAAAGACAATCAGGTAACACCACACTGTAAACAACAATACAGAGTGTCTGAATATTGAATATTTCTGAACATAAAAACATGAATTCATGTATTCATGACTCTGCAGACCCCGGGTTGCTACCTGGTCGTTGAGATCCAGATCTACAAAGCCGGGGATGCTCTTGGCGAACTCCGTCACCTCCCTCACGGCCTCGGCCGAGCGGGACTGGCAGGAGTAGAAGAAGCGCAGCTCCAGGCCCTCCGTCCGCCCCTGGTGACTGAGCCCCATGGGCCCCGGGGACTGGCCCCCAGGGCCCCCGTACCCTGGCCCCGGGTGGCCTGCCATGACCCCTGCATCAGGGCGGTCAAGGGTACTTTAGAATACCGTTTGGTTTATATTGACATTGACATTACTGGAGCTCATGGAAATATAACGTATAAAAGGTACGTATATAACGTATATATATATAAAGGAAACGTCTGGCCAATGTGCTATTTGACCGTTGATTTTGTCCTGTTGTTATTTAAGAATACCAAAGAAACAGTTTTATTGATTTTAAAAAGATTGTTTTGCTTCCGCCAAAAATTATTGTCCATTTGATTCTACGGTTGGAAATAGCGTTCATTGCAACGGTCTGTTATTCATAGAAGTGTAATGATGCGCAGAAATAACAGACCGCTGAATGCCCTAATTAATTAATCAGGATCAAGTATTAAATATATAATGATAATAATAAGAATAAGAATAAGACACTTGATAAAAACAAAATGAAAAAAACAAACATAAAATGACATGAATCAAGCTGTACTGTTTGATCAATTTATATTTAATTGATTAATTCATCAGGTGACTGAACTTGAAAAATTCCAACCATTCAGCACTCACTAATTATAACTCATGAAGACGTCCTTTACCAAAAGTCTCAAAATAAATCTATAATGTGTAATAAAAAAGATCAAGGGCTGCCACTGACCATAGTTGTCAGCCAGGACAGCCGGAGACGGATGCTGGTCTCGTCCGGGAATCGGTTTGCAGTTGATCAACTGCTCTCCATCCATCAGAGACTTCATGTCGTGGATAATAAACGGCTGTGGTGGTGGCAGAAGAAGTAGTGGAATTCAAGAAAGTTTCAGGAGAAAGAGAAAGAAATGGTGATGAATTATAAAAAGGGCATAAGTATGAGGTATATGTATATATATTTTTAAATCATGAAGCAAAGTCAAATGTAGCAATGGCCCTCAAACACACGTACATAATATTTCTTATGCAGTAAATTGATCAGGCTTACCAAAGCCAAGCTCACGATTTGGAAATACACTGGCAGGAACTAACACACTGGGGCCTAAACCATGAAATATTACCCCATCCACGCATGCACTGAAGAGATTTATATAATGCAGTTGTGATTTTATTTTGGACACAGAGAAACAATAGCGAAAAATAGCAAAGGAAATGCACAGACAACCGCCAAGTCTCTAGTTGCAGCACCGAGCTGCAATGTGCACATTTATAAGAGGTCTCTTAGACCACAAGGTTGTGGTGCTGCCATCTTGACTGTGAACGGAGGCGATTGTTGCTGGTGTTTAGACCTTCAAGCGTGGAAAGCTCACACACACACACCACAATCTTTGTTTGAATTGCACCACACCTATTCTGCCTCTGCACTAGTACTCTAAAGCATACACAGCCCGAGAGATAAGAGGTCTTTAATGTTTACTATTTTACACAGCGTTTCATGTGCCAAAGCACAATTATTTTGCCGATGCCTTGCCCCAATCCAATGGACACAGACCAAATAACCATAAAAATAAGAAGCCTATTCAGTGAGTGGTAGACTGGTGTCTTGCTCAACGGCATGTTAACAGGGGGAATCATTGGCGTGATACTGAGCATCAACCTGCCCTCCCCTGATTCTAGAGAAGCGGTGAGAACGTTCTTCTACTGCCACACTGTGCCTTTTAAAGTTATACATTTATCGGAGCAAGTAAACCATTTCTCCTCCTTTCTCCATTTCTCAGCGTCCTCATCAGGGCTGCCCTGTTTCCACACCAGGTCATTAATTGGTATAGCATTGCATTGATCTTACTTATCAATTTGTTTTTATAAAATGTGTCTCAATCCCAAAGTACCGAAGAACTAATTTGAATCTCCATTTGTTTTTTTGTTCACATTTAATGTAGGATGTAAGAATTTTAAAAAATTTTTTATTGTACAAACCAAAGTTGGTGATTGCTTATAATAAGAGCATTGTTTGGGCACTGGGATGTTTTCTGGGATTTAGTAAATTGTCCATACTCGTGCTGCTATCGCAAAGACCAGTCATAATATGCCATCGAAGACATGAACTGGCCTTGACGGGTAAGAGTTCTGCTGAAAAATTGACTAAATAGCATTTAGGGATGCGCTCAGATATGAGCAACATTAACACAATATTATATGAACTAATGGGGTTTGTCTGATCTCATTATTATCGTTATCAGTAATGAAGTACTTATTAATAATTAGATAAAAGTGTGTCCAAAATCCAGTAGTTTATAAACCACATCATATAAAGTACCTGAATATCTGTCACACTTTGTCATATTTCTCCTGCGATAATACATAAATAAATAAACACAAAGCCGCAAAGCATCGCCCCCATTTGTCAAACTTTCAACCAGTAATAAGCAATAAGGGGGCGCGTGTGTTCTTTTCTTTTAAAGAACCAAGGCCAACCTAGTCAGTGTGTCGTTGTGTGTATTGTCGTGGTTAACCGCTCAGCGTTCTCCCCAAACGGATACCAGGGGGCCGACGACCAGACGTCTGAGGAGCCAGCCTTACACGCAGTGAGAGGATGAGGCAGCGGGGGGGGGGTCCTTACCGAGCTGTCCCCGGTCTTCCCAGACAGGATGGCCCGGGCCTTGGCCTTGGTGAGGGGGAAGTGCTTGATGTAGGAGTCGTAGAGGAGGCGGGACAGCGCCCGCAGGTCGGCCGCCTCTGGATGCACGTGGTCCAGGTCCGAGGAGAACTCGGCCAGCAGCTTCTCCTTCTCCGCCTGGGGCATGCGGCCGAAGCGGATGGCTGGGGAGGGACGGGGCACACAGACATGCAGATACAGACGTGGACACAGACACGGACACAGACACAGACACAGACACAGACACAGACATGCAGATACAGACGTGGACACAGACACGGACACAGACACAGACACAGACACAGACACAGACATGCAAATACAGACGTGGACACAGACACAGACACAGACACAGACACAGACGCAGACATGTAAATACCCCCGCAGGGAAATACAGAATGGTGGCATGCACCAGCACAAACCTCACTGCTGCCCCCTCAACCACACACCCACGTAGAGACAGTGGTGCACGTTCTACACGCTCTACACGTACACATCTCGCTCTTCTTCTGTTGCTCATTCGCGGGACGATTTTTGGAAAGTAAGAACGGCTTAAACGTTTACTTTGAAGGGAAACCACTGCCGAAACATTCACATTGAATATTTGAAGTATTTAATTATTTACTGTCTGTATTGACTGAAGTCAGTAAACTCAACATTATGACCATAATGATTTTCACTGTAGCATTGTTTTGTTTTCTTGTTTTTGCATTAAATATCATAGAACATTATGGTAATGCTAGTTATATTAAAGCACCTTGAGTCCTGATCAAAGGTGCTGTAAAACTTGAATTATTAATAATATTATTATTATTTTATTCTAATTAATTATTATTATTTTTTTAATCAATCAAATTAAGAAATGTTCTCTAAGATTCCCAGGGTAAAAAACAACCACCTTTTGAGGGCGACAAAAATGCCTTCTAAGAACATAGGGTTAGGTACGTGCCAACTATCAGATGGCATCTCAGGGGGATGGGCCCAAACTAGATCAAAACATGCCATCCAGGTAACGCCGCTCGGGGGAACCTGCTAAGCTTGCACGAAAAGATCTGTAACTCCATCGGCGACTGGCCTGATAGAGCACACCCTCCAGCCGGCTTCAGGGAGTTTACCTAGGGGTGGCACTGGGCGTGCTGCCAACGGCAATGACACGGCAAGTCGTAGCAGCATAGACGGAACCCAGGGCACTCATTCATGTGTCAATCATTGATGACAACGCAATCCTGACCCACGCAAAAACCGTGCAGTGCGTTACCTCATACTGCGATGATGGCACGCCACATGCGACAGGGGGAGTGAAGCAATAGCCAACAGTTAATGGAAAATGTGGAGTTTAAACGAGGACAAGCACAAGGGGGATGTAATGCACACACACGTGCAAGCACACGGACAGCCATGTACACACTCACAAGCATTGCTCACACACACACACACACACACACACACACACACACACACACACACACACACACACACACACACACACACACACACACACACAGGTGCACAGGCACAGGCATGTACGTGAGTACACACAGGGAAAGTGTGGTTCAGTCCAGGTCAGTTTAATCCTCTATCTTGAGCGAGTTGAGTAACAGAACCCTCCTAATACTGTACACAAGCCTATTAAATAGATTGCTCTCTAATCTGCTCACGCTTCTCAGAGAGAGAGAGCCTTCCTAGCCAAGTGAAGAGTGTGAGAGTGCGGTCTGGTCTTACCGTTGTGGGACATGCCGACCATGAGGCACTTCTGAAAGCGGCAGTATTGGCACTTGTTGCGAGACTTTTTGTGGATGCGACACCGGAGATTACAGTGGTCGTAAACAAGCTTTAACCGAATCGTTCTTCTGAAAAAACCCTGTGGAAAGTAATGGGAAAATATTCAAAGTTGTTAAAAAACAGTTTGTTCATAGTAACAGATGCTAAGAATTGCTACGAATACCAACCGACACGGAAATGTATTGATTAAAATTCTCATTATCGATTCATGGCTTTAGTGGTTTTACAGTACAACTACCAAACATTTGTTGGTTATTGCTTCAGGAATGTTAATCCTGAATGTAGTTGCTTTTCTCTATTCCAGATAATTACACAAGTAATACTTTTCATTGATTACTTGCCAGCTTGTTTCACCGATCACTTTTGGAGTTGTCAAAATTGTCTAACTGAAACAACGTGGGCGTGACTCTTCCGGAAACATCCCCCCCACACATCTCACATGTGGGAGTTGGTGTGAACGTCCTCGCTATTCATCATTTTTTTCCCTTTTTTTTCTTTTCTTTTTTAGTCATAGGTTATTTTAAAACGAGGGAAGCAAAAAAAAAGGGTCAAGTAGACTCCACCTCTCTGAAGAATGTTTTGTGTTGTGAGACAATAATGTGCTGGCTGACCCCCACATCGACCACGGCACGTCTCCCCGGAGACCCTGTCAGAACAATGAGGAGCGCTTGGCTCCTAACCATCAATCAGGAAACCATATATGTAATACACGCACACGCCAGTGTCGCACAGGCCCTGAAATACGATCGAACAACAACAAACAGAAAAAAGGGCGAGCCTCTGGCCTGACAGCTTTGACAGCTTTGACAAGCGCAACTCTGGGGACACTCTCAGGGAAAAATGTTGTGTTGGGGCCCGGCCCATGTTTGGCATCCTGCCATATTGTGACCTATAGACGCACAACACCAACAACAACACAACACCCTCCAAATATGTCACTGTGTGTCAGGGAGGCAGGTCCTTTGATTCAAGAGCCGGCGTAGATCGCCACGGTGGCTTTGCGACGCAGATATATAATGAAGACAATCAATGCAACTCGGTTAAGTAAGCTGCTTGTGAAACCTTTCAGAATTATATTTTTTAATTCAACCCCAGTATCCTAAAGGATTTATGTGCATTCATCCTTTATTGTAATGTGGTTGATTTGTTTGCGCCACTGTGGTCACAGTTGAATGACACTGCAGCCTTAGTACACTGCCATAACCACAGCAAAAGGCTTAGATTTGATCACACTTAAATTATTATTAGGGAAGGGAGTTATGCACAGTTCTTGTACACAATATGTAGGGGTAAATGGAGAACCCTTTCTTTGGAAGAAATCTTGAAAATGTGGTGAAAAGTACAATATTTCTAACAGTGTTTTGATCTAACTTGAAGTCTACAAGCTGTGTTGTGTGTTTGAAAACCCCTAAAAGCCCCTTTCATCATTGTCAAAACCATTTTTTCAGACACATTGGTGAACCATTCTAGAGAAAAGCCCACATCTTCATTATTACATCAAACACCTTGTCACAGAACCGAAACTGAGCTGCACGGAAAACATAGCTAGCTTTGAGGTTAAAGTGATAGACACATACATTTAAAAAGAGTTCAGTTTTTAAAAAGATGAAAGATGAAAATAAAAGTAAGTGTTCCCCGAACGTGGCGCTCAGATGAGTAAACCGTAGTACGTTCCGGTCATAGACTTACAAGTGAATAAACACACTAAAACAAAAATGAGCTAAGCTTTAGCTTTCTGCTAAATCTTAAATCTACAATGCTTCTATTTTATTTATTTATTTATTATTTTATTTTATTAGTAACTTTGCCTTTATTTTCTCACTTTCTAAAATGCATTTCTTTTAACTCTGCCTTTCTAAAATGTTTTTTTTTTAAACTTTGCCTTTATTTTCTATCTATTTTACTTTTTACTTAACTATTGTTTTCTTTTGTTGTGTGACAATGTTTGTGTGTGAAGCACTTTGAGTCTGCCTTGTGTATGAAAGGTGCTATATAAATAAAGTTGCCTTGCCTTGCCTTGCCTAAGAAAGAAATGTGTTTCTATGGCAGAATACCGCAATACACATGGTTATTTGTGAATAATGAAGTCACTACTATGAATTGTTTCAACAATGTTTTTTTTAGAAAGAATACAAATATTTGTGTCTCTAAATACTGACGTTTACACTATACGTTCTGTGATCACATCTGAAAAGAGACACTTACGGATTTGTTGGCGCACACCACAAACCCATCTCCAGCTTCTTCTCAGTGAGTGAAGACGAGTTAAAACATTTTTTTTTTTTGGAAAGACGCCGTACCTTGCAGCCCTCGCAGGCGTGGACGCCGTAGTGGAACCCTGAGGCCTTGTCCCCGCAGACGCGGCACTCGATGTTCAGCGTGGCGGGGGACGGCGCGTCGTCCAGCGCCCTGGGGTAGGAGGGGCTCTCTGAATACTGCGAAGGGGAACCCGGCTCAAGCTTGATGGAACCTGACAGAGAGGGAGGGGGGGGGGGAAAGATCCACAGTTGGTCCTCCTACGGTCATGCCTCCCATCACTCGTACTCACACTCGTATGTCCCGTCGTGTGGGGGAGGCCTGAGTTCCACGGCCTTGTGTTCCTGTCCTCGTCGCTCACCGTGTCGCACGTTGAGCATCATGAGGGTCATGGCTCACATCACGCGCCCGTCACGGCGCTTGATGTGCACCGAGGTGGACGGACAAGGACTGGGGCTCCGGCCTCCCCTCCCCTCCCCTGCCCTCCCCGAATGGGGGAACCACAGGACAGGCTAGCCCGTCGGATTCGGCCAGACGACCCCACGGAAGGG